>NW_010960960.1:332487-354768 GCF_000463585.1 Tarenaya hassleriana
TGTGGATTGAGCATTCGACGGTTGGGCACCCGAGGACTGAGCACCCGAGGGTTGGGCGCTCGAGGAGGCGGTAGAACGTGATCGCTTTTGACGAGGGGCCATCTGCGCACACAAATATAAGAACGACGATTAGAATGTATGGAAATAAAGCGAAGTATAAGGATGGAGACACGAGTGTTCTGATACGATGAACAACCGTGGAAGTGATCAAAAGTCGGGTTAGAAGACAGAACCGATCGTTTCAGAAAGGGTGAAAACGATCGGTTAGAGTTTCTGAGCAAATTTCAACTTCTGATGGCCGAACCGATCGGTTCTTTAGGGCGAACCGATCTGTTCTGATGTCTGTAATTTCGCGAAATGAAACAGACCTAAAACGATCGTTTCATCAAAGAGAAACGATCGGTTCTCGTCTGAAACTACAGATTTGCCGGAAGAAGGTCGTGTGGAAATGGCCAAATGCAAACTAATGACAAATCGATCAACCCAAATCGAAGTACAGAGGATGAATAAGCATGGAAATCGACCTAAAATACAGCGAAAATCATGCAAATGGGTATTCACGCGAGTATGAGGTTTGAAAACTTACCACGTTCGATAGATCGGCGAAATCAAAGGGAGAGAGAGAGATGTCGAAGAGATCCGACAAAGGAGAGGTGATGGGGGTTGGTAATTGGTGAATGAGGTGGCGAATTTTGGTAGAAATCGTGGAGAAATGGCGAAAATGGCGAGAGAGGGCCGAAGGGGAAGTGAAGAAGACGAGGGTTAGGGTTACAGTCGGGCCACTCGAACTTACCGTCGAAACGATCGTTTCTGCTAAGTAAGAACCGATCGTTTCACCCTTTTCGCACGTGATAAGCATGGGAAACTATGAACCGATCGTTTGTATACATACAGAACTGATCGGTTCGTGACACTGAGCAGCATTCCATGAGTATGAGAAGGAACCGATCGTTTGGCTGGATCAGGAAACGATCAGTTCGTGGGCCTGAGCGGCAGATGGAGGGAAAGATCGAAATTCCCTGTATCGAGAGTGAGTGTGCAAGGAAAAGTGGAGAATATAAAACAATAAAAATAAATAAATAAATAAATAGATAAAAGCGGGAGAAATAAATATGCGGAAAAAAAGGATACGGGTTCGGGAGAAACCCGAACGTGCTCGTTTAAGGTCGTGAGCACAAGGACCGTAGTGGTATCAAGCTGGGGAGGGATCAGAGAGAGGGAGAATGCCTCTCTCAGAAGACGGTTCGTCGGGATTGTATAGCTTTACCCGTTGAGCATTTACTTTGAACGCTTTACCGTCAGAGCCCCAAAGTTCGATTGCACCATGGTCAGCGACATGTTTGATTGCGAATGGACCAGACCAACGGGATTTGAGCTTACCTGGAAAAACGTCATCGAGAATTGAAGACAAGGACACGATCGTTTACCTGGAAAGATCGATGAATGATGTGGCGATCATGCCAACGTTTAGTACGCTCCTTGTAAATTTTTGCATTCTCGTAGGCATTTAGGTGGATTTCTTCGAGATGATGGAGTTGTAATACGCGCTTTTCCGCCGCGGCTTTCAGATCGTAATTCAGAGTTTTGATAGCCCATAACGCCTTATGTTCCAATTCAACCGGCAGATGACAGGCTTTCCCGTATACCAGCTGGAAAGGAGTCATACCAATAGGAGTCTTGAAAGCGGTTCGATAGGCCCAGACCGCGTCAACGAGTTTCTGTGATCAGTCTTTGCGAGAACGGGATACGGTTTTCTCCAGAATAGATTTGATCTCTCGGTTAGAGATCTCGACCTGACCACTAGTCTGCGGGTGATAAGGAGTAGTAACTCGATGTTGAACCCCGTATTTCTTCAATAGATTCTCAATGACTCGGTTCACAAAATGAGTCCCTCTATCGCTGATTATAACACGCGGTACTCCAAAACGAGGAAAAATCACTCTCTGAAACATCCATGAGACGACTTTAGAGTCGTTCGTCGGACTGGCAATCGCGTCGACCCATTTACTCACATAATCGATGGCAACCAATATGTAGAGATTCCCACAAGAAGGAGGGAATGGGCCCATAAAATCGATCCCCCAGACATCGAAAGGTTCGACTTCCAGGATGAACTGCTGAGGTATCTCATGACGTCGGGAGATGTTACCAGTGCGCTGGTATGCATCACAAGAAGAAACAAACCGGTGAACATCTTTAAATAGAGAGGGCCAGTAGAAACCTGCTTGAAGGATCTTGGAGGCTGTCTTCGAACTAGCGAAGTGACCGACATAGTCTGAAGAATGACAATGGAAAATCACTCGCTGAACTTCTTCCTCGGGTATACAACGTCTGAACAATCCGTCTTTACCACGCTTGAATAAGAATGGCTTGTCCCAGAAAAAATCATGAACGTCATGGAGAAATTTCTTTTTCCCATTGTAATTCAGCTCAGGAGGAAGGAGACCACTAACCAGATAGTTGACAAAGTCGGCGTACCAAGGTGCTTCGGATTGTACGGATATGGCCATGATTTGCTCGTCACGAAGTGAATCATCGATCAGGATGGACTCGGGAATCTGTAGTCTCGATAGATGATCAGCAACACTGTTTTCTGTTCCCTTTCTATCTCGGATCTCCAAGTCAAACTCCTGTAAGAGTAGTGTCCAACGGATAAGACGTAGTTTAGCATCTTTCTTAGACAGGAGATACCTGAGTGCAGCGTGGTCTGTGTAAACGATCACTTTGGAGCCAATGAGATACGATCTGAATTTCTCGAATGCGAAGACAATGGCCAGCATTTCTTTCTCTGTCGTAGTGTAGTTTGTCTGAGCATCATCCAGAGTTCGGCTTGCGTAATAAATGGCATGGAGTTTCTTGTCCTTGCGCTGTCCAAGAACTGCGCCAACTGCATAATCATTGGCGTCACACATGATCTCAAAGGGGAGATCCCAATCTGGCGGTTGGATGATAGGAGCGGACGTCAGAGCTTTCTTCAGAGTCTGGAATGCAACGTCGCATTCAGCCGTATACTCGAATGTAGCTTCCTTGCAGAGGAGATCAGTGAGAGGTTTGGAGATTTTTGAGAAATCCTTAATGAACCTCCGGTAGAAGCCTGCATGACCGAGAAAACTGCGGATGCTTTTGACATTGCAAGGTGGAGGCAGTTTCTCGATTACTTCTATCTTGGCTCTATTGACTTCGATCCCTCTTTCTGAAATTTTATGTCCCAGAACAATGCCCTCACAAACCATAAAATGGCATTTCTCTCAATTGAGCACCAAATTAGCCTGTGAGCACCTCTCTAAGACTCGAGAAAGATTCATCAGACACACATCAAAGGAGGGTCCATGGACGGAAAAATCATCCATGAACACCTCCATAATATCCTCGATGACATCCGAGAAGATAGCCATCATGCAACGCTGTAAAGTGCCAGGGGCGTTACAAAGTCCAAAGGGCATACGTCTATAAGCAAATGTACTGTATGGGCAAGTAAACGTAGTCTTTTCCTGATCAGAGGGATGTATAGGGATCTGAAAGAAACCTGAATACCCATCGAGGAAGCAGAAGTAGGAATGCAGAGCGAGTCGCTTGAGCATCTGATCGATAAATGGCAGTGGAAAATGATCCTTCCTTGAATTGGCGTTAAGCTTCCTGTAATCGATGCACATACGCCATCCGGTGACAGTCCTTGTCGGTATTAATTCGTTCCGATCATTCTTGATGACTGTCATCCCACCCTTCTTTGGAACAACCTGCACAGGGCTAACCCAAGGGCTATCGGAGATAGGAAAGATAATACCTGCGTCTAGAAGTTTCATAACTTCTTTCTTGACGACCTCTTGAAGCTTCGGGTTGAGATGACGTTGATGTTCGATAGAAGTCTTTGTCTCATCTTCGAGGTGGATCCGATGCATGCACAAAGAGGGACTGATGCCCTTGATATCTCCGACCGAATAGCCTATCACTTTCCTGTACTTACGCAACATATCTAGCAATTTGCGGACTTGGGAAAGTCCAGATCGGCGTTAACAATAACAGGATAAGTAGATTTGGATCCAAGAAATTCATACCGAAGTCCAGTGGGGAGGGGTTTGAGTTCAAGCTCTGGTGCGGTGTCGCGATCCCATCCGAAAGTCGACAAAGAATCTAAATGGTTAATGAGTGCAAGAATAGATGTATCATGAGAGTCGAGTGATGTACCTGAGTAGGAGGGGTCGGGGAAAGCCACGAGAGATGAAAACGTGGTGTTTTGCAATTCTGAATGAGCAACCGATCGGTTGGAGATATTGGTGCCGATCGGTTTAAGTTTCTGTAAGGTTGATTCGAAAATCTGAACCTCAAACCGATCGTTTCTTATGCATGACACGTTCGGTTCTGATTTCTGTACCTCGACGCGATCAGTTCTCAGGACTGAACCGATCGGTTCTAAATTCTGTAACTTTGGGTCACAAATTCGATCCGCCAACCGATCGTTTCCACCAGATGAAACGATCGGTTCTTATTTCTGTAACTCAAAACGATCGGTTCTCAGAGCCGAACCGATCGTTCAAATTTCTGTAACTTTTCAACCTTTGGAATAGTACCGAAACGATCGGTTTCAAGGTGGAAACAGATCGGTTTGTCTCTTTATAAACTTTCGGCCACCATTGTGTCGATGGAATTGTCGTGATCCGGAATTTGTCCGTAAATCCACATCTGTTCAATATAGGTATAGATGCTATCATGCGATAAAAGAGTCAGTTCCAAGGGGTCTTCATGATGAAATTGATGCATTACCTTTTCAGCTAAGGATCCGAAGACGTCGAGGAAGCACGCAGATTCGGTTGACGACGGTTGCTTGAGATTTTTGTCCAGAGTAAACTCTACCGTCTCATCTCCAATCTTCATGGTCAACCTACCTGCTCTAACATGTATAACAGCATCTGCAGTGTTAAGAAAAGGTCGACCAAGAATGATGGGTACCTAAGAATCTTCGTCCATGTCAAGGACCACAAAATCCACCGGAATGTAGAAATTTCCGACTTTTAGTGGCACGTCCTCGAGTATTCCAGCAGGGTATTTAACGGATCGATCGGCTAATTGGAGAGCCATTCTGGTGGGTTTTAGCTCGCCCACATTCAGCTTCTTGAAGATGGAGAGTGGAAGAAGGCTGACGCTTGCTCCTAGATCACAAAGCGCACGATCGATGGACACATTGCCTAATGTACAAGGGATTGAGAAACTACCTGGATCCGACTGCTTGGGTGGTAGCTCATGTTGGATCAGAGCACTACACTCGGCGGTGAGTGCTATAGTCTCTTTTTCAACGACTCTCTTCTTAGTCTGGATGTCCTTCAAGAACTTAGTATACGAGGGAATCTGCAAAATAGCTTCAGTGAATGGCATAGTTACCTCGAGTTTCTTCAGCATTTCTGCGAATCTGGCAAACTGACTATCTTCGCTATGCTTCCTCAGACGCGATGGGAATGGTATCGGTGGTGGTCTAGGAGGAGGAGACACGTAAACTGGTACAGGAGTATTGTCAGGAATATCTGAAACTTTGGTCTTCGAGCTTTCGCCTTGCTCATCCATCGGTGAGTTTCCAGAGTCTACCTGCTTACCATTTCGCAGAGTAATAACATTAACATGTTCACGAGAGTTGGTCTCAGGTTTACCTGGAAGAACACCGGACGGTCTTTGGGAGTCTGCTGCGAGCTGGGCAATCTGATTGTCCACTACCTTAAAGTGGGCGTCAATACTCGCAAATTGAGTGCGGAATTCCTGAGTCTGCTTCTCATGTGCCTGAATGAGCTGTTGAAGAAGAGCATTTGTATCTTGAGAATGTTCGCGATTACCCGGAGGTGTAGGATTATTGTACGACTGTCCCGGGGCTCTGTAGTTGGAGTTCTGATTAGGGCCTTTGGATTGAAAAGCAAAGCCGGGTGGAATCCTCTGGTTTGGATTGTTGGATGGTCTAAAGTTGTTCGGTGTGGGATTCTCAACATTGTTCGACTTGTAGGAGAGATTTGGGTGATTCCTCCAGCTTGAGTTGTACGAGCCCATGTAGTTATTGTTGGCCACGTAGTTCAGATCTTCAACCCTCTCCTCAATCGCATAAAGACCATGATCCTCCTGTGGATATGTCGGGACATCTGTGGTAGAAATCAGATTGGCGCTTGCAAATTTAGCATTAAGTACTGTCAACTGATCAAGAACCGTCTTTAGGCTGGGGTCGCCTTCTCGCTTTGGTATATCGCGAGAATATTCGTTCGGGACGTCTTCTTCTTGAGCCATCATCTTAATGTGCTGTTCCAATTCTGTGAATGACTTGTTTTGGATGCTGCCACCGCAGGAGGCGCGGATCAAAGTCTTGGTATCACTGCGGAGTCCTCGAAAGAAAGTGTTGATCAGATAATTCTTGTCGAGTCCATGATGAGGGCATGATTTCTGATATCCCTTGTATCTTTTCCAAACGTCGTGTAAACTCTCCCTTTGATCCTGCTTAAACGAATGTATACCGGAGAGAGCTGCTTGAGTGCGATGGGTTGGAAAGAACTTAGACATGAACTGGACCTCCAACTGATCCCAGGTATGGATAGAATCAGGGGCTAAGTCGTATAGCCATTCCAGTACAGCATCCATGAGAGTCCAGGGAAAAGCGAGTAGACGGAGGTCATCGTCCGTCACCCTGGCCTCTCTTTTGATCGAGCGACACATCATCTTGAAACGCGTAAGATGTGCGTTCGGGTCTTCGTTTGGCCTACCCCGGAAGGAATTATTGCTAAGCATCTGAATGGTAGCCGGGTTAAGCTCAAAACGAGTCACGTCAATGGTTGGCAGTCGTATACCGGCCATAAGCTCGGTGTGCTTCGGTGTGTTGTATTGAGCGAAAGTTGAGTCAACATTGCCTTCGGCATCACCGGAAAAAGCAAGATCTCGATCGTTCTCCATTTGCCTCTGTTGTCGACGGATGCGGGTAATGGTCCTTTCAAGTTCAGGATCAAAAGGCACTAGGTTTGATGTCCCAGCACTTCTGGTCATGCACTAGGAAACCCTGCACACAACGAAAAACAACAGACAAACGAAAAAGAAACGTGAGAAATCACTTAAGAAAAAGAAAAACAAAAAGATCAAGACTAGATAGGATCTAATCCTGTTGCCTAAATTATCCCCGGCAACGGCGCCAAAAACTTGATGTCAGAAATCTAGGCGAATAAATTCGATCAAGTTATAATATCCTAGACTCAACAATTAACCGCAAGTGTACGGATCGTGTGTAGTAGCTAGGGTCGAATACAAGGACAAAATTAAGCGAAGGAGTTAAACCCAAATCCAAATCTAAATCTAAGAAAAATAATAGGAATGTGGAGAATGGAATGTCAAGAACAAAGCAATTAACTAAACGGTTGTAGACAATCAATGGAAAACACTGCAGGCTTCGTGATTGCTTTACATGCAAGGATCTTCTCTAAAGATGCAGATTCTGTGGTTTCTAAATCCAATTTAGGGAATTCAAGCTCTAAAATAGAAATAAATCTCTCGAGTCTAACCTCACTATCCAGGCTTTATCCTACTAACCTCTCGATTCAATAGTCTAAACCCTGGATGCATAAACGAACGCTATCATAATTCCTAGGCAAATATTCATCTCTCGATGCAATACCTGTTCCATTTACTGAGTTATTTCCAGGTTAGAATTCCATATGTCTATGCGAATTAAAACCCTAAGTTCATTCAATCAAATGGCCAACAAGATCAAACACATTAAGAACAACTCAATAAACTGAATCAAATAAATAATACCATATAGTCTGGAATTATAAAAACCAAAGATCCCTACATAGCAAATCCCTAACCCGCAGCAAGGGGACTACTCGCTACGCATCGAAACGACAGGGTTCATATCAATACAACAAGACATTGTAAAATAGAATAAGGAAGAAACTCTTAGTCAATTTCTCGGCTTCGTGATCTCCGTCTTCTACTCCAATCTCTCGCTTCCTGATAATCTCCCTCTTTTCTCTGCTCTTGGGTGACTATTCTGCTCAAAATTCGGAATGCCTTGAAACCTAGAAGCTTTCTCCCTTTTATTTCTTTCTTTTTTGGCCGAAATAAGAATGTTTCCAAAAACTTCGCCTGAGAACCGATCGTTTCTTCATATGATGAACCGATCGGTTCATATTTCTGATCCAGATTTTCAATTTCCGCAAATCGAACCGATCGGTTTTCTCAGAATGAACTAATCGGTTTCGCCTTCTGAGTGATTCTTCTGTTCTTGTTCAAGAGGCGAAACGATCGTTTCGGAATGCCCTGAAACGATCGGTTCTTGCTTCTGATTCCGCATTCGGTTGGTTTTCGCTCATTTTTCCGCTCGTAATGCGTAGTACCTGTAAAGATTAAACCAAAGCGAAATCGAAGCTAAACACGCACTTAAACGTCTGAGATATCATAAAGTCAGGTAAATGTGTCGGACGAATCATATAAAAATCCATGATATATTGTGTGTTATCAGCAGTGGTCTCTAAAGCATAGCCCCAAAAGGACTTCGGAAGATCTGTCTGACTCATCATAGACCGAATCATATCTAACAATGTTCGGTTCCTCCGTTCAGACACGCCATTCCATTCTGGCGTTCCAGGAGGAGTTAATTGTGATACAATACCACAATCAACCAGATAGGTAGTGAATTCTTGGCTCATATACTCGCCACCACGATCGGATCGAAGTGTCTTGATCGTCTTTTCCAACCGGGTCTGTACTTCGTTTCTGAAAGCCTTGAACATTTCAAGTGTTTCAGACTTATGTCTCATCAAATAGACATAACCGTATCGACTGAAATCATCAGTGAACGTAACGAAATACAGATAACCTCCTCTAGCTGGACAGCTCATTGGTCCGCATACATCACTATGTATGAGAGCCAATAACTCCGTCGCTCTCTGTCCTTTTCCCTTGAATGGATGCTTTGTTATCATACCCATCAAACAAGACTCACAAGATTCAAGAGACTCAAAGTCAAATGAATCCAGAAGACCTTCATAATGAAGCCTCTGAATGCGCTTCTCGTTTATATGGCCTAGACGACAATGCCAGAGGAAGGTCGGGTTTAAGTCATTCGGCTTAAACCGTTTAGTACTCACGCTATAGATGGATGATGTCGAGTTCGACGGCTGATCATTCAAGACGTATAAACCATTAACTAGATAACCATTACCATAGTAAATATCATCTTGATAAATCATCAAACTCGAGTTCTCAATCACAAATCGAAAACCATCCAAATCAGGACATGAAATAGAAATAATGTTTCTGCTAATCGCAGGAACATTCGAGTTCGAAGGCTGATCATTCAAGACGTATAAACCATTAACTAGATAACCATTACCATAGTAAATATCGTCTCGATAAATCATCAAACTCGAAGTTCTCAATCACAAATCGAAACCATCCAAATCCAGACAAGAAATAGAAAAAATGTTTCTGCTAATCGCAGGAACATAGTAACAATTACTTAATTCTAAAACAAGTCCAGAAGGAAGATGCAAATCATAAACGCCAACACATAATGCAACAACTCTTGCTCCATTTCCGACGCGTAGATCCGCATCTCCTTAGCCAGCATCCTACTTCTTCTTAGTCCCTACACATTTCCACAAATGTGTGAGGCACTTCCAGTATCCAATACCCACGAAGATGTAGTACAGATGTTAGCTTCTATAACATGAATACCCGAGGCAGAAGCTTCACCAAGCTTCTTATCCTTCAGATCCTCCAAGTAAAGGTGACAATTACGCTTCCAGTGTCCAGACACTCCGCAGTAATGACAGTCACCCTTATCGGGCTTAGGCTTAGGCGTACTTTTGCCTTTTTCGCCGCCTTCTTTTTGGCTTTGCCCCGCCGCTTCTTGCTGGAGTTGTTCTCAACAACAAGCACAGTCTTGGGCACCACGATATCCTGCTCGGCTGATTTCAGCATCCCATGCAGTTCGGCTAAGCTCTTAGTCATCACGTGCGTATGGTACTGCAAAACGAACTGGTTATAGTCCTCGGGCAATGACATCAGGATCAAGTCTGCAACCAAGTCACCATCGAGCTTCACTCCCATACGCTCAAGTTATTCAACATGAGCTCTCATGTTGAGGACGTGGGTGTTGACAGAGCTACCTCTCGGCATCTCCGTCTTCACTAGAGCTTTCAGCGTCTTGTACTTTTCAGTACGCGCTAACTCCTCAAACATGGTCTTGAGCTGATTGATCATATCAAACACGTTCTTCCCCTCAAATCTGCAGATTCGGGGTCATGCTTCCCAACATGAGACAGGAGATCTCATTGTCGTCAGTCTGATGCTTCAACCAAGCATCTCTGACGGCTCTCGTGGCATTGGCCGCAGGTTCTGGTGGTAGAGCCCCTTCCAGTACGTACGACTTCTTATCGTGCTTGAGAACAATTCTCAAGTTCCAATACCAGTCTAAGAAGTTCGTCCCGGTCAACTTATCCTTCTCAAGGATAGATCGCATCGTCAAACACGGTACGCTACCGGTTGACGCCATGTCCTACAGAAAAAGACAAACAGAACGAACAAAAACAAATGTAGATTTTATCAATGATCTACTACCAGCTAGTCCATCATCAATCAATGACAACATAGATACAAACACAAGCTATCTTCCCATAAAGAAAACTAACCCTACAATAATTTTCTATATGGGACTAAGATCCGTATTTCACATAAGAATGAGTTGTTACACTCAGCCTTACGCTATTTAGGTAGACATCTAATGTCAGTCATATCCAATATGACTCTTAGATCCTTTATGAGACTATGATATCAAATATCATTGTATACTTGTCTCATGTGTACCATTAAGTCTCAAGTCAAACTTGATAACTTAACCTAAGGTAAACCATGTTCAAGCTGTGGGAACCACAATTTCCCACCCTGTCTCACAAAGATAATCCGGCACGCTCAGCTTTGGCATGACCCGTGTTACGGATGATCGATGCCTTGACAGGCGCTCTAGTAATGGGAGGTACACGCTTAGCATTACATAAATAAGGGATTTTCGAAACCACACTTAAATCAAGCATCTACTTTCAAGCTATGAGAACCACCATTTCTCCTTCTTGCCTCACCAAGATAGCACGGCACACCCAGCTTTGGCATGGCCCATGACACGTACGATCGAGGTCTTGACAAGTGCTTTACTCGTAGAGCTACTAGATCTAACCGATTTTTGTGCAACGATTGTACGTAATCCAAATAGACCATCCATTCGATTATGTATTCCCAATTCCGAAGCTCCCACTCAATCAAACATATGCTATATCTTGATCAAGTTACATGCATTCATTCACTATGGACCATCCTTAAGAATGAATCATGTCTATTTGAGTTACAGTTGATCAGATTAAGCAACGATTGTGTAATCGGACCTAGAAAACGAAAAATTTTCGGAGTCTGGACCTCGGACCGTCCGTTCTGGAGGCAGAACGGACGTTCCAGGCTTGCAGAACGATCGGTCTGAACCAGCCGGAACGGACAGTCCGCAGCAGACGGAACGGACGGTCCAGAGCGGACCATCCGTTCTGATATGTGCAGTCCGCCACCCCGGACCGTCCGGTCTGGCTTACCCAGAACGGACAGTGTAGGGTTCGTTTACATGATCAGATCATGTTCTCCGGCGTTCTTGGCCCCGATCAGACCCGAAACTTATCCGAATTCTTCTGTACACCCAAAATTCGAACTCCTGCACTCTATGCAATATGAAACATGCAATCTACACTAGATTCAATCATCAAACATGCATAGAAAGCAAAGCAAACATGGATTCAAACAATTCAAATCCTAAAACGTGCGTGATAGGGTTATACGAAATCAAAACAGAGCAACCAGACTCTGATATCACTGATGGGATTCCTGGGATCTCTAGAGCGAATCTTATTCCTAAGAGATCGATTCTAGGGTTTGCGCAGCGGATATAAAACAAAATTTGAATGAAACCCTAGAACCATGCTTCTATGAATCGTAGAAACGTTAGAACGCTTACCTCAATCGATCCGGGACCTGTATCAATTGAAGAACTCGTCTGATCACGAAAAGGAGGAAGAATACCTCGCCCTCTACACGTATCCACACCTCGGGTTGGATTCCAACGATTGAAACTTGTCTGCTAGGACCCGAATCAGCTATTCAGTTTCGCGCTTCGAGAAAACAAGACTTAGAAATCCTTGAACTCTTTGGATCTCACCAAAAGCTCTTAGAATTCTGCCAAAGACGGCTCAAAAAGTCTCCCCATCAATTAGGGTTTTAATCTTCTTCTTATAAGGTGATTTAACCCTAATTCGGTCTAATTTTCGAAAAGCCGAAAGCCGAAACGGACGGTCCAGGAATGCATGTGGACCGTCCGTTCCAGCAAGCTAGAACAGACGGTCTGCCCACGTGGAGCGTCCGTTCCAGACAAGCTAGAACGGACGGTCTTACGAACGCCAGTGATGATTCCGGTTGATGATCCTTTTGTATCGCGGTATCATATGTCGAACATAAGGCATGGACAAGCCACCTTATCTGATTCGACTGCTTTCTCGTTCACTGAGTCCGATTGTCTGAAATAGACGACGTTCGTCTATAGTGCGGCCACACATTTCTACAGTGTCGCTCACACGAGGGGCCCAGCGATATCTCTCTCTTTTACGAGAGATACAAATCTCATCTTGACTATCTACAATCTAGCACATGATTCGTTTCGTACCTGATACACGCTTTTATAGTCCTCCTGTTACGCAGGACGTTTGACGTATTCAAAGCACGCAACTCCTCATGTTGGATTCCGTAGATATCTCAGGTCTAAGGATCCAATCATGGAACCGCCATATGAGATTCAAGTCATGACGCTAGTTCATGTGACAATCTCATGTGGGTCAATTCAGTATTCCGTTCTCCAACGAATACCTATGACTGTGATCGTATCCAATACCTATGACCATCTATATGATCGTTAATCACACATCATACTAGTCTTAGTATATCATTATTCTCACAATGATACATGACTAGGGAGTTTAGTATTGTTCATAACAATACATGGATTTCACAACATATCTAGTATGCACAACATGTAATGAATCAAACACTTTCATAAAACTATAGAAAGTGTCAATACATCAAATGTATCATAATAAAGCTCGCATAACAGCACATCATAGAGCACTAAACCAACAATTTGCCCTTCCTCTTAAGCTGCTGCTCAATCTTGATGGCAAGGTGCAATAGATCCTCTATGTCTCCATATTGGTGAGTTTCTACAGCACATCGTACGTACTTGATGGCAAGGTGCAATAGTTCGTTTCCTTACATGATTAGAACTTATGCTGCAAACTAACAAGCGTTAGAAATAAACAGAATGGGGACAAAAATTAAGAAGATGATAGAACCTCACAAACTCTCCAGAAAGTGTTTCACTCAGATATGTCACTCAAACTCTCCTTTTCTCCTTGTAAGGCCTTTTTCGAGCTAAATCGAGAACTCACAAGACTCAAACAATGGTGGACTGGTTAGTCTAAGCTTAACCCTTTGAGGAACAAGTACCTATAACACCTTAACTATTATTAAGAATCCTGAAATCGAATTTTTAAGAATTAGAATGTAGTAAGGTTCTCGAAATTATAGAAGCATAAAATTTAATTAAAAAAATACTCTTGAAAAATAAAACTTTTGAATTCAGAAAGATAACACTCTTTTTTTGTACTTTTTTGTAATATTTTTTTTCTCTTTTTTTTTTCTTTTTTTTTTTGAATATTCCTCAAACTTTGCAACACAAAATTTCAAGAAAAAAAAAACAAAATAAAACGATAAATAGAGGTAATCCTAGTTTAAACAAGAACGGGGCTCTGATACCAAATGATACGAACCCAGATCCAAGTTCTTATATAATAAACTAGGCGGTAGGTTTTGTTCTAAAACTCCCAAGTAACTTGTAACAAAAACTATAACCCAAACCTGAAATAGGCCGTCTCTAACCCTTGTTAAACCCGACTTAGGAACTCTAGCCAACAGCGAAGGCGCCACAAGCAATTGCGGATTAATGCTTGATAAGCCGAAGAACACCAATGAATCGATTGGATTCGAGATTTAGTTTTCAAAGGAACTTCAAGGAGAAAACTCTCAAATTTGATTAAAAGATAAGGTGTCTTACAAATGAGAATTTGGGTGCCTTATATAGGCTTACAAAGAGAACATAATAATGAGAAATTTGAATAAAGAAAAACATAATCATGATAAATTTGAACAAAGAGGATTTTGATTGAAGCTTTTGACTCTTGATTGAAGATTTTGACCATTGATTGCCTCCACTTTTGACTTTGGAAAATTGATTAGAGAATAGTGGATGTTGAGTCATTTCGGTGTCACACTTACATCATCTCCTCTTTTGGGCTTTCAAGAAGCCTTATTAAATTCATGGGCTTGAAAGTTGGGCCTTTGTTGTTGGTTGGACTTGGAGTGATGTTTGGGCCACTGATATTTTTTATTAGTCCATTTCTGAATCCCTCTTGAATCATACGCACGAAAGCCGCTTACAGTCTCTTCACCCTAGCTCGAGTCAATGGCTCTTGCACTTGAAGTTCCTCTTGGACATTTGAATGTGGTCGGTCCTGTGTCCTAGTGATGTCCTCATCACAAAGCATTTCCAACCTGAGTGTATCGAGAGTCGCGCTTCATTTCATTCCGACTTACGCAGCTAAGTACCCATCACCTCTCGTCTCATTTCCTCTTTCCGATACGAGCAAACACCGTGGACGGTGTCATGTTCAAGGGTGTCATGTTCAAGTCTGGGGTGAATTTACTACTAGCATCTACACATCTATCTACACTGATCATTTGCATTACTAGTTGCATTCGTAGAGAGCACTTGCATAAACCGTTTTGAGTCGATAGTTGAGATATGATGATGCATAGGACTCGATAGATTTAAGGGATGAATTGTCGATTTCTATCCCAAATGGTAGCTCTCGTTCAAAATAGACTTGAAAGGTATGTGGGATATGTTTTAGCTGGAATCTTTTAGAGATAGATGTCTCCTGAACCAAATGCATAAGTTTCCCTAAGAATCGTTCCCAAGACCCTTAGATTGTTTGACTGATGTTCGAAAAATATTGATAGATGCTATAAATAGCTATTTTCCGACGCTCCTCTGTCACTGTCTCGTCAATGAAAATCATTCGAGGACATGAGTGTGTAATGACTCGGGTCTAAGTTGTGGGTTGAGTATCCATGTGAAAAAAATTTAAAAATAGAGAAAGAAAAAGATAAGAAATAAAGAAAAAGGTACTCAACGACTTCAACATCCTAGAAGTCTAGGATATAAGTCTTCAAAAAGGAGCAAGCAAATAGAATCCAAAAGTCTCTTGGAATTATAAGTTGAACGAAGACATTGGAAAAGAAAGAACAAAGGTCAAATATCTTTGGGAAGATTGGTAAATAGATTCGAGAAATATGCTCAGCTAGTAGACGAAAATCTTTAGAGGTTTCAGGCGAAAAACTTAGATTCCATTACTATTAGAGTTGAAATGATACGGGAGAGATCATAATAAGGTAGGATTGATTTCATTCAGGTTAGCATAATGTCTGATTAGTGTTCTATTCTTTGATTTCATTCTGATATATATTTGCCCAAGGACGAGCAAAACGATAAGCCTGGGGAAGTTTAATAGCACGCAATGTACTATGGATTTTGTATGATTCGTCCGACATATTTACTCGGTTTTATGTCATTTGAGACGTTTAAGTGTGTGTTTAGATTCAGTTTCGCTTTGGTTTAATCTTTATAGGTACTACTCAATAGGAGCGGAAAAAAAAGCGAAAACTGAGAGATTTGCGGAACAGGAAAGAGAACTGATCATTTCAAGGTATTGCAAAATGATCGTTTCACCTCTCGGACGAAAACAGAAAAATTGCTCAGAAGGTGGAACCGATCGGTTCATGAGCAAACCAATCGATTTGATTTGCGGAAAACTTAAGATTTTGCTCAGAAATAAGAATCGATCGGTTCACTAGATGTGAAACGATCAGTTCACATGCAGATTTTAGAAAATTTTCGATTTCGGCCAAAACGAAGAAGAAATAAGAGGAGAAAGCCTCTAGGTTGAATTCATTCCGAATTTTAGCAGAAAATACACTTACGAGCAAAAGAAAAGGGGGTGATTATCAAGAGGCAAGAGATCGGAGTAGAAGAAGGAGATTACGAAGCCGGAAAATCGACTAAGCATTCTTCCTATCTTCTATTTTACGATGTTTTGTATTATTGATATGAACCCTGTCGTCTCGATGTTTAGCGAGTAGTTCCTTTGTTGTAGGTTAGGATTTGCTATGTAGGAATCTTTGGTTTTTAATTTTAGACTTTGTGGATTTATTTATTCTATTCGGTTTATTGAGTTGATCCTAATGCGTTTGATCTTGTTGGTCACTTGATTGAATGAACTTAGGGTTTTATTTCATATAGAGATATGAGATTCTAACCTGAAAATAATGCAATAAATAGAAAAAATAGTGCATCGAGATATGGATATTTGTCTAGGGATTATGATAGCGTTCGTTCATGCATCCAGGCTTTTAGACTATTGAATCGAGAGATTAGTAGGATAAAGTCTGGATAGTGAGGTTAGACTTGAGAGGGTTAATCTCTACTTTAGAGCTTAGATTCCCTGAATTGGATAGATAAACCACTGAGTTTGCATCTTTTAAAAGATCCTTGCATGTAAAGCAATCCCGAAGCCTACAGTGTTTATCATTCATAGTTTACAACCGATTTTCGTTATTTGTTTTGCTACGTTTCATCACACCCTCATATTTTCTCTAGATCTAGATTTGGATTGGAATTTGATTCAATTGCTTACTTGTCCATGTGTTCGACCCTAGTTGCTACACACGATCCGTACACTTGCGGTTAATTGTTGAGTCTAGAATTTTATTACTTGATCGAATTTATACACCTAGATTTGCGACATCAACCGCTCTAATACCTACACCAGACGCATCACATTCAATCTCAAAGGTCTTTTCCAAATTAGGAAGCGCAAGGAGTGGTGCATGCGTCAACTGATGGATGTGATGCTCTAGGATGATCATACGATATGAGAACTATGTATGATACGATGGTTTCATTGGATTAATGCATTGTTTGTTCATTATTTATTTTGCATATTTGATAAATAATGACATCCATGGATCGTTATGAATGATCCTAAATTCTTTAGTCGCTTGTCATTGTGCGAGCAATGATGAATTAAGACTAACATGAGGTGTGATGGATGATCATAGTGATGATCATGTGTATTGGATACGGATCACGGTCATGGATACTTGTTTGGAACAAGTGACTGGATGACTCGCATGAGATTGTCGATTGGATCCTATCCATGACTTGAATCTCACTTGATGGTTCACTTTAGATCCTCAGACTTGAGATATCTATTGTATCCATCATGAGGAGTAATGTACTTTGTCTGCATCAAACGTAGTCTTTAATCGGATGATTATAAAGGCGTGACCGCACTATAGATGAATGTCATCTATCTCTTACAGTCTACTCGAGATACGACAAAACAATCGAAATATGAGTTTGATTTATGATATCGTGAGACAAAGAGGATCATCGTTGGAGCTATCAATGGCTTTTCGGTTAGATCACATCTAACTCTTTCCGATATGGGTAATCATAATGTCTTGCTAGAGACCGCTTATGATTTGTAAAGCGAGATTGGATCTCGGGTTTACTGCCGTATTCGGAGGAGCCTAAAGGGTCACACACATATGGGATGGACGTGTATGAACGGGATAGGATCGGATGAGAAAAATCGGATTTTTCTCCGTTTTGAGGTCTGGTCCGGAGCTGGCCAAGAGTTGGTCAGCCGGACTAGACGCACTTAGGAGAAACGGACTGATTTGGCGGAAATGACTGGCTGGTCCGGGTCTGACCAAGAGTTGGTCAGCCGGACCAGACCAGTCAGACGACCAAAATGTGAGCTCGAAGCATGGCTGGTCCGGCAGACCGAAATATTGGTCCGCCAGACCAACAAGTCAGACGGACTGATTTTCACGGTCCGGAGCTAGTCTGGTCCGGTAGACCAACATTCTGGTCCGCCAGATCGCGGACTGTCGGCAAAGGAGTTGGTCACGTGTGCTTGGTCCGGCTGACCAAGAGTTGGTCAGCTCCGGACCAAGACACTGAAAAATCCGAAATCGCGTTTTCTCGCCTTTTTCTTGGTGGAAACAAGTGGGGAACGCGTGAGACTCGTCATTGCTCGACTTCTCTGACCTTTGGAAGGTTAGAGAGACAGAGAAAAACTCTCCCAAGAGAAAGAGAGATCAAGAAGGTGTTCTTGAACTCCATACACAAGAGATTGGATCTCTTGAACTCTAGCAAGCTTGATTCCAAGTGTTGGAATCCATTCCAAGGTGTGGATACCTCAAGAAGGTGTTGACTTCATCAATACCTAAGCTGTGATCAACAAATCAACCTTCAGATTGTGAATCAAAGGTTAGTTTTTCTCTCCAAGAAGTTCTTCATCGGAAGATATTGGTCCGTGGGAGTTCAAAATCGTTTTGAACGCCAATTCCGCTGCGTAAACCCGCGGACCAGATCCTAGCACGGTTTTGAACCAGTGTTCAAGGATCCCGTGTGACCTAGCAGTGGTATCAGAGCATGGTTCTTCGTTTCGATGAAGAACGATCACTCTTGAGCAAGTTTGAAAATGGTTCAAACTTGGTTTTTCCTTGGTTTTGATCTAAGTTTAAATCTGTTATATAAATGAATCTATGGTAGATTATGTTTTGTAACAAGACTTAGATATGTAGAGGCTTAAATCATGAATTAACTCAAGAAAACGGAATGAAAAACGGATTCGAACGGAGTGAAAAATCAGATCAAGTTGTAAAATTTCGTCTGATTTTTCTACCCAGAATCACGCGGTCCGGCGGACCAAAAAGTTGGTCAGCCCCGGACCGCAAGTTTGGACTTAGGCAGGACGAGTTCGGCGGACCAAGAAGGAGAAGTTTCGGACCAAACTGCCTTGGTCCGGCAGACCAAATTATTGGTCCGGTGGACCAGACGTGATGGTTTGGTCCGACGAGATTTATTTATTTTTTGGTCCGACAGTTGCTCCGACACGTCTGGTCTGGCTGACCTAGAGTGGTCAGCCTCGGACCAAGACGTTTCGGATCAGACAGACCATGGAATTGGTCCGAGAGAGAGCAGCGGACTGGAGGTGTTTGGTCCGGCTGACCAAGTTTGGTCAGCCCCAGACCAACAACCTCAGTCCGCGCGTGTCGAGTCTGGTCTGAGAGAGGAAGCTTCGAACTGAATGTGTTTGTTCCGACTGACTGATGCGCACGCATCGAGTTATGTATATTACCCGATTCGTACCACTATCCGCAAGTATACGGTAGTTGTAGTAACGGGGTCGAACACGAGGACTAGGTTGTGTTAATCTATCCCTAAGCTAGATTGATGGTTAAATAAAAATATGATTTGTGATGAGTTTCGGAATACAAGAAAACAAGCAAAATTAACGGGTTGTAAAACGATGGAATTTAGGCGTTGTGGGTTCGGGATCCCTCAAGAATTGCATGGACGGTTGATGATGCTACAATACCTACGGGTTTATCTTCCAAAAAAGGGGGGTTTCTGTTGGGTTTCCCTATGACTGTGATCGTATCCAATACCTATGATCATCTATATGATCATCAATCACACATCATACTAGTCTTATTATGTCATCATTCCCAAAACGACACAAGACTAGGGAATTTAGTATCATTCAGAATGATACAGGGATTTCATAACACATCTAGTATACAAGAACATGTAATGAATCAAATACTCTCATAAACCATAGAAAGTATCAATACATCAAATGTATCTAAATAAAGCTCATAAACAGTACATCATAGAGCACTAAACCAACAATCTCCCACTTGCTCTAATCATGAACTGCTAAACATCTAATGCCCATATCCCTAACATGACCCTCCTGCTTCGACGAAGGGAGATGCTTCGTCAACGGATCGGCAATGTTGTCACCTGTCGACACCCTGCAAATGTGCACGTCTCCTCTGTCTATGATCTCCCTGATAAGGTGAAAATCGTCTGAGTATGTGTTTGGATCATTGATGGGATCTGGGTTCTTTCGCTTGTGCGATCGCTCCATTGTTGTCACAATACAGAGCAATGGGGCTATCAGCACTAGGAATGACACCCAAGTCTCCAACAAACTTCCTGATCCAAACAGCTTCCTTTGCTGCGTCCGACGCTGCAATATACTCAGCTTCTGTAGTAGAATCTGCAACGGTCGCCTGCTTGGAACTCTTCCAGCTAACAGCGCCTCCGTTCAAGCAGAAAACATAGCCTGACTGCGTTCTGTAGTCATCCGGGTCTGACTGGAAACTAGTATCGGTGTAACCTCTTACAGCGAGCTCGTCTTCCGACCCACCGTATACCAAGAACACATCCTTAGTTCTTCTCAAGTACTTCAGGATGTTCTTGACGGCGATCCAGTGTGACTCACCTGGATCTGACTGATATCTACTCGTAATGCTCAACGCATAGGATACATCCGGTCGAGTACAAAGCGTGGCATACTTGATCGATCCAATTGCCGAAGCATATGGAATCCGATCCATGCGTTCTCGCTCATCAGGTGTGTGGCATACTTGATCGATCCAATTGCCGAAGCATATGGAATCCGATCCATGCGTTCTCGCTCATCAGGTGTCGTAGGACACTGACTCTTGCAGAGAACTGTGCCACTGCTCATCGGTAAGGTTCCTTTCTTGGAATCTTGCATCGTGAACCGTTTCAAGACCTTATCGATGTAAGTACTCTGACACAGTCCTAGAAGACGCCTCGATCTATCTCTATAGATCTTTATTCCTAGAATATAGGCCGCTTCTCCTAGGTCCTTCATAGAAAACTGCGTTCCTAGCCAAGACTTAACGTCTTGCAAGGTAGGAACGTCATTCCCTATAAGGAGAATGTCATCCACATACAGCACCAGAAAAACTACTGTGCTCCCACTAACCTTCTTGTAAACACATGGCTCGTCTTCGTTCTGTGAGAAACCAAAATTTTTGATTGTCTCATCAAAGCGAAGGTTCCAACTCCTCGAAGCCTGCTTATCTCCTCGAAGCCTGCTTCAGTCCATAAATGGATCTCTGAAGCTTGCACACCATCCTCGGGTTCCTTGGATCTACAAAACCTTCGGGTTGTGTCATGTACACATCCTCGGTCAAGTTCCCGTTAAGGAACGCGGCCTTGACATCCATCTGCCATATCTCATAGTCATAATATGCGGCTATGGAAGTAGGATCCTGATGGACTTCAGCATAACTACGGACGAAAACGTCTCATCATAGTCAATACCATGAATCTGACGGAATCCTTTCGCCACAAGTCGTGCCTTATACGTGTGCACGTTGCCATCCATGTCGGTCTTCTTCTTGAAGATCCACTTGCATCCGATGGGTTTTATCCCTTCAGACGCATCAACCAGAGTCCATACTTGGTTGTCTGACATGGATTGCATCTCAGACTTCATAGCCTCGCGCCATTTCTCAGAGTCGGGACTCGCCATAGCCTCTGGGTATGTAGTAGGCTCGTCATTTTCTAATAACATGAGTTCCTCATTCCCAGTCACAAGAAATTCATATATCGCTGGCTCTTGGCGAATCCTGCCTGATCTCCGAGGTTCACTCGTCAAAGGTTGAGTCACAACGGGCAGTGTAACAGGTTGAACTTCTTCAACTTATTCACTCGGCTCATTGTCTACTTGCTGCTCTCGAACTTCCTCAAGTTCGATCCTACTCCCACTGACTCTTTTGGAGACGAACTCTCGCTCCATAAAAGTCGCATTCCTGGCAATGAACACCTTGTTCTCTGCCGGAATGTAGAAGTAGTAACCCTTAGTTTCCTTAGGGTAGCCTACAAATAAACACTTATCAGATTTGGAGGATAACTCAATGTGACGATTTTACGACAGAACGTGGAAAAAAATTATCCGCCGCAAACAGTCTCAAAATCCGTCGCAATTTGCTACGGTTTGCGACGGATAATTCTGTCACAACAAAGAAATAGATGATTTGCGACGGAAAATAAAAATTGCGACGGATTGCGACAGAATATTCCGTCGCAATGTATTTGGTTTCGGTTTTCGACGAAATTTTTTGAATTTTGGGCGCGTAAATAAATTTCATTTTGTGACGGATTGCGACGGAAAATTCCGTCGCAAAAAGCAATATAAAACCACGAGTCGTCTTCTTCATCAGATT
>NW_010960961.1:0-1786 GCF_000463585.1 Tarenaya hassleriana
TCCGACTTACGGGCAGTTTTCGGTTTTCGCGTTTTAAGGGTTTTGGGCAATTCTAATTAAATAGAGAGCCGCCACAAACCCTAGAAGAAGAACCTCAGACGTCCAAAACACTCATGAGAGCTTAGAGAAGCTTGATTTCGAGTTATAGAGATTGGAATATCGATTCCAAGTCAAGGACATCGGTTTTCTCTTCACAAATCCTAGCAGATACGTTCCAAAGCGTTGGAATTCATCCCGCCGGTGTGGATACGTGTAGAGGAGTTGTGCTTTCAACTCTCGGTGATTAAAACAGGCCCTGGATCGACTGATACTTCCAGATCTTGAAAGAACGAGGTAAGTATTCGAATCCCACGACGATATACACGATTGTTCGGGTTATTACACAATTGGTTTTGTGTGACGTTTGGCTAGGTTTAGATCTTTCCTTCCGCTGCGTGAAACCTAGAATCCAAACCCTAGATCGATGAGATCGCATGCTAGGAACCCGAAGGGAACCCCAACAAATAGATGAGGAGGTCATTGATGAAAATGATGACAAACTCATCCAGGTAGTCCATGAACATTTGGTTCATCAGTTGCATGAACACCCAGGTGCGTTTGTGAGCCCGAAAGGCATGACCACGAACTCGAAGTTTCCATATCTCGTCCAGAATGCCGTCTTCTGTTTGTCATCCTCCTTGACTCGAATTTGATGATATCTGGATCGTAGATCGATCTTCAAAAACCACTGGACTCCCTGTAGTTGGTCCAGCAACTCATCAATCCTCGGTAGCGAGTACCGATTCTTGATAGTCACTTGGTTGAGCCCTCGGTAATCGATGCACAACCGCATACTCCCATCCTTCTTTTTCACGAAGAGTACTGGTGCTCCCCACGGTGAAACGTTGGGGCCTATAAACCTTTTTCATTTATTCGTTCAACTACCCCTTCAATTCGATCATCTCAACCGGTGTTATCCGGTATGGAACCTTGGTGATTGACTCTGTACCCGGTAGTATGTCAGTAGTAAAATCCATTTCTCCCCTTGACAGAAATTCCGACAAGTCATCAGGGAAAAGCATTAGTAGAAAGTCTCAGGTAACCGTTGTGTCCTCCAATCTATGCTTCGGGTAACAAGGAATGCCCCGTTGCTCTTCTTGATTATCTTCTTTTCGGTCCTTCGTATTGAACTTAAGAGGATCCTCTACTAATGTCAATATAGTTGGCGAGCGAGATAAGTCCTCCCCCTTTGTCTTAAACGCCCACTGGGGGTAGGTTGGTGTATGTTCCTTTAGAAACTGCTATAGGGCCTCTTAGGGATTTCAGAATCATTTCCCTAATTCTAATCCCTTAGTTTAGGCATTGGGTTTAATTGTAGAAATTGTTTATCTCCATTTAAGCATATAATGGCGACATTCTAAATGTGCTACGTTACATTCACTAAGCCTTCGATGACCCCAACTCGCATCATCAATGTACGGACCTCGACAGGTGAGGATTTTCTTCAGACATGGTTTGAAAACATTTTTCGTAGAAAACCGTTGGGTGATGAGCACGATTCCTTCCCGAGGAAAGAACGTGGCTCTGATACCAAAAGTTGTGACACCCGTAACCCGTGTACAGTATACGGGCTGTGCCACATGGACAAATAGTGATAAAATAATAATAATGCGGAAGCAAAAATACGAAATCTAAAAAAACATTTTAAATAATCCAGAGTAAGCAGCGAAAAATACAACAGGCGATCAGTATCGCAAAATAACACATGTCCGAATAGTTATAATTTAACCGTACAAAATGCGGGAAA
>NW_010960961.1:3401-6123 GCF_000463585.1 Tarenaya hassleriana
TAGTGGACCGTCCGTTCTGGGTCTGGAACGGACGGTCTGGGTCCAATTTCGGCTCAGCTCCTCGCTCGTTCGTGGTCTGTTCGTTCTGCCTTTAGCAGTCCGTCCGTTCTGCCTTTGCCAGTCCGTCCGTTCTGCATTTCTAGTCCGTCCCGACTGACTTCGATTGCTCCGTTCTCACTCGTTTCTTACCCGAATCGCGCACCGTTTGTTTCTACACCTTCCTTGGAACGTCTTCTTTCATGTTCAATCAATAGATTATTGGAAAATCACGTTTACACGATGAGGTACAACTCGAAACGTCCCTACCTCGAATAACTTGTGAATTCCGAATTTCCAGGTTCTACTCAATTTTCGTTTGCTCATAACTTCCTCGTTTTCTAGTCAAATCAAGTGTCGTTTTATTCTAGATCTTCATTGAAATATTCTCTGTGTTTTTAGTCTTGTTTTACCTTCCTTTTATTCCCGAAATTAATTTAAATAATTCGTACGGGAATCGGGGTATTACACGGACGGTCCACTGAGCAGACCGTCTGTTCTACGTGCTGGAACGGACGGTCCACGTGCATTTCTTGTTGGGTTTCCTGGGATCTCATGAGCGAATCCTATTCCTAAGAGATCGATTCTAGGGTTTGCGCAGCGGATGTAAAACAAAAATTTAATAAACCCTAGAACCATGCTGCTATTGAAATCGTAGAAACGTTAGAACGCTTACCTCAATCGATCCGGGGCCTGTATCAACTGAAGAATTCGTTCGATCACGAAAGGCAGGAAGATTACCTCGCCCTCTACACGTATCCACACCTCGGGATGGATTCCAACGATTGGAACTTGTCTGCTAGGACTCGAATCTCTATTCGTTTTGTGCACTTTGATAAAACGAGACTTTCAATTCCTTGAACTCTTTGGATCTCACAAAAAGCTCTTAGAATTCTCTGAAAGTCGGCTCTAAAAAGTCTCTATCTAATTAGGGTTCTTAATCTCCTTCTTATAAAGCGATTTAACCCTAATTCGGTTTAATTTCAGAAAAACTGAAGCCCGGAACGGACGGTCCAGAGATACACGCGGACCGTCCGTTCCAGCACGTGGAACGGACGTTCCGCTCACGTGGACCGTCCGGTCTGGTTCGGGCGGACCGTCCGTTCTGGACTTTCTGGTCCGTCCGTTCCAGCCCCTTCCGTCTCGGTTTTTCGTCGTTTTCTCTCGTGCATTTGTCCTTCCCTGCGTGTGTGACCCTGTAGGCTCATTCGACATAGCAGTATAACCCGAAATCCCTATTTCGGGTATACAAGTCATAGGCGGTCTCTAGCAAGACACTATGATTACCTATCTCGAATAGAGTTGGTTCGTGATCTTACGAACACTAGTGATGATTCCGGCTGATGATCCTTTTGTATCGCGATATCATATGTCGAACATAAGGCATGGACCAGCCACCTTATCTGATTCGACTGCTTTCTCGTTAACTGAGTTTGACTGTCTGAAATAGACGACGTTCGTCTATAGTGCGGCCACACATTTCTACAGTCTCGCTCACACGAGGGGCCCAGCGATATCTCTCTCTTTTACGAGAGGTACAAATCCCGTTTTGACTATCTACAATCCAGTACATGATTCGTTTCGTACCTGATACACGCCTTTATAGTCCTCCTGTTACGCAGGACGTTTGACGTATTCAAAGCCCGCAACTCCTCATGTTGGATTCCGTAGATATCTCAGGTCTTAGGATCTAATCATGGAACCGTCATATGAGATTCTAGTCATGACGCTAGTCCATGTGACAATCTCATGCGGGTCATTCCAGTATTCCGTTCTCCAACGAATACCTATGATCGTGATCGTATCCAATACCTATGATCATCTATGTGATCATCAATCACACATCATACTAGTCTTATTATGTCGTTATTCCCATAACGACATAAGACTAGGGAGTTTAGTATCATTCATAATGATACATGGATTTCATAACAGATCTAGCATGCAAGAACATGTAATGAATAAAATACTCTCATAAAACCACATAGAAAGTATCAATACATCGAATGTATCTGAACAAAGCTCATAATCAGTACATCATGGAGCACTAAACCAACATTTCTGGACCGTCCGTTCCGGGCTTCAGTGTTTCCGAAATCAAACCGAAATTAGGGTTAAATCACTTTATAAAAGGGAGATTAAAAACCCTAATGAAAAAAAAAAGAAAAAGAGCCGACTTCAGAACACTCTTAGCAAATTTTTGGAGAGATCCAAGAGATTGAGAGTGTGATCAAAGTCCGTTTTTCTCGAAGCACAAATCGAATAGCGGATTCGAGTCCTAGCAGACAAGTTCCAAGCGTTGGAATCCATCCCGAAGTGTGGATACGTGTAGAGGGCGAGGTAATCTTCCTCCCTTTCGTGATCAGACGTGTTCTTCGATTGATACAGGCCCCGGATCGATTGAGGTAAGCGTTCTAACGTTTCTACGATTCATTAGAAGCATGGTTCTAGGGTTTATTAAATTTTTGTTTTATATCCGCTGCGCAAACCCTAGAATCGATCTCTTAGGAATAGGATTCGCTCATGAGATCCAGGAAATCCAACAGTGGTATCAGAGCCTGGTTGCTCTGTTTTGATTTCATAGAACCCGACTACAGGATCACACACCACTAGGGATGGACTTATATGTGAAGAATCCGAAGAATGGAAACGAGATTTGACCGAAACGAGTATGAAAAGAAGTTTT
>NW_010960962.1:0-244 GCF_000463585.1 Tarenaya hassleriana
GAAAGCAGCGGAGTCAATAGCAACAACTGATGGAATGAAAGAGCTTACTTACCGAAGTTTTATAGATGAATTGAATCATTCCCGAGGTTCTTCTTTCTTCACTAGGAAAGATCTATATCTTACTTTAATAGAAGATAAAAGTGACCCACACTTGGGCGACTAGAGAATAACATTTTTACCTAAAGGACGATAGGAAGATAGGATTGATGTAAGCATTAACGTCCGCATCGTCCGGGTCAAAAGG
>NW_010960963.1:0-244 GCF_000463585.1 Tarenaya hassleriana
GGAAAGAGATTTACCGAAATCTGCAAGAATTCTGGAGAAAATAAAGAAGAACGACGATGAGTGTGCTCTCTGAGGAAATAATGAAATGCCTATATTTTATATATATATATATACACATGTGATATTACCTCCCAAGTGCATGTTTTTTTTAAACATTCGGCCCATTAAAAAAGAAGTGTTCGACCCATTACAAAACTTGTAACAATTAATCTTATTAAGCCCAATTTTAAAATATTTTATTGAT
>NW_010960964.1:0-244 GCF_000463585.1 Tarenaya hassleriana
ACAACACATTGATCTAGTCGCTATATATCGACAAAAATCGTCATCCATCTCTCGACGGATAATCCGAGGATCTGAAAATATATCCAAATTAATATCAATCGTCCAGTAACAATCTGAAGACTCAGAAGTTGACTCGAATCGCTAGTCATCGGCATATGGTCAACAAATCAAACCACATAACGGGTCATGCCCGATGAGTTTATCTATTGTTGGTTGATCCTATTGTTAACTTCATAACTTTCAC
>NW_010960965.1:0-244 GCF_000463585.1 Tarenaya hassleriana
TGCTCTCTAAACATGTTTGGATGCACTCTAAGTATGTTTTGACGCACTCTAAACATGTTTAGATGCATTCTAAATGTTTTTGGACGCACTCTAAACGTGTTTTATTGCCCTCAAAACATGTTTAGAAAACTCTAAAAATGTTTCGATGACTGTAAATATGTTTTGACGCACTCTAAAATTGTGTTAATGCACTCTAATCATGTTTGTATGCACTCTTAATATGTTTCGACGCACTTTAAACATG
>NW_010960966.1:0-244 GCF_000463585.1 Tarenaya hassleriana
CCCCACTTGCATGGCCATGGAAATTGGATCAATAACATGATTCAATCCGAAGTATTCTTCACAAGAAAAACCGACAATGGTCGGTGGTCGATTCCTGAAAGAAGGACCAAGTTCATGCCACTGTGAATAACGGACGAAATCTTGCGAATTTTCGGATT
Organism: Tarenaya hassleriana; assembly: GCF_000463585.1. Classification (NCBI taxonomy): domain Eukaryota; kingdom Viridiplantae; phylum Streptophyta; class Magnoliopsida; order Brassicales; family Cleomaceae; genus Tarenaya; species Tarenaya hassleriana. Next base: position 159 of record NW_010960966.1, read on the forward strand.
CTTGCAGTTAAAACCGATAATTTACAACGGATTAATCGAGCTGGCGGGAAAAAAGATTGCAATATATAAATATATACATGTGTGTG
>NW_010960967.1:0-244 GCF_000463585.1 Tarenaya hassleriana
GTGTTTTGAAACGCTCTAAAGATGTTTAGACGCAGTCTAAAAATGTTTAAGACACGCTCTAAAGATGTTTAATCGCACTCTAAATATGTTTCGATGCTCTCTAAGTATGTTTCGATGCACTCTAAATATGTTTCAATGCACTCTAAACATGTTTGGCTGCACTCTAAGTATGTTTCGATACATTCTAAATATGTTTCGACGAACTCTAAAAATTTTTCAATGCACTCTAAACATGTTTGGCTGC
>NW_010960968.1:0-244 GCF_000463585.1 Tarenaya hassleriana
GGCTATAGACAACAACAAAACCCGAAGAACGACGAGACCGACTTACCCAGCTCATGCATGACCAGAAGAATTCTTTCAATGAGCTACGTTCGGAAATGCATGGAATGCGGGGAAAACAAGACGAACTCGAGTGATGAGTAGACGGTATCGACACTCATATGAAGTTGCTAGATAATCAGATAACTTAGATCGCATCGCAGCCGTTTCGACCTCAAGGTTCTTTTCCGGGTAAGCCAGAAACAAA
>NW_010960969.1:0-244 GCF_000463585.1 Tarenaya hassleriana
GAATCTCAGCAGCAGTGGTGGCGACAGAGCGGTACTCAGCCTCAGTGGATGACCGAGCGACACCCTTCTGCTTCTTTGATGACCATGCAACCGGATGGCGGCCAAGAAAAACAACAAATGCTCCAGTAAACAACAAATACCAATCAAGGAAGGAATAGGCATCGGCCCACACAAGTCTGTGTATATCAGCTGTAATTTCTCCTGTGCTCTCCAAGTGGAAGCTTTGAATGGTAATCTCCTCTGT
>NW_010960970.1:0-244 GCF_000463585.1 Tarenaya hassleriana
CTAGTCAGCCGCGGGAACCCTCTGAAGACCTGGTCCGGAGCTGACCAGTTTTGGTCAGCCGAACCAGGAGTAGTTTTGCGCCGCGGTCCGCCTTCATTTTTACGTCCGGTCCGGCTGACCGCGTGACCTGGAACTGATTAAGTCCGATTTTTTCGGACTTTGGCAAAGAGCTCGATTTGGAAAGCAAGAGGCGGCGATTTTCTCTCCTCCAGAAGACCTAGGGCCGAAATCTTGAAGGAGAAAC
>NW_010960971.1:0-244 GCF_000463585.1 Tarenaya hassleriana
ATATAATATACGTATATATAAAATTTATATTTATATAGAAATATTTATATATTTATACGTACAAATACATACATATATATATATATGTATATATAAAATATATACATATATATATATATATGTATGTATTTGTACGTATAAATAATAAAATACAGATATAGTGACGCAATTGCGTCACTAAACGGTGACTAAATTGCGTCACCAAAGGGTGACGCAACTATTTGCGTCACTCTTGCGTCACCTT
>NW_010960972.1:0-6328 GCF_000463585.1 Tarenaya hassleriana
TGAATCAATACATAGTCAAAATGTCATATCACGGATCATCCTAGAGCATCACAACCAACAAGTACTAGTATTGTTTGTGTAATACATTGGATACAATTGATTTATGTTGAAAGTTTGGTTTAAAAAAGCATGAGGCGGTTCAAGGGGCAAAAGGTCTAAAAAACCGAGACGCGAGGCGTAAGACGAAGGCGCACGTCTCAGAGATAGGAGTCGCAAAAATATATCTATTGAATAAATAAGAATTAAATAAATAAAACTTTATAAAAAAATATAAAATCGTATTCAAACATTAAATTAAAATTATATTTTTTATAAAAATATTATATTTACAGTGTAGTTATTAAAAATCTTAATATATTATTTTATTATAGATTAGTATTTATAAAAACATTAAATGAATATTTATAATAATCAATTAAAATTATATTAGGTATAAAATATTTTATTTATTAATTAAAAATTACATATATATGTATATATATTTTTTGCTCTTCTCAAGCTACATCTATACCTACTACGTACTATTCAGTGTAATTATTACGTTGTATCAAAAGTTAGCTAAAATTAATAATTTTTTAAGTCCCTCAATATTATTCATCTTCTTCTTTGTCTTTTCATCTTCCAAATTATACACTTTTCTTTTTATTTGTCACATCATCCTTGATGAAGCGCTTCACACCTGTATTTATTGCAGGGAAGAATTGCGCTTCTGACCGCTTTTTGAACCTCGCCTTATTTTTAGTATGTGATGCAAAATTTTAAAGGCATTAGCGCTTCTGCGTCTCAGACGCTGTTAAGGCGCGATTTTTTAATCCAAGATTGAAAGATTTTTTTCAATAAAATTAGAACTCCAAAACAATGCAATAGTATTCTTATAATCTCTATACAACTTTTTAAATCGTTTAAATTTAATTTAGGCATTTCTTTTTTGTACCCAAATGGTCATACGGTCACACGGTCACACCTTGATCAGACGGTCAGACTTATTCGAAATTGCATAATTCATCATTTTAAAAGTGTTAACATAGTAATAATCATATCATATCACAAATTTTTTAAGTTCAAATGTGTCATAGCAATATGGATTCATCACATTTTTTGTTTGACAATGTAACTCCTTCCAAAGAAGACCTAAAGTACTAGTATTGTTTGTGTAATACATTGGATACAATTGACTTATGTTGAAATATTTTTTTCATGCGAAATTAGAACTCCAAAAACGATGCAATATTATTCTTATAACCCCTATACAATCTTTTGAATCGTTTAAATTTAATTTAGATTTTTTTTGTACCCAAATGGTCAGACGGTCATACGGTCACACAGTCATACTTTGGTCAGACGGTCAGACTTGTTCGAAATTGCATAATTTATCATTTTAAAAGTGTTAACATAGTAATAAATTATAATCATACCATATCATAAATTTTTTAAGTTGAAATCGATTGTAACAATATGGATTGATCACATTTTTTGTTTGACAATGTAACTCCTTCCAAAGAAGACCTAAAATACTAGTATTGTTTGTGTAATATATTAGATACAATTGACTTATGTTAAAAGATTTTTTTCACGTGAAACTAGAACTCCAAAACGATGCAATATTATTCTTATAACTCATATACAACTTTATGAATCGTTTAAATTTAATTTAGGCCTTTCTTTTTTATCCAAATGGTTAAACGATCATACACGGTCACACGGTCAGATTTATTCGAAATTGCATAATTCATCATTTTAAAAGTGTTAACATGGTAATAATCAAATCATATCACAATTTTTTCAAATTCAAATCGGTCGTAGCAGTATGTATTGACCATATTTTTTGTTTGGTAATATAACTCATTCCAAAGAAGATCTAAAGTACTAGTATTGTTTGTATAATACATTGGATACAATTGACTTATGTTGAGAAATTTTTTTTCACGTGAAATTAGAACTCCAAAACGATGCAATAGTATTCTTATAACAGATAATTTTTTGAATCGTTTAAATTTAATTTAGGTCTTTCTTTTCCGTACCCAAATGGTCAGACGGTCATATGGTTAGACGGTCAAACGGACATACCTTGGTCAGACTTGTTCGAGATCGCATAATTCATCGTTTTAAAAGTGTTAATATAGTAATAATCATATTATATCACAAATTTCACGTGTATAATCAGTTTGACCAATTTGATGATTATGATCAGTATTACCAATTTTGCGAGTATGATCAGTTTGACCAATTTGACAAATATGACTAATGACCAGTTAGGAGTATGACCAATTTGACCATTTCGACACGTATGTATGACCAATTTCCCGAATTCTCCCATTTTGATAAATTTTACACATTTAACGATTTTGACCAGTTAGAATAACGTGAATCATGGTATTGCTGATACATATGTCATATTTGCTTCATCTGTATCATCTAGATTAAATATAAATGTAGCAAAACAACAAATCACAATGTCCAAATTTAATAACGAATTTTAGAAATAATATTTACCTATTATTCAGATTTGTGTTTAATCGATGAAATGCTCAAACTTAATGTTGTTTTTTCAAAACAAATTAGTTGAAAAAGAGATCGAAGATCAGAGAATTGACGAGGAGAGAGAGTGTAATTCGCTCGACAGATGCGAATGAGGAGAGAGAGAAAGGTGGAAGAGGAGAGAGCTGAAATATTTCTTTTAAATTAAAATATTAAATGAAAAAGGAAGGGTATTTTTGGAAAGATACAATGATAAGGTTATGAGATGATGTTGAATTTTTTTTAAAAAATAGTGGGGTCATGCCGTGAAGTAAAAATGGCATTTAAAGTCATTTTTGCAATTCTCCCCCTCCCCTTTGCAATGTAAAGGTTGAGATGTAAAGGGTGAGAAAGAAGTTTTCCAATTATTGATCAATGCCAAAACAAGAAAATATATACAAAAAACAATAGAATCTCTAGTTTATGTAATCTAAGAAGAGATAAATACATATAACATAACTGAATATATACAAAAGATACAACAAAATAGATTGTTGAGATAATAATCTCTAATACTCCCCCTTAAGATGGGGAGTACATGAAATGAATACCCATCTTGAATAACAAATGACGAAAATGATCTACCGAAACAGTCTTAGTTAGAAAATCCGCCAATTGATCCCGGGAAGAAACGTGAAGCGGTTTGAGGAAACCACTTTTAACGCGAAGAACACTTGCTACACTAATAGATTTGATGTCCATTATGTCTTTGATTTGCAGGTGTTCCAAACTCGGGAGGAGAACATTTGCATGGAGAAAAAGATAGAAAACACGAGTATCCTCCCAGCACAAAGACCGCATGAAATGCCTAGTCCTAACTACGGACTCATGGATAAAAATAGGGATAAACCTTTTGAATGAGAAAAGGTCCGATACAACAACCACGATCTCGCAAAGGATAAACCCTTCGAACGGGGAAAGGCTCGAAAGAAAGTGCTTGGAATTTTCGAAGTACGCCAAGACCAAGGTAAGTATGACATAACTTATATTTTCACTAATCCTGACTTGGTCCCGTTTGATGTAGGAAAAACAGTTTCGAGAACGAAACCTCCAGAAGAGAGAGGACTAGTACAAATTGCAAACCAATAACCATACATAAACTTATTGAGAACAAAAAGTATAATCATAAAAATCTAGATCAAACATAGATGATTAGAAACAACAAAATCTTGTTTGCTCTCCCATTTACATATACCTAAATAGTCAGAAATCACAACAACCAACTTCTCGTATACCTGTTAAGATTCTATCTCAACAAGCTAAGAATTATCTCGCATTCGACGAACAAAGATAACTGAGAAAGATATTGGCCCTCTCGATTTCTCGTCGAAGCTCCAGTGATGGCTTGTCAGTAGATCCAAACTCCAATTTACCCTAAATGGATGCTTGATAGATCTTTTAGCCCATCTGATTTGGGAATTGCTTATACTTGAGAAAGTTATTTGGATATTAGGGTTGTCAGTTAACTGAAATTCGATACATCGTTATATTAACACACTTCTATTTTTCTTAAAATGTCATCGGGTTCACAAAATGATCAAATTTATTCCAAACTATGTCTTAAATTAAATGATTGTACAAGAATATCCCTAATCAATCAAGAATATATTAAAAAAAAGTAATCTTTTGATTTGATTATGAAATATTGTAATTTAAAAGTTTTAGTTGAATATCTAAAATTTTGTGCAAAAGATTCGATACTAATAGCAGGTGGTGTTTAATGTATCCAAAAAATATATGGGGCCAAAACGACAAATACTGAAATTACAGGGGGAAACATGGGCAAACTTTACATGAGAAGATCGTCTCTTGTTTCCAATGGCGTTCAAGACTTCCGGTTCGATGGAACGGTTTTCTTGTTAATTTGGTCTGATTACTATCAGATCTACTGGGATATAAACTTATTACGTTTGGTTAAGTTCGGTTTAATTGATCCAGGGAATGATTCATGTCTTCGTGGTTTAGTTTAGTTTATGGAATCATATATTAAAAATTAACCATAGTACTGATATGTTAATTTTGGAATAAATAACGTATTATACCTAATATTTTCAAAAAAAAAAGAAAAAATATTTAAAATATACAATATTTTTAGGAATTTGAGCGTAAGAGGATTAGCATTACTTGAAGGCAATTATTCTAATAAAACACTCTTATATATTCCCTCACGTCTTCTTCCGGTCATATTCATAACATCAATGCTTCTTTCTTTCTCCTCCAATGGGCACCACCATTATTACAATCCAATTTTGATTTATGGTTATAATTCAAATTTTGGATGTGATTTTTTTTTTTTGTATAATTCCTTATATTACGAACATATACTAAGTTTAACTCGGTCCAAAAATCTAAAAAAAAAAAACAATAAAGTCATTAAAAAGGAGTTTTCGATTATCCATATTTAAAGGTCGTGTCTTTTTTGTGCTTTAGTACAAATTCTATTATTTTATTTAACCTCGTATTGCTTTTATTATATGATTAAAATGAACCAAAAGAAAAATCTTGGATGATGAAAAATATTTTAAATGTATACCTAAATAGTGAGAAAATTAAAGGTATACACCTAAATTATGCCTAACTGTCTGATCCATTTAATTTAAAAAAATGTTAATTCCAGAAAAATATCTCAATTTTTTTTCTCAAATATATATTTCAATTATAAATTTAACTTAAATATATCCAAATTTGTAAACGTCCTAATGATACCCGATATATAGCGATATTAATTTTCTCGCATTTTATCGATGTGGCTATCTGTTACAGAAAATTAGCGTTGTTAAACCTCGAATATCAATTTGGGATAAGTTTACAAATTTGGGTATATTCAGATTAAAGTGGTTTTCTAGATATTTAGATATAACTAAGAAACGTCATTTTGAACATATTAATATAAAATTGAAAAAAAAAATACAAAATGTATAAATAGTAGATTTACTAGATCTTGGATTCGATTCCACTAGTGGAGAGGACGAAGCACAATTAATTGCTTGATTAAAAATTAATTCCGAACTTAGAGATTAAATGGAGGTCAAGTCAAACTCTTGATTATAAAAAAAATGCGTAAAAAGTAGAATTAAAAAAAATTGTCATTTCCAAGTTCATTGGCATATGATGACGGCATTTTGAAATATGACCATACTCTCACCCTTTTTCATCATATTTGGTAAATTTTCTATTTTATAATAATTTATTATGAAATAAATTTATTATATATAAAAAAAACTGCATTTCGAGCATATAAAATTATAAAATTGATGGGTTATGTACTTTAAGGAAAACACAAAATGTGTAAGTCGAAAATTTATATATATATAAAGACCATTTCCAAGCCCGTTGGCATATGATGATGGCACTATGATGTATGACCATCCTCCCACCCTTTTCATCTTATTTTGGTGATTTATGTTCTTTAACACCAATTATTGTGAAATAAATTTATAACTTTTCATTAGCACTAATTTTGAAAAAAAAAATATATAAATATGTGGTCTAATTTTGTTTTTCTTGGATAATATATTGATTTAAATTCCCATTAGATAATGAGTTACTTAATTTAATCAACAAAGAGGGCGACTGGTTGCGTCATTATTTTCCATAAAAGAAGCGGTTGCGATTTCGGCAGTGCGTACGATTGAAAAACTGATTGGTTGCAACCACTCGCAACCACAACCAAACTTTATATATATATATATATATATATATTTATTAGTGATGATTTTGTTTAGTGGTGATGTGATATTATTTTCTAATATTATATTTTTAATAAAAAAATACAATAGTATTATTTTATAATAAATTATTTTTTATTTAA
>NW_010960973.1:0-244 GCF_000463585.1 Tarenaya hassleriana
TCCAGACGTCAGCTCACCGGTAACTTCTGCAAAACCAATGAAAACGAGCCACATGTCGCGACGGCTAGCTATTCGCCACGTGTCAAGTGCGGTGCATTAGATTAAACGCGGAGCAGGCTTTTGCCACGTTTTTCGAGTGGGGCCCACCCAAGGTTTTTATTTTATAAACAATAAAAGTTAGAGCTCTAAATCCTAAACATTTATGGGGAAAAAATAAATAAATATTATTTATAGTCATTGGCAT
>NW_010960974.1:0-244 GCF_000463585.1 Tarenaya hassleriana
GAATCCCTTATCATCTTAAGACCAACCACAAGCTTCCGCGTGTAAGCGAGGTCTAGATATTTTAAAATGTTCTTCTTTGTTTTTGAAAAAAAAATATCCCAAAAAAAATTGTGAACTTTTTTAAATTTTATAAATAAATGTATAAACTTTTAATTCTATATAAAATTATACAAATTTATGGTAAAAATACATAAAAATATACGAACTTTAAAATTTTCCGTATAAATGGACACAGAGTTTAATA
>NW_010960975.1:0-244 GCF_000463585.1 Tarenaya hassleriana
CATAAAGCTCGCTTGGTGGCCAAAGGCTATACACAAACTTATGGCGAGGACTACACCGACACTTTTGCCCCCGTAGCTAAGTTACCTACTGTCCGTGTAATTCTTTCTTTGGCTATTAACCTTGATTGGCAGCTATGGCAAATGGATGTAAAGAATGCTTTCCTTCAAGGAGACCTCGTTGAAGACATTTACATGCTCCCACCACCGGGCTATACAAGGGGTCTTCAATCTGGACAAGTTTGCA
>NW_010960976.1:0-244 GCF_000463585.1 Tarenaya hassleriana
AGAAAGTTTCCACCAGTGAGTCTCTCCCGATCCAGAATGGATCGCATGGAGAGATTAGCCATATTACCTGCAGCAGTCATATTCTACAGAAAAAGACAAACAAACAGACAGAAAAACATGCAAGTCGCTTAGTACACATGCTAACACAGATAATAGATGCAATATGACAAGCTCCCACTAAGAAAAAACATCCTCAATGAGTTTCTAAGTGAGCTAGGATCCATATTTCACATGCTTCTGAGTC
>NW_010960977.1:0-243 GCF_000463585.1 Tarenaya hassleriana
AGGGGTCTTGGGATTCTTCCATCCTATCTTCTAGTTTAGGAACGGATCCGGGATCATATCAATAACCCAAATTCTTATTCCGGAGTTCATTTAAATTAACACTGCAGAATTCTCCCTTAGATAAATCTCACTCCCATAAAACAGAAACTCTCACCAACCCTTGTACTTTTTATTCTACGATTTTTCTCTCTTAAACTCTTTATTTTTTCAATTGTAGGGGATATCTACGGGTTCCTAGCATGC
>NW_010960978.1:0-243 GCF_000463585.1 Tarenaya hassleriana
ATAGATTTACGCGATCATGGTATCTATGCGTAGATATAAGAAAAAGCTTTCTAATGATATAAAGAAAGAATTTTTTTGGACACGTTTTATGGAAGGTATGAAGTTAATAATATGATTAGTCAACAATCGACCAGTCCATCGGGCATGAATGGTTATTTGGCTCAAATTGTTGACCATATGGTGATGGCTAGCGATTTGAATCGAATTCTGAATTATCGGATCACCTATCGCACGACGGGTAGT
>NW_010960979.1:0-243 GCF_000463585.1 Tarenaya hassleriana
ACTGATGATTCTCTACCAAAGAACTTTAGCTCCTTTTTGTGGATACTGTAGTGATCAAATTGAAGTATTCAGGCGACATTTTTAGATTAAGAGTTGAAAGTCGAAGCACATAAGCTGAAGAAGCAGATGGGCAAACCTTTTACTTTTGTTTGAACTTAAACCCTGTTGAATCAGAGGTTGCTCTTGTTGATTCAGAATCGTCATGCCGCCTGTGGGAAACACGAGGTCGAAATGCTCCGGCAG
>NW_010960980.1:0-243 GCF_000463585.1 Tarenaya hassleriana
ATGGTTTTGAGCGTCATGCCCTAGCTGACTCAAAAGCATGTGAAATATGGATCCTACCTCAATTAGAAACTCATTGAGGGTGTTTTGCTTAGTGGGAGCCTGTCGTATTGCATGTATTGTCTATGTTAGTATGTGTACTAAGCGACTTGCATATCTTCTGTCTGTCTGTCCTTTTATGTAGAATATATCTGTTGCAGGAATCTGGTTAATCTCACCATGCGATCTATCCTTATGAAGGATAAG
>NW_010960981.1:0-243 GCF_000463585.1 Tarenaya hassleriana
CTGGTTCTTTCTCCTGTTCTTGCACCTTAGGGATGTCTTCCTCTACCGCCTTGCCCTTTTCATGTCTCGTCAACCCCGGAGGTGCTACTTTCTCAACCATCGGGGGTGTAATCTCCGGAAGTTATTTTTCACTCCTTAGTTCGACTGCATTGATATGCTCACGGGGGTTCACTTCGTTCTTCCCGGGAAGCATTCCTTGTTGTCTTGATGAGGAGGAGGATGCAATTTGGGCCACTTGATTGT
>NW_010960982.1:0-243 GCF_000463585.1 Tarenaya hassleriana
TAAATATCACAATTGGCGATGAGTTTGACAATAAGGAAGCAACACAAGAATATGTTCGCAAGGGTGCAGCTGTGGGTCATTTTCGTTATACTACACTGAAGTCCGATAAAAAGTTGTGGAAAATAAGATGCAAATTTGCTGAATCAGGCTGTAATTGGAAGTTGCGGACGACATTGATCTCAAAACTCGGAGTGTTGAAGTGTAAGAAAACACAATCTCATGCATAGTTGCAAACCCGTATCT
>NW_010960983.1:0-5578 GCF_000463585.1 Tarenaya hassleriana
TTGAGTTCAGGGGTAGAGGAGCGCCAGCAGCAGACCCGATCATCTCGGCACTGAAGGCTGAGAAGATGATCAGGAAGGGCAATGAGGCTTTCCTAGTAGTTATTACGGCTACACAGGAATCAGAGAGGAGACTGGAGGATACGCCGGTTGCCCGGGAATTCCCAGATGTATTTCCCGATGACCTGCCGGGATTACCACCTGGTCGAGAGGTTGACTTCGGCATAGACGTGCTACTGGGTACTGAGCCTATTTCCAAGGCTCCGTACCGGATGGAACCTATGGAGATGGCCGAGCTGAAGAAACAGCTGAATGAGTTGGTGAAGCAGGGTTTCATCCGCCCTAGCGTTTCACCGTGGGGAGCACCAGTGCTCTTCGTGAAGAAGAAGGACGGGAGTATGCGTTTATGCATTGATTACCGGGGGCTCAACCAGGTAACCATCAAGAATCGATACCCGTTACCGAGGATTGATGAGTTACTGGACCAGCTATAGGGAGCCCAGTGATTCTCGAAGATAGATTTACGATCCAGATATCATCAGATTCGGGTCAAGGAGGATGACGTGCAGAAGACAGCGTTCCGGACGAGATATGGACACTTCGAGTTCGTGGTGATGCCTTTCGGGCTCACGAACGCGCCTGCGGTTTTCATGCAGCTTATGAACCGCGTGTTCATGGACTATCTAGATGAGTTTGTCATCATCTTCATCGATGACCTTCTCATCTACTCACCGGATCTGCAGACGCATGAGGAGCATCTGCGGAAGATACTGTGGAGGCTGCGAGAGAATCGGCTATACGCTAAGTTCAGCAAGTGCAGCTTTTGGCTACAGAAGATTGGGTTCCTGGGACATGTGGTATCAGCCCAGGGTATTCAGGTCGATCCAGCCAAGATCGAGGCCGTCATGGAGTGGCAATCTCCGACTTCTGCGACGGAAGTCAGGAGTTTTCTGGGACTAGCAGGCTATTATCGGCGATTCGTTGAGGGGTTCGCCAAGATAGCTCGGCCTTTGATGAAGCTGACGGGGAAGAACGTCAGATTTGACTGGACGACTGAGTGCGAGGAGAGCTTCAGAGAGTTAAAGCAGAGGTTGACATCAGCTCCGATCCTTACATTGCCACGACCGGGTATGCTCTATGAAGTATACACTGACGCATCCAAACACGGACTCGGTTGCGTGTTGATGCAGGAGGGACACGTAATCGCTTATGCGTCGAGGCAGCTGAAGAAGCATGAGGAGAACTACCCGACTCACGACATGGAGTTAGCAGCAGTAGTTCACGCGCTGAAGATTTGGAGATCATATCTGTACGGGGAGAAGGTTAAGCTCAACATAGACCAAAAGAGCTTGACCTACGTGATATCTCAGAAGGATCTGAATCTGAGACAGCGGAGGTGGTTGGAGTTGATTGCAGATTATGATCTGGAGATAGCCTATCATCCGGGGAAAGCTAACGTAGTGGCCGACACTTTTAGTAGGAAGAAGATCTTAGCGGCCATACGCGTTGTCATCTCATCTCGCAGCAACGTCGCTGAGTTGACTGCGATGTTGGGACATCTCTCGCTGACACCCGAGGAGTCGACACCGACTCTGATAGAGCGCATGGTTATGGGACAGTGCGGCGATCCTTTACTCGCCCGGTACATGGATCATATCGGGGAATATAGCCTCAAGGGCTATCGTATCGATGAGCAGGGAGCGCTACGGCTGGGGAACCGACTATGTGTGCTTGACGACGCAGAGCTGAGACAGGAGATTCTATCTGAGGCACACCAGTCGAGATTGGCGATACATCCAGGGGCAAGCAAGATGTATCAGGGTCTACGCCAGTGGTATACTTGGCCGAGGGTCAAAAGAGATGTAGCGGATTACGTAGCGAGGTGCCTCACTCGTCAGCAAGTAAAGGCAGAGCGACAGATGCCGGGAGGCAAGCTACAGCCGTTGGAGATTCCAGAGTGGAAGTGGGATTCGATTGCCATGGACTTCGTGGTCGGATTACCACTCACGCCGAGCAAGAAGAATGGCATTTGGGTAGTCGTAGATCGACTAACCAAATCCGCCCATTTCATTCCTATCCGTCAGGAGTATCCGATCGGGCGGTTGGCGCAGATTTACATTGATGAGATCGCACGTCTTCATGGAGTCCTGAACGAGATTATATCGGATAGAGACGCCCGATTTACATCCCGTTTGTGGAAGGCGATTCAGGAGGCGTTGGGGACGAAGCTCAAGATGAGTACGGCATATCATCCTCAGACAGACGGTCAGTCGGAGCGGACTATACAGACTTTGGAGGACATGCTCAGAGCTTGTATCCTGAAGTGGGGAGCTCCATGGGACCAGTACATGACGTTGTGCGAGTTTGCGTACAACAACAGTCATCACACGAGTATCGGAGTATCTCCATTCGAGGCCTTGTACGGGCGACCGTGCAAGACACCGTTATGCTGGACGGAGATCGGCGAGCGCCGAGAGTTCGGGCCGGAGATCGTGGAGGAGACCACCGAGGTGATACGGAGGATTCGCGCCCATCTGAAGACGGCGCAGGATCGGCAGAAGTCGTATGCTGATAAGCGGAGACGAGACTTTGCGCTTGAGGTTGGATATTATGCCTTCCTCCGAGTACAGACGATGCGGGGTCATGCGAGGTTCGGGCAGAGCGGGAAGTTGAAGCCGCGATACATCGGACCTCAACGGGAAAATATCTAATCACTTCTCAGCGAAGGAGATTTGGAAGACACTCTCTCCGAGAGTTGGCCAAATCTCGTTTGACATAAGAAACATATACCAAAGGTGGCTTTTACATGCTGGCTCATTCATTTGGATCGTTGTCCTACGAGATCTAGGATGTTGTCTTGGGGTCTTGCGCTCCAGATCGTGGACCAGAAGATCAAGGAGCTGCGGACGAAGGAGGTGCCACTCGTGAAGGTCTTGTGGCGAAGCCAAGGGGTATCTTACATGACCTGGGAACCCGAGGCGGAGATGCGTAGTAGTTATCCGCACCTTTTTACTTGAACGTTGTACGAACTCCTTTTATATGACGTTCGGTTGTATCAGACTTATGCTTCGGATGACGTTGGCAATATGGATTGTGTTTTGGTGATAATATCCAGTACGAGAAAGTATTGATGATTATGCGATTCCGAATTCAAGGACGAATTCTTTTTAAGGGGAGAGGATTTGTAATACCCCGAAACCCGATTTGAATATTTAATTATTAAAAATAAATAATTAAATAGAGATATCACGAAATCACCAAAAGTGATGATACAATATCAGGGAGAGGCACGAGGATCGTCACGTGCGGAAAGGACCGAGAAAGAATGAAGAAAAGGAAAAAGAAAAAAAAAACAGGGCTGGTCCGCCGGACCAACCGCTCAGCCGGAGTGGGGACTGGACCGCGGACTGGGAGAAGTTTTTGAAAAAAAAATAAACTGACCCCGGTCCGGCGGACCAGGAAGTTGGTCCGGCTGATGAGGACATCAACCAAGACATGGACGATGACGAACAAAACCTAAACGAGAAGCAAGACGATGCCATAGACGCTATAGGAGGAGAAGAAGTGGACCCCGAGCTTACCATGCCAACCATTCCCATACCTCCACTCACAAGACAAAGGACTCGAAGCCTACGTTCAAAGATCAATGCATATGTCGAAGAATGGCTGATCAAAACATCCGACAAGGGGCCATACAATGCAAAGGACACGATAGCGGCAACAAGCACAAAACATCGCAATGTCTTGGAGTTTGTGTTGTCCAACACTTAAGATTTCGTGGACTAACACCTGGGCTACTAAGAAGATATTTGAAGAATGTATTCTCAATAAATGAGCTGAAGATCCAAGCCCAAAGAGCCCAAACATATTCTACACAAGTCCAAGAAGATACCAACCCATTGGAGAGGATATGGTGCCACCTTTGAACCCAATTTCGGCCCACCTTTATCAAGCACGAATTGGGGATGTTTTCTACATTATTTCAACCTCATGAAGACCTTCTTTAAGCCTCCTAGCCGTTGCAAGACGTTGGCCTTCCACTTCCACCAACTCTCCACTTGTTCCTTACTTTATGGTGTCTTGTTTCCCATTACCTTTCTTTAATGTTTTGTTAGCTCCTCCTCATGCACGAGTTCTCTTTGATTTCTTCTGTATTTCAAGCCTATTTAAAGGCCTTTGTATGTCAAGAATGAGCAGACTTTGAATTGATAAAAATCGAGTTGCTTAATTGCTTCTTCTTCTTGGTGTGTCCGAGAATATCGCCTTCTGCGCATGTGTGTGTGTGTCACCCTTGTGCAAGGTCAAAACGTGGTGGATTCAATGTTGGTTTAGCTCCTTTGAATCCTCTTTCATACCCCTATCTTCCATCAAAAATTGGGAATCATCCGAGTGCCCTTTGGCCTGGAACTTCCCTTCCATCTATCACCTAAACCGAGTGCTCTCGAGTGCTCTATTTTAGTCCGACTTGTGTGTTGATTTCTAAGGACTCCGAGTGCCCTTTGGCCTGGATATCCTCTTGAAATCTAACCATAGGAATACCTTAGTGAGTCTCCAAGTGTCCCCTGGTTTCGAACTTGTTGTATTCGTTGTCCAAAAGGCAACATAAGACACACACTACAAACCACATTTCACCGAAGGAAACGAGCGAGACTTCCTTGGCTCCATGCGTGTATCAGTACCTCTCGTAAAAGAGAGAGATATCGTTGGACCCCTCGTGTGAGCGAGACTGTAGAAATGTGTGGCCGCACTATAGACGAACGTCGTCTATTTCACACAGTCGAACTCAGTAAACGAGAAAGCAGTCGAATCAGATAAGGTGGCTTGTCCATGCCTTATGTTCGACATATGATATCGTGATACAAAAGGATCATCAAACGGAATCATCACTGGCGTTCGTAACATCACGAACAAACTCTATTCGAGATAGGTAGTCATAGTGTCTTGCTAGAGACCGCCTATGACTTGTATAACCAAAATAGAGATTTCGGGTTATACTGCTATATCAGATGAGCCTTGAAACCACGTACTTTGGGTGATGTTTTGATAGAGGATGTCTAGCGTATTTGACTCGGTTTTACATAATTGTAGACATTCTAGGGCACATTTGGTTTCGATATTGGTTGGTTGTGTTCTTTGGTGTTTAAATAGGAATTCACACATAAAGAGAGCAAAAGGAGTGGAAAACATGGATTACGGAACATGACGGACAAACCGGAAACGTTTGGAGTTGTTTCGGAGAAAACGTGAAGCTCTGAAACGTCAGATCTTGCAAGTCCAATAACTTTCACTCTACAAGTCCAAATCATACATTCTCTAAATCATTAGAAAGCTCTCTTCGATATCTACGTATAGACACCAAGATCAAATCCGATATCGGAGCAGAAAGTTAATGAGCGAATTGGTAAAGCCCATCAAAACTGCTAAGTGACACGATCGTGTCACTTTCATCCACATGATCGGGTCACTTACCAGATTTTGGAAATATTCTGAATTTTGGCCCAGAAAAAGAAGAATTAACTAAGGTTAGCCCCCAAGGTAAAAAATTGATACTTTTGACAGAAAACACACAGAGGATAAGACT
>NW_010960984.1:0-243 GCF_000463585.1 Tarenaya hassleriana
GTCTCTTTTCACAAGGATTAGGGTTTCTAACTTATAAGGAGGTGTTGGACGCCGTCCTAAATGAAGAACTCACTTTCAGAACCCTAAGACAGATCTAGAACACAATAAAATCGTTTCTTTTGAGGTTATAGTTCCCGGGATTCGATCCCAAGTCTTGGAAATCCTATTCACTTCATAGATCCTAGCATATCAGTTCCAAAAGCATTTGGAATCCTTCCCGTCGGTGTGGATACGTGTAGAGGA
>NW_010960985.1:0-243 GCF_000463585.1 Tarenaya hassleriana
CATGTTTGCTTTGAATTCTATGCATGTTTGATGATTGAATCTATGGTAGATTGCATGTTTCCTTTTGCATAGAGTTCAGGATTCGAATTTTGAGAGTACAGAAGAATTCGAATCAGTTTCGGGTCTGATCGGGGCCAAGAACGCGGAAAAAGTAATCTGATCACAAAGACCTAGCCTAGACTGTCCGTTCTGGGTATGCCAGACCGGACGGTCCAGGGGTGACGGACTGAAGTTAGACCGAAA
>NW_010960986.1:0-243 GCF_000463585.1 Tarenaya hassleriana
TTCTCACCGAAACAGATTTTTTTTTGAGCACTTTCACTGTGAGTTTATTTTGGTTTCTACATAAGGATCTCTGATATTTTATCAAAATATATTATAGATATATTTTAGTGTATAGTTTATTAGTGAGATTTAAACTCTTTTGTCTATCTGTACGTTATTTGGTCGAATGAATACAACAACACGGTTTTATATTCAGCAAATCTTGATATTATCCTTTCTTATAATATAATATGTAATCTGTTA
>NW_010960987.1:0-243 GCF_000463585.1 Tarenaya hassleriana
ATCCGTATGGATTTAAGCATCACGACTGGTGAAAAGGTTTCATCATAGTCTATGCCATGAAGCTGCCAAAACCCTTTCGCGACGAGTCGCGCCTTATAGGTATGTACGATGCCACCCATGTCGGTTTTCTTTTTGAAAACCCACTTACATCCAAAGTCCATACTTTGTTGTCGTACATGGACTGCATCTCAGACTCCATGGCCTCGTGCCATTTCTCGGAATCGGAACTCGCCACAGCCTCTG
>NW_010960988.1:0-243 GCF_000463585.1 Tarenaya hassleriana
TTTTTAATCATGATAATAAAGTAACATGAGGGAGTATCATATAATGATGATGACTAAAGGACGATTATGGAAAATATAGGGTTATCTATTTAACATTTTGTTTTTGTCTTTTATCTATGACCATTTTTTCAGGGATTATTATTTTTTATACATTAATTATCTTTTTACAAAATTTATAAATAACGTATGTGAAAAAAATTATATACATTATTTAATTTATACAAAGAAAATAAATTAATACAA
>NW_010960989.1:0-243 GCF_000463585.1 Tarenaya hassleriana
CCGTTGTAGCTTAACTCCGGAGGTATTACCTTGGCAACCAAATAGTTGACGTAATCCGCATACCAAGGAGTCATGTTCTTGATCTCCAAGGATAAAATGCGTTCTTCCCTTAGTGAATCGTCGATTGGTACAACTTCGGGTATTTCCAATCTCGATAAGTGATCCGCCACTGTATTCTCCGATCCTTTCCTATCGCGGATCTCTAGATCAAACTCTTGCAGAAGCAACACCCATCGGATCAAC
>NW_010960990.1:0-243 GCF_000463585.1 Tarenaya hassleriana
CGCAAGAACCTGCTCTCTGGATCTGTGATGTCAAAGAAAGGCTTTAAGCTAGTGTTTGAATATGAGAGAGTTGTTGTGTCAAAAGATGGTGTGTATCTGGGTAGAGGTTATCTAGCAAATAGTATGTTCAAGATGAATGTAATAACCATTTGTAACACCAATGCGGTAAACAATATAACCGTAAATGATATTAATAAAGCTTCTACTTCTTCTGCTTACTTGAATGAGTCAAGATTATGGCAT
>NW_010960991.1:0-243 GCF_000463585.1 Tarenaya hassleriana
GAGAATGGTGGATTGACACTGGAGCAACCCGCCACATTTGTGCTAACAAATGGATGTTCATTACCTATGACACTGTCACCGGAGAAAGCTGCTATATGGAAAACTATGCTGCATCCAAGGTGGAAGGCAAGGGTTCAGTCATTTTGAAGATGACATTTGGAAAGAAGCTGACACTCACTGATGTTCTTCATGTGCCAGACATTCGCAAGAACCTGCTCTCTGGATCTGTGATGTCAAAGAAAG
>NW_010960992.1:0-243 GCF_000463585.1 Tarenaya hassleriana
TGCTTGGAAGTTGGAATTACTCTTATGGTAGACTAAGGACGACATAGAAACCCCATACTTAAGAAAGTTTAACTGAAAAGAGAGGATAGCTAGAGTAGCCTAGATTCGATTCTACTCCCATAGGCTGAGCAGTGCACATGCAACCGGATCTTGAAACTCATCAAAGAACGATTTCCAACTCGTCGTCCTTCTCAGACTTCGTGTTTCATTGATTTTATTTGCTCGAGGACGAGCAAAGATTTA
>NW_010960993.1:0-243 GCF_000463585.1 Tarenaya hassleriana
GATTCTGTTGCGCATATCCCTGATTCTGCCCCTGAAAACGTGACTGAGTGAAGCCCGGGAGATTCTGAGGGATTCTGGGAATGCCCTGCTACTGCGCATTCAATGCTCCGCTCGGATTTCCGTAGGAGAAATCGGGATGATTCCTAGGCGCATTCGGGTTGTAGAGATTAGAAGGGTTCTGGTACTGATTCCTTCTAATGTAGTTGACGTCCTCAACCGGTTCTTCCTCTGATGTGGCCTGAT
>NW_010960994.1:0-1785 GCF_000463585.1 Tarenaya hassleriana
CCCTAGAATCGATCTCTTAGGAATAGGATTCGCTCATGAGATCCCAGGAAACCCAACAAGATCAACTCATCTTCGACCCCAAAATAGAAAGGACCCTACACTTCGCTCGTAGACAGCAAAGACAGTGGGAATGGCCGAAGAAATGCTGAGAGAAAACAACGCACGAAGAGAACAACCCGAGATGGCCGAAGAGCTGTTGAGAGGGGCCAATGCCCAAAGAGGTCCAGCCCAAGCAGCCCCTAGAATGCTTCGAACGTACACACAACCGAAGCATACTCAGTTACTATCATGCATCAATCGGGGACCACTAGAAGAACTTGAACTCCTACCGCAATGCATCCAAATGCTCAACAACATGAGTTTCCGTGGGAGACAAAATGAGGACCCGAATGCTCACCTTACGAACTTCAAGATGAACTGTAAGGCAATCAAGAAGGGACCGGGGATTACTCTTGAAGATGTGTTTCTTGAAACCTTTCCCTACTCGCTTACGGAGAGAGCTAGAGATTGGCTCTACACCCTTGAGCCAAACTCTATCTCGACATGGGGTGAGATGGAAGAACAATTCCTTATGCAGTACTACTCCCCTACCAAGACTCAACATGCAAGGAATCGGATTAATGCTTTTGTGCAAGAGGATGGGGAGAATCTCCATGATGCATGGGAACGCTTCAAGGAATATCAAAGAATGTGCTCTCACCATGGCATGGAAAGAGACTACCTTCTATCCATCTTTATCCATGGGTTGAAGGATGATACTCGGTCTTGGATTGACGCAGCATGTGGAGGTGACATATATGACATCCCTTTCCAAGAGCTAGAGGCAACAATTGCAAAATTGGCCAAGGGACGCAGCCATACGTCCAACAAATTCAGTAGGAGAAGCTCGGTGAAAGGAGATGTGGGAGAAAACGCAGCTCTTAAGGCAGTGTTGGCCGACCTTGCTGAGATAAAAGTTCAACTCGCCAACGCTAAACAAGTAGCTGCTGTGGAGGATCAAAATTTAGAGCAAGTTCAACCGGGTATGTACATGGTTGATTAAGAAGCGGAAGAAGTCAACTATGTCGGTCCAAACCAATACACTCATCCATCCAACCTATACAACCCGGGATTGAGAAATCATCCCAATTTCTCCTACAAGAACACGTCGAATGCGCTAAATCCTCAACCCATTTTCCAACGGAACAACCAAGGACCTCCGGGTTTTCAATCAAAATATCAACAACAAGGTCAAGGGAGTCAAAGCTATCAAGGGAATTCCAACTATAGACCACAGCAAGTGCAACCCAAAGATCAAGACCCGGACATCAAGGATATGCTATTCCAAATCCTCCAGGGTCAAAAATCACAAGGAGTATCCATTGGGGGCATTGAAAATGAGCAAGTTGCATTCAAGAAGCAATTGGAAGGAGTACAAGCTCACTTGAAGATCTTGGACAATCAAGTGGCTCAACTCGCATCTTCCTCCTCATCAAGACAGCAAGGCATGCTCCCCGGTAAGAACGAGATGAACCCTCGGGAATATATCAATGCAGTGGAGCTGAGGAGTGGAAAACAACTTCCGGAGATCACCCCTCCGATGGTTGAGAAGACATCACCTCCAAGGCTAACAAGAGAGGAAAAAAGCAAGGCTGTAGAGGAAGACACTCCAAAGGTGCAAGAACATGAGAAAGAACCCATCTACATTCCACCGCCACCTAAGGTACCTCCAATCCCTTTTCCTTCTCGTCTAAGGAAATTTAATGAGGAAAGTCAGTTTGGGAAGTTTGCGGAGATGTTGAAAAA
>NW_010960995.1:0-243 GCF_000463585.1 Tarenaya hassleriana
TTAGAAGATCCTACTGCAGAATGATCTTTGGTTAAAATTTGTTGAGACCCACTTTGAGAGAGATTCTGGTATACCTTGCATGTCTTTTGAATATGATTTCTCAAACTGCTTGTACCCATTGATGAACATCCCGTTAATACAACACCACAATAATTGCAAGAGCACTTCTTTGGATTATCGGAAAGCTTGGTAAAATGATTCCATACATTCGATCTTGCAGGAACTATCCTCTTTCCTTTCGGA
>NW_010960996.1:0-243 GCF_000463585.1 Tarenaya hassleriana
TTGCGATTTGGATTTGTTTCGGTTTTATCGATTTGTTCTTTATTCAATTGGTGTTTGCTGAACCCTTGACCAGTTGTTTGAACTACATAGGAATATGGGTTTAGTTTCGGATTGAAATCAATAGGATAGATCGTATTATTCACATAGGAATATGGTTTGATCGATCTAGGATTGATGATGGCGTTCTTCATGCATCTAGTTTGATAAATCACATAGGGATATGGATTTAGAGAACTTTGGATA
>NW_010960997.1:0-243 GCF_000463585.1 Tarenaya hassleriana
GAAAGTTATGAGCGAATTCGTGAAGACCAGAAAACTGCCAGCGCAGGGCCGGATCCAACTGTATCCGGTCTGGATCAAGGACGCAGAATTCGACCCCAGGAATCTGAATCCGGTCCGGATCCACCTGGAATCGGTCCGGATCTAGTCTAAAGCCCTGTTTCGCGATTTTTCAGCATCTGAATGGGAATAGGACTCTGGGGAGCCGCCCTAGGGTTATAAAAAACACCTAGCCACGTCCTAGTA
>NW_010960998.1:0-243 GCF_000463585.1 Tarenaya hassleriana
TTTCGATAATATCATCAACACACTCATGAATGTGAAAGGTAACATTTTTTTCCATTTTTTCATTAATAATTTTGTGGTTATTTAATTTATATACGTTTTGTTTAATACCTTTTATAAATTTATTGTAGGTAAATCAAATGATAATATCGCTTCAAGGATGGATGTTAAGGACATATTTTCTTGGAAAGATTTGGAGATCAGAGCAGATGGAAAAGCTCATGTTCCCATCTTCAGACTCTCTAA
>NW_010960999.1:0-243 GCF_000463585.1 Tarenaya hassleriana
TTTTTTTTTTTTTGCATATTCGATCAACAGATTGCAGAGACTTCTTCCCCGGCCTGCTCGAGAAACTCCAATGAATCACCATAATACCTATAAGCGTCTTGCCTTACCACAGCTGAATAGCCCATTTCGCCATTAGATTCAAGCCCTTTTACCAGAATCCTAAACGACGATCTTTCTGGCTCAATTCCTATGGATTGCATAAAGGCGTAGCAGTCCATGGCAAGATCAAACTGCTTATGATTC
>NW_010961000.1:0-243 GCF_000463585.1 Tarenaya hassleriana
CTACATCCATAAAATTGTGAGAAGCACCTGTATCGAACATAGCAGGAACTATCTTACCGTAAATGTCGATGTCCGCATAGAGGAGGCCTCGGTTAGGTGACTCGGAAGCTATGGCATTCTCGGTCGAAGATGGCTTGTTCAATGTGTTGAACCTATGGAGGGATCCGACAATGGCTGAGTCACCATCCGTCTCCTTCTCCTTGCCTTTGCCTTTGCTTTTGTCGGGTCTAACTTCGGCTGCGT
>NW_010961001.1:0-243 GCF_000463585.1 Tarenaya hassleriana
ACTCATTCTTGTCAAAAATTACCTTGTAGCCCTTAATCACCAGCTGAGGTACACTTAGGAGATTTTGAAGTAGCCCTGGCACATACAACACTCCTGTCAGCAGTTTCTTCGTGCCATCCGACCCTTTGATCCATACATCTCCCTTTCCCTCCACTGAAATGAACTCGCCATTTCCAATTCTGACCTTCGACTTGAACATCGTGTTAATCCACTTGAATGAGCTTCTATCTCTTGTCATGTGGT
>NW_010961002.1:0-243 GCF_000463585.1 Tarenaya hassleriana
TTTTTTTTTACCTGAGATACCGGCGGTGCAGTAGACGAGGATGAATATCATGCCGCCGAAGGCCCACGCGATGCCGAGTATTCCGACGCCGCCGCAGTCATCGCCGCCAGCTTTGGTATCGGTTTGGGATTTGTAACCGATCACGGTTAAGACGGTTATGTACAGGAAGAGGAGAGTGGCTATGAACTCTGCTATCACCGCTCTGTAGAACGACCACCTCGTCAGCTCCTCCGCGTCCACCAG
>NW_010961003.1:0-243 GCF_000463585.1 Tarenaya hassleriana
CCTTAGACGCCACATCTAACTCAGACATTCCCCAATCATCGCCGTCAAATGCATCTCTGAGCGCTCGGCGTAGCAAACATACCTCTAGGGTCGTGACGTTTCCCTGATCTCCTCTAGCAAACAGACCGCCAGACATAAACATGTGAAGGTAACGTACCGCCGGGTGTCTGATCCAAGTGGATTTCCCCTTTCCCCTCGATGTATCATGTGAGGCAATGGTCTGCCAGAACTGATGGTATGCCT
>NW_010961004.1:0-243 GCF_000463585.1 Tarenaya hassleriana
TTTTTTTTCACTTTTTCACAATTTGAGCCGGGGCAATATTAGGTCCGTCTTATTAAGTTTTTCAATTTTCCACATGGTGAATTTTTACGGTTCCGTTACTCTCTTTTTTTCAGACCGATCGGTCTAGTCAATAGGCCGATCGGTCCAGTCGGTTCGGAACGGACGTTCCGTCTCGTCCAGACCGGACGGTCTGGACTCGTCTTCAACCTCTGGACTTCGCGTTTTCTTCTGCGGACCTAGAAC
>NW_010961005.1:0-3907 GCF_000463585.1 Tarenaya hassleriana
ATATCATTTTATAACTCCTATACGTATTTTAGGATTATAATGCACAAAGGGTAATTTACAAACATCCCGTAATATACGATTGTAAATCGTATGATATCGGGATTTGTAAATATTACACTCTAAAACCGTGAAATGTAAAGATACGTACTAAACATACATAGTACGTATGTATTGTATATAAAACGTGTTTGAACGCTCTATACATATTACATTTAACAACATGTTTAGAGTTCATATGGGTTTGGATAACTACATGCCCTGTTCATCCGGGGTAGATCTCTAAACGTGTTTGGATGCACTCTAAGTATGTTTCGATGCACTCTAAACATGTTTCGACGCACTCTTAAAATATTTCGATGCTCTCTAAATATGTACATACTATTTGTCTACGCTCTCTATGTATAGATATAAGATACATCATTACCTATATTATAATCTATCAAAACCGATGTAATAATCACGGTGTACATGTATACACACTACAAGAAAAACTGTAATTTGCGATCAAAAAATCTGTCGCAACATGAAGAAGAATCTGTCGGTAAAAAAAAGTTGCGACCGATTACGACCGATGGATGTCGGTCGCTAATTTTTGTTTAGTGTTTAATTTGTTTTTACTAAATACTTTTTATTTAATAAATACTTTTTAATTTTAAATAAATATTTTTTATTTTATATTTTTAAAATTATTTTTAAATTTTTAATTTAATTTAAATAATTATTATTTATTAATATTTGTTTTAAAAAATTTACATTTGCGACAGAGTGCGACCAATGAATTTAGTCGGACAGTTGCGACCGAATACCTACCGCTATATTTGGTCGTTATTTTGCGAGAGAGTGCGACTGATGAAATTTGTCGTTACGTAGCGACCGAATACCTACTCCTACTTCTGTCGCAATGTGCGACAGAAATAAATTCACCAATTTGCGACAGATTACCGACATATAGCCATCTGTCGTATATTGGCGACCGATGACCTACAGATCTGTCGGTCGCAAAGTTGCGACATAATCACGACCACACAGATTTTGCGACAACGATTTAGCGACCGACATCCATCGGTCGTAATCGGTCGCAACTTTTTTTTACCGACATATTCTTCTTCATGTTGCGACAGATTTTTCGGTCGCAAATTACAGTTTTTCTTGTAGTGTGTATACATGTACACCGTGATTATTACATCGGTTTTGATAGATTATAATATAGGTAATGATGTATCTTATATCTATACATAGAGAGCGTAGACAAATAGTATGTACATATTTAGAGAGCATCGAAATATTTTAAGAGTGCGTCGAAACATGTTTAGAGTGCATCGAAACATACTTAGAGTGCATCCAAACACGTTTAGAGATCTACCCCGGATGAACAGGGCATGTAGTTATCCAAACCCATATGAACTCTAAACATGTTGTTAAATGTAATATGTATAGAGCGTTCAAACACGTTTTATATACAATACATACGTACTATGTATGTTTAGTACGTATCTTTACATTTCACGGTTTTAGAGTGTAATATTTACAAATCCCGATATCATACGATTTACAATCGTATATTACGGGATGTTTGTAAATTACCCTTTGTGCATTATAATCCTAAAATACGTATAGGAGTTATAAAATGATATATGCTAAAGTTTTATTGCACTCTAAATTGTATATGAGATACACTCTAAATATATTGTAAATGCATTTGTGTAATTGATGTTTTTGTAGTTAAACATTTGTCTTGTGAGCAAGTCAAGTAATTTTTTTAAGTGTATCATGCTCATAATACATTTATCTAAATATCCCGTAATTAGATAAATGTATTATGATCATTATGCACCTATTATGCATGTATAATGTTTTTTATAATATGTGAGTGCATGTATTATAATGCTATACTACTGATTATGTGCATAATAAACAATTTTAGTTATGGTTTTACCCACTACCAAACTTTTATACATTACACACTTACACATGGGGAGATATGACCCATACCATGTTTAGAGTGCATGGATTTAGGAATGTTTGAGTCAAAAAGGGGAGTTTGAGTCCTTGATGTACACAGATCAACTTGTTTATTATTAGCATGTGATGGGTAATATCACAATGGAAGAAACATAGATTATGTTATACACATTTTGAGTCATACCACAAACACGGGGTGTTTGTATATCGGAGTTCTAAACTCCCCTTTTAGACAAAACAGATATTCTATATTCCTAAACTATATTTACAATATTATGTTTGGTAAATAGATAAAACATATGTTTCTGAGTGCACTCTAAATAGATGGATTTAGAGTTTGAATTACAAACATATATATACCCAAAATTACATATAAACTCTAGTGCATAATAATTTTTGTATGTATATACCATGTTGTAGTTGTTGAAGATCAAATCACAAAAATACAAGAGAAGCCCATGAGACAACAAAGGCCAAAGAATGAAGCTCATGTCTTGGACGTATATGAAGATGAAGGAGCAAGAGAAATTCACCTTATTTGGCACCTTCGAGAGTCCTCACAGTCACATATACATGGGAATTTCAAACCTGTAAAAATCGAATTCGTAAAATTAATTTAAAAGAAATTAAAATAAATATATATTATATGCATAAAAATACATACCAAATAGAACCGGGGGAACGATCCGGATCTAGACGAGGTCGGAGACGACGTTTTGCAGACGCTAGAATCTCCTGCAACGATGCCGATGGCGATGCACCATGACTAGATGCACCTTCATTCACGGATTGGGGGGAAGCCGCACCCGTGAAAGGTACATCAAGTCGAGGAGGATCGACTACCACCTGATCCCGATGGACAGATGGTGATCTAGATGATCCGATCCCACGTCCTCGGGATCGTACCCCGCTACCACTACGACCACTAGAATGGGAGTGACTCATCTTCAAGTTACATATAACAAAACAAAATCATGAAAACCCGTGAACTAGCAGTAAACCCTAAACCCTAAACCGTAAACCCTAAACACTAAAGAAACCCTAAAATCTACAACCCTAAACCCTAAACCCTAAACCCTTAAATAACCCTAAACCCTAAATAAACCCTAAACCATAAACCTTAACCCTAAACACTAAAGAAACCCTAAAATCTACAACCCTAAACCCTAAACCCTAAAATAACTCTAAACCCTAAATAAACCCTAAACCATAAACCCTAACCCTAAACACTAAAGAAACCCTAAACCCTAAACCCTAAACCCTAAACTCTAAATAAACCCTAAACCCTAAAATAACCCTTAATTAACCCTAAACCCAAGAAAACCCTAAATTAAACCCTATCCCTAAATCCTAAACCCTAAACCCTAAATTAAACCTTAAACACTAAATAAACCACAAAATAAACCCTAAACCCTAAATAAACCCCAAATTAAACCATAAACCCTAAAATAACCCTAAACAAACCATAAACCCTAAATAAACCCCAAATTAAACCCTAAACCCTAAATAAACTCTAAATTACACCCTAAACCCTAAATAAACCCTAAACCCTAAATAAACCCTAAACCATAAACCCTAACCCTAAACACTAAAGAAACCCTAAACCCTAAACCCTAAACCCTAAACTCTAAATAAACCCTAAACCCTAAAATAACCCTTAATTAACCCTAAACCCAAGAAAACCCTAAATTAAACCCTATCCCTAAATCCTAAACCCTAAACCCTAAATTAAACCTTAAACACTAAATAAACCACAAAATAAACCCTAAACCCTAAATAAACCCCAAATTAAACCATAAACCCTAAAATAACCCTAAACAAACCATAAACCCTAAATAAACCCCAAATTAAACCCTAAACCCTAAATAAACTCTAAATTACACCCTAAACCCTAAATAAACCCTAAACCATAAACCCTAACCCTAAACACTAAAGAAACCCTAAA
>NW_010961005.1:4204-6271 GCF_000463585.1 Tarenaya hassleriana
GTCTGACCATCTGGAACTCTTCCAGATTGCTCCGTCGTTCCTTTCTCGCGTTGTTCTCTTCACCTGTGTTCCATCCCTAATGGTGTGTGACCCTGTAGGCCCATTCGAAGTGGCAGTGGCTTCGGAAACCTTTCCCGAACCACAAGTCATGGTTAGTCTCTAGCAAGACGCCATGACCACCCACCTAGAATAGAGTTAGAGGTGATCTAACAAAGCCATTCATAGTTCGAGTTCTGATCCTTTGTCTCACGATGTCGTATGTTGAACAAGGGCATGGTTCGAGCCACCCTTCAAGTTCAACCGCTTACTCGTCTAGGCAAACTGACTGATAAAATAGATGTACATTCATCTATAGCGTGGCCACGCATTTTCACAGTCCGATTTCCACGAGGGGCCCAGCGACATCTCTCCTGCGTAGGAGGTGACAAGTCTCGTATTGCATGTCTACTATCTGCATATGATTCGTGAACGTATCTGAGCAACGCCGTTATGATCATCCGGTTAAAGACGACGTTTGACGCAGTCAAGACACGTCACTTCTCATATCAGATACTCTAGACATCTCAGGTCTGAGGATCCAAGAACGAACCGCTGTATGAGATTCAAGTCATGACTCATGTCCATGTGACAATCTCATGCGGGTCATCCAGTAACTCGTTCCAAACGAGAACCCATGATTGTGATTTGCATCTAATGCATATGATCATAATCATCTAACACACATCATGCTGGTCTTAATTCATCATTGTTCCCACAATGATAACTGACCAGGGAATTTAGAATCATCTGCAATGATTCAAGGATATTTACCGTAATATAACAGACATGCTAATCATATAACGGAAAAAGTAATGCATTCATAAATCAATGAATCAATACAAAGTCAAAATGTCATATCACGGATCATCCTAGAGCATCACAACCAACAATATATAGTTCACATATTAAAAAACAACATTAAAAAAATATATTGACATACCTGATAGACTCTTGTGTACATGTTGTGGAAGTAGTTCTGCCAATGCTATTGGAAGCAATCGTTGCATAAAGACATTACAATCATGACTTTTCATACCCGTTAATTTATTCCCTGCAATATCAACACATCGCGCCAGATTTGAAGAGTAACCATCGGGGAATTTCACATCATCCTTCAACCACTGAAAATTTTTTTTCTGCGCTTCTCCATATACACGAAAAACTGGAACCGGTGCCTTCCCATCTTCTGTAAGTTCCAACTCCTTCCTCAAACAAATTGATTTTATATCCTTCCTTGAGTTTGGATTGTCCTTCGACTTTTGAGGTACATTCAACACCGTGTTTATGATGTTATCGAAAAAGTTCTTCTCGATATGCATGACATCAAGATTGTGTCGCAACTTGTGATGTCTCCAATATGGCAATTCCCAAAATATACTTTTTTTGTGCCAATTATGATATTCGCCATATCCTTCAATCGGCAAATGACCATTTCCACCGACTTCTGCAGTAACCCCTAACCCATATGATCTCACACAATCTTCAATCCGTTCGAATAATATTTCATCTCCCGTCAGTTCAAGCGGACTAGAATCACTTACAACGCGATTGTTACGAAAATTCTTCTTGTTTCGGCGCAATGCATGATTCCTTGGTAAGAAACGACGATGACAATCAAACCAACTCGTTTTTCTCCCGTTCGGCAACCAAAATGCGTCGGTCTCATCCATACAGTACGGACAAGCTAGCCGACCATGCGTTGTCCAACCAGACAACATCGAGTATGCTGGAAAATCACTAATTATCCACATCAGCACCGCACGAAGCAAAAAATTTTGCTTTATTGACACGTCATATGCCTCAACCCCAATACTCCAAAGGTCTTTCAACTCTTCTACCAACGGTTGAAGGAAAATATCCAAACTCCTCCTAGGATGTTTAGGTCCCGGAACTAATATTGAGAGAAATAAAAATTCTCTATTCATACACATGTCCGGAGGTAAATTGTAGGGTGTTAAAATCACCGACCATAGAGAATAATTTGGACCAGACATCCCAAATGGATTAAATCCATCCGTGCATAATGCT
>NW_010961006.1:0-243 GCF_000463585.1 Tarenaya hassleriana
GATAGGTGACCTCCTGGGAAGTACTTCCCGGGAAGTGTGCGAGTGAGGACAAACCACGCTAAAAGGTCCCGTGTGGTGTGTGAGGACAACTCTATCATTCTGTAGCGGCATCGGGTCGTTACACTTTTTCTAACTTTCAATGTGCATTTGTGAATGGAGTTCTACAGTAAGATCATTGCATGCTGAAAGTTTGGCGACATTGTTGCTACTTTTTATATTGAAATTACATGTTAGTATATATAA
>NW_010961007.1:0-243 GCF_000463585.1 Tarenaya hassleriana
TAGGCCTTTGATTCGTGTGATATATTTCTTATTTACATGAATCAAGGGATCCTAAATTATGTTGATTATATTGCTATTGCCGTTGGAGCACTAAATCATCACATAACAAAAGTAAAACGGCTACTCCTTTCCATTTTTATATTTTACATTATTGTACATATATAATTTTCCTTTTCTCTTATATTTGCTTTTCCTTTTACGTTAGTCTAGGACTCTTATATATTTGTAAACATCTTTTGTAAG
>NW_010961008.1:0-243 GCF_000463585.1 Tarenaya hassleriana
CGGATGATGGATATTAATTTGGATTGATTTTCAGATCATTCGATTATTCGTCGAGAGATGGATGCTGATTTTTGTTGATATTTAGGGACTTGATCAATGTGTTGTCTAAATATACTCATAACGTTTAGCGCATATATTAGATCTGCGCGATCATGGTGTCTATTCATAGTTATTAAAAAAAATTTCTAATGACATAAAGAAAGAATTATTTTGACACGTTTTGTGGAGGTTATGAAGTTAATA
>NW_010961009.1:0-243 GCF_000463585.1 Tarenaya hassleriana
TATCTTGGTCCTAGTGAAGTCCGAAAGAGAATCCATTATGCAAAGGGAACATTAACATCAACAATGTCAGAGAGAACACTTAATTTAGAGTGAAAAAAGATACGAAATTTATATAATAATGGTATATATATTTGTATAATAATGTGTTAAAAAAATCTTTGTATAATAATGTTGTATTATGTTTTGTACAATATTGTGCTAAATTTTTTGTATAATAATATGTTAAAATAATTCTGAGTAAAT
>NW_010961010.1:0-243 GCF_000463585.1 Tarenaya hassleriana
GAAGAAGCCTCATTTGGCCTTTTACTGCTTGCACATCCGACATTACTTTTTGAAAGTGGCTACGACAGTCTTCCATCTCTTCGATTATAGCATCGTCAACCCACTTAAAAAGATGTCCAGGGTTTCCACCCTGAACCAGAAATACCATATTATCATTTTCGCTGATGAAACACGACATAAAATTCAAACAACATTTAAAATCTAAAAATTACCTCAGCCGTAGAACACCTAAAGAAACTCCTC
>NW_010961011.1:0-243 GCF_000463585.1 Tarenaya hassleriana
GTTATCTACCCTTGTCTGATTCAGAACCACTCGGTCTCCTGATATTTTAAAAGGGTGGAGTCGGGTGTTCGGTGAACTGTAGATGCGAAGGATGCAAGAACGCGTTCGGGCGTAAAGACGGTTAGAATTCTCTGATCAAATCTTTGTCTATTTTCTCCCTTGGCTTTGGTCTGATCTTGTGTAGTTACAACTTTCAGGGTCTTCCGGCATTGGCAGCGAAGGCGAGCAAGAAGAGGAGAACGA
>NW_010961012.1:0-243 GCF_000463585.1 Tarenaya hassleriana
AAAAATCTGCATTCTCAAATGAGATGCAAATACAGGGTTATGTTGGGAATAATGGTTAGACGGACCCTGGAGTGGGAACGCTATCTGTTACACATGTCCGTAACTTAAAAAAATATGCATTCTCAAATGAGATGCAAATACAAGGTTCTGTTGTGAATAATGGCTGAACAGACCCTTGAGTTGGAACGCTATCTGTTACACATGTCCCGAAACATAACTTAAAAAAATCTGCATTCTCAAATG
>NW_010961013.1:0-243 GCF_000463585.1 Tarenaya hassleriana
GTGGTCCCTAAGACTGTGCTTACTGTTGAGAAAAACTCCAGCAAGAAGCGGCGAGGTAAAGTGAAAAAGAAGGTGGCGAAAAAGGCAAAAGTTGCCCCTACCCTAAACCTAAGCCCGATAAAGGTGACTGTCATTACTGCGGAGTGTCTAGACTCTGGAAGCGTAATTGTCACCTTTGCTTCGAGGATCTGAAGGATAAGAAACTTGATGAAGCTTCTGCCTCAGGTATTCATGTTATAGAAG
>NW_010961014.1:0-243 GCF_000463585.1 Tarenaya hassleriana
TCAAAATCAGGTGTGTTTCCATTCATAGTCTTCTCCGGTGCTTGGTTCTACAGAATATCTGCAATTGTTTTCTCGCGCGTGAGGAAAATCAGGCTCCAAAGCCAAATGAAAAACCCGAAACCTCGCCATCGCAGCGCAATCGAAGATCTCTTCACATCTCTCAGCAGGCATATCGAGCGACCTGAATACGAACAAGCTGTTAAGGGCTTCGATCAAGGTCAGATTTTTTTTTTTTTTTTTTTT
>NW_010961015.1:0-243 GCF_000463585.1 Tarenaya hassleriana
CTCTAAATATGTTTCGACGCACTCTAAACATGTTTGGATGCGCTCTAAATATGTTTCGACGTACTCTAAACATGTTTCGTCGAACTCAACATGTTTCGACGCACACTAAACATGTTTCGACGCACTCTAAACATGTTTCGACGCACTCTAAACATGTTTAGAGTGCGTCGAAACATGTTTCCATGCTCTCTAAGTATATTTCGATGCACTCTAAACATGTTTGGATGTACTCTAAGTATGTTT
>NW_010961016.1:0-3253 GCF_000463585.1 Tarenaya hassleriana
ACTCAATGGAAATTTGGAATCAAAATCGCAATGGAATGCATTTGGATACATGAAGAACGAAAAACGCATTCTCTTGACAAGATTAGCTTTTCGAAATTTCTCCAACCTAATCTTGAGGGGGAATGTCGATGCACTTTAAACATGTTTTATTGCCCTCAAAACATGTTTCGACGCACTCTAAACATGTTTCGACGCACTCTAAACATGTTTGCATGCACTCTAAACATGTTTGCATGCACTCTAACAAACGATTTTGCTTGGACTGTTGCGCCTCGTGTTCGACACAGGCATGAACGAGTTGGTTCCAAACAAGGAAATGGTCAGCCTTGATGGGCAGCAAAAGGCCGAGAGTGTGATGAAGTTGCATGCAAAAGTCCGGGAGAATATTGCAAGGAGAACGGAGCAATATGCACGACAAGCAAACAAGGGGCGAAAGAAGATCACTTTCAATGAGGGAGATTGGGTGTGGCTACATCTAAGGCCGGAGCGCTTTCCAAACAAGAGAACATCCAAGCTAGCACCAAGAGGAGATGGCCCATTCCGTGTGATTGAGAAGATCAACGACAATGCCTACCGTTTGGAGCTTCCCGGTGAGTATTACGTATCTTCTACTTTCAATATAGCTGACTTGCTTCCTTTTGATGCAGGAGATTCTGTTTTGAGGTCAAAACCTTCCCAAGGGGGAGGAGATGATGAGGTCATCCACTTAGATGAGCTAAACGAGGAGCAAGCGGAGCAAGGAAACCATGGAACGCACAAAGGAGCTGAGGAGCACAAAGGAGCCAAGGAGGAGGACAAGCAAGGAGAGACAACCAATGAACCAGTCTTTCCGATCATTCCCGATCCACCACTCACAAGGGAACGAGCAAGGAGCCTGCGTTCAAGAATCAACAAGTTCGTGGCCAAGACCCTTGAAGACAATCCAAGAACCGAAGAAGCTTGCGGATTAAGCAACAAGAGCCTGCTCGTTTTTGAGCTCTTGTTGTCCAACACCTGATTCATCATCATTCGTTGTGGAACACCTGAACAGCCACGACCCTACCTGAATTTTGTTGCCACAACAAGCTCTTGAAGTCAAGAAGTCTGATCCCAATCCCTCATAACCGTTAGAGAATCCTGGAGCATCATTCATGGGAGCTTTGGCTAGATTTCTGCAGAATTGAAGACTTACCATAGCTGAATTGGAGATTGATTTCTTGCCATATTCATCACTAGCCGTTACAAGGAGATTGCTGCAGAATTCTTGTTTCCTTTTATGTATTTTCGCCATCTTTCTTTTCCTTTTCTTGTTGCACGAAATTTCCCTCTTTTCCTTTCACTTGTTAGCCTATTTAAAGGCTGCATCTATGTCATTTTTCAGCAGACTTTTCAGAAATAAAAATTGGAGCATTTGTTCTTCTTATTCTCGTGTTGTCTTGAGCAAATACAAGCAATTTCGAGTTTTTCTTTGTGTTAAGGTTTGAGAGAGATTCCTAAGCCCTAGCCAAAGAGTTAGTGACGAAATCAAAGAGTTTTCCATCCCTCTTTGTGGTGTCACCTATCCCATTCCATTCCATTCCTCTTGAAGTGTAATCTGAGTGCTCATAAGCCTAGAACACTTCTCCATCACTATCCCTTGGAATCGTTTGGTGAGAAGCCCATAAGCCTACCGAATCTCCAATCTATCCTGAGACTTGCTCCATTAGAGAACCGTGCGTGTATCAGATGCACTCTAAGTCTATTTTAATGCACTTTAAACATGTTTCGATGCACTCAAAACATGTTTCGACGCACTCTAAATATGCATCGACGCACTCTAAAAATGTTTCGATGCACTCTAAACATGTTTGGATGCACTCTAAAAGTGTTTGGACGCACTTAAACGTGTTTGGACACACTCTAAGTGTGTTTGGATGCACTCTAAGTATGTTTAGATGCACTCTAAACCTGTTTCGATGCACTCTAAAAATGTTTGGATGCTCTCTAAACATGTTTGGATGCACTCTAAGTATGTTTTGACGCACTCTAAACAAGTTTTAATGCACTCTAAACTTGTTTTATTGCCATCAAAACATGTTTAGACGAACTCTAAACATGTTTCGACGAACTCTAAACATGTTTCGACGCACTCTAAACATGTTTCGACGCACTCTAAACATGTTTCGACGCACTCTAAACATGTTTCGTTGCACTCTAAACATGTTTGCATGCACTCTAAACATGTTTAGATGCACTCTAAACATGTTTGCATGCACTCTAAACATGTTTTGATGCACTCTTAAACATGTTTGGATGCGCTTTGAATATGTTTTGACGTGCTCTAAACATTTTTGACGAACTCTAAACATCTTTTATTGCACTCAAAATATGTTTCAACGCACTCTAAACATGTTTCGACGCACTCTAAAAATGTTTTGATGCACTCTAAATATGTTTGGATGAACTCTAAAAGTGTTTGACACACTCTAAACGTGTTTGGAGGCACTCTAAGTGTGTTTGGATGCACTCTAAGTATGTTTGGATGCACTCTAAACGTGTTTGGATGCACTCTAAGTGTATTTGGATGCATTCTAAATATGTTTGGAAGCGCTCTAAACATGTTTCGATGCACTTTAAACATGTTTGGATGCGCTCTGAATATGTTTTGACGTGCTCTAAACATGTTTCGACGAAATCTAAACATCTTTTGTTGTACTCAAAACTTGTTTCAACGCACTCTAAACATGTTTCGACGCACTCTAAAAATGTTTCGATGCACTCTAAACATATTTGGATGTACTCTAAGTATGTTTTGACGCACTCTAAACATGTTTTGATGCACTCTAAACGTGTTTTATTGCCCTCAAAACATGGTTAGACGAACTCTAAATACGTTTTGACGCACTCTAAATATATTTTGACGCACTCTAAAATTGTTTTAATGCACTCTAATCATGTTTGTATGCACTCTTCATATGTTTGGATGCACTCTAAACATGTTTCGACGCACTTTAAACATGTTTGGATGCGCTCTGCATATGTTTTGACGTGCTCTAAACATGTTTCGACGAAATCTAAACATCTTTTGTTGTACTCAAAACATGTTTCAACGCACTCTAAACATATTTCGACGCACTCTAAAAATATTTTGATGCACTCTAAATATGTTTGGATGAACTCTAAAAGTGTTTGACACACTCTAAACGTGTTTGGAGGCACTCTAAGTGTGTTTGGATGCACTCTAAGTATGTTTGGATGCACTCTAAACCTGTTTCGATGCACTCTAAAAATGTTT
>NW_010961017.1:0-243 GCF_000463585.1 Tarenaya hassleriana
AAAAAAAAAATCGGATCTTTTAATTGCATACATTGATGTATATAAATACAAAAAGAGAAAATAACATATTAATACCCAAAATTTTATAAAAATCCCAAATAAAATACCTGAAACTATAAAATTCTCAAATAAATACATAAATTTTTTAAAAATCCTATATAAATACCTAATTTTTTTATTTTTTTCAAATAAATTAGAATCCGATGACAACATTAAATTATTTAACGGAATCCAAAAAAAAAA
>NW_010961018.1:0-243 GCF_000463585.1 Tarenaya hassleriana
ACAAGCAAGAGAAAGACAAGCATCATCAAATGGGCAATAAGATCGACAGTGACACTCTGTGTACTGGTTATATCCTATTCATTTATGCCCGGAAATTGATATGATTACAGGATGATTACAATCTTTAAAACATGCCAAAACTCCGTTTAGTTCATTAGCTTCTCATCAGATAGTTTTGGTTTACTATTTTCATTCATCCTTTATTAAGTAAGATTATAGTCAAACTCACTTTTCGATGTCTCA
>NW_010961019.1:0-243 GCF_000463585.1 Tarenaya hassleriana
GAGCCGATGAAGTCGATAGTGATTGGGATGAACGGGACTGATGTAAGGGAGGTCGGGAGAAAGTCATTGACGTTCACCGATCTCTCCACGAATCATAACCGTTTGACGATTCCGACGGGATCTGCACCCGATTTCCTGACGCCGGAAGAGAAGGACGTTTTGGAGGCGCATAGTAAAATAAAACGGCCGCAAAAAAGGCCCAAAAACATCGTCCTTGTGATCGATCCGTTGGGGAATGTTTAC
>NW_010961020.1:0-243 GCF_000463585.1 Tarenaya hassleriana
ATTTACATCCTTGAATCTGCTTAAACTCATCTTTATCAACCGTGTTGAAAATGATGGTTATGGCCTTTGAGTTTAGTGCAGATGCTCGCTTCTCGTGCGGTGTCCCCTCAGATCTAGGTTTCAAGATCTCCTTTCCATCCTTCGCGTCGGTAGGGGCACTCCATCCTTCATCTACTGAACTTCATGCATCTTCATCAATTCCTTTGATGAGATTCATAGTTTTTACCTTCCAAAAACTATAAT
>NW_010961021.1:0-243 GCF_000463585.1 Tarenaya hassleriana
AAATAGCTGCATTCAAAGTGTTAGCTTCCCTCCTATTCACTTCTAGACGAGCAAAGTCTTTCAACCCGTCTTTGAAGTGAAAAAGGGCATCTTGATCACTAACATCACCAAGCTCAAGTAAAAGTGAAGAGAATTCTCGGACATAGTCCGAGATACTTCCTGTTTGTCGAAGTCTACGGAAGCGTGTCCGTATCTCGTCCCTTGCATTGGAAGGCACGAATTGTTGACGCAAGGCAGCCTTGA
>NW_010961022.1:0-243 GCF_000463585.1 Tarenaya hassleriana
AACTTGAAAGTAGATGCTTGATCTAAGTGTGGTTTAAAAATCCCTTTTATGTAATGTTAAGCTTATACCTTCCATTACTAGAGCACTTGTCAAGGCATCGATCGTCCGTATCACGGGTCATGCCAAAACTGAGCGTGTCGGATTATCTTTGTGAGGCAAGGTGGAAAATCGTGGTCCCCACCGCTTGAATATGGTTTAGCTTAGGTTAAGTTGTCAAGTTTGACTTGAGACTTAACGGTACAG
>NW_010961023.1:0-243 GCF_000463585.1 Tarenaya hassleriana
CCAACTCGTCTATGGCAAGGCATGCCATCTCCCCGTAGAATTAGAGCACAAAGCTTACTGGCCATTAGGCAGTTGAACTATGACATCAAATCTGCGGCCGAAAAACGGGTTCTCTTGCTCCATCATCTTGAAGAAATACGCCTTGATGCGTATGAAAACGCTAAAATCTACAAAGAGGGGATGAAGAAATGGCACGACAAGCACATCCTCCAGCGTCACTTCTAGGTAAACGATCTTGTCCTT
>NW_010961024.1:0-243 GCF_000463585.1 Tarenaya hassleriana
TTCGGGGATTGAATGATAGTTTTTCAAGTTGAAGGTTTATTTGTATATATTTTTACAAGTTTGAGATTTTTTAGGGGTTTTACCCTTTATTTTATGAATTTTATTTAATTAATTAATTATTATTATTAAGTAATTTATTTATTATTTATTTTTTATTTAATTTTTATTTAATTTTTGATGTAGCGATGACATGGCGCGATGATTAGGAGAGAGGTTGAGAATTTCGCCGCCACGTAGGATTTC
>NW_010961025.1:0-243 GCF_000463585.1 Tarenaya hassleriana
TATATACATGTGTATATATGTATATGTTCTTTTATTGGTGCCTTGTGCTGAATCCAGATGTATTTTCTAAAAAGGAAATGGTCTCCTTTTTATAAATTCGTGATGCTTTTTAAATGATAGTCATGCATGCATTTAATACATGATTTATTTATGTATTTCTTAGCTTGCTTTCAGTAGATAAATTTTCAATATTCTCATAAACATAGTTACAGAAAACTACATAAATAATAAAATAATCATAAT
>NW_010961026.1:0-243 GCF_000463585.1 Tarenaya hassleriana
ACTAATTAAGTCGAACTCCGAGCTCAAGGAGTTGGATTTTTCATTTGCATACGGCGTTTAGGAAAATGAAACATTATAACATGGACCGATAATTATGAAATTTAAAAATATATTCATCTAATAATTAAAATTAAAATAGTACGTACTACGTAGGCATTGAAAAATACAAAGTCGGCCGGTGTTGTTGGTAGCTGCGTCGTTTCACTGGTTTCGGTAATAATGGGATTTAGAGACACGATGTCA
>NW_010961027.1:0-2108 GCF_000463585.1 Tarenaya hassleriana
TCTATAATTTTTGTTTTACATCCGCTGCGCAAACCCTAGAATCGATCTCTTAGGAATAGGATTCGCTCATGAGATCCCAGGAAACCCAACACATGAACGGCAACGAAGCCTTCCTGGTAGACATTACAGCTACACAGGAATCGGAAAGGAGACTGGAGGATACCCCCGTTGCCCAAGAATTTTCAGATGTGGTTCCCGATGATCTACCGGGATTACCATCCAGCCGAGAGGTTGACTTCAGTATAGACGTGTTACCAGGTACCGAGCCTATCTCAAAGGCTCCGTACCGGATGGCACCTACGGAGATGGCCCGACTTCGGCGGCAGAAGTCAGGAGCTTCTTGGGATTAGCCGACTATTACAGACGATTCGTCGAAGGATTCGCTAAGATAGCTCGACCGTTGACGAAGCTGACAGGGAAGAACGTCAGGTTCGAGTGGACGGCAGAGTGCGAGGAGAGCTTTGGGGAGTTGAAGCGGAGATTGACATCAGCGCCGATCATGGCATTACCACGGCCAGGAATGTTATACGAGGTATACACCGACGCGTCTAAGCACGGACTCGGTTGTGTGTTGATGCAGGAGAGACACGTGATCGCTTACGTGTCGAGGCAGCTGAAGAAACATGAGGAGAACTGTTGGGTTTTTAGGCTACGGTTTCTGGCGGTAGTTCATGCGCTGAAGATCTGGAGATCCTATCTGTACGGGGAGAAGGTTAAGCTCAACACGGATCACAAGAGCTTAACTTATGTGATATCTTAGAGGGATCTGAATCTGAGACAGCGGAGATCATTGGAGTTGATCACAGATTACGATCTAGAGATAGCCTACCATTCAGGAAAGGCTAACGTAGTGACCGATGCTCTTAGCAGGAAGAAGATCCTAGCGACGATACGTGTTGTCACCTCATCTCGCAGCAACGCCGCTGAGTTGACTGCGATGTTGGGACATCTCTCGCTGACGCCCGAGGAGTTGTCAACAACTCTGATAGAGCACGTGGTCAGGGGACAGCGCGGTGATCCATTACTCGCTCGATGCATGGATCACATTAGGGAATATAGTCTTAAGGGCTACCGCGTCGACGAGCAGGGAGCGTTGCGACTTTGGAACCGACTCTGTGTGCCCGACGATCCGGAGCTGAGACAGGAGATCTTGGCAGAGGCACATCAGTCGAGGTTAGCGATACATCCGGGGGCGAGCAAGATGTATCAAGGGCTCCGACAGTGGTATACTTGGTCGAGAGTCAAGAGGGACGTGGCGGACTACGCAGCGAGATGCCTCGCTTGCTAGCAGGTGAAGGCAGAACGACAGATGCTGGGAGGACAGCTACAACCGCTGGAAATACCCGAGTGGAAGTGGGATTCGATCGCCATAGACTTCATGGTCGGATTACCGCTCACACCAAGCAAGAAGAACGCCATTTGGGTAATCGTGGATCGACTAACCAAATCCGCTCATTTTATTTCCATTCGTCAGGAGTATCCGATTGAGCGGTTGCCGCAGATTTACGTTGATGAGATCGTGCTTCTACATGGTGTTCCGAACGAGATCATCTCGGACAGAGACGCCCGATTTACATCACGCCTATGGAAGGCGATACAGGAGGCACTGGGGACGAAGCTCAAGATGAGCACGGCATACCATCCTCAGACAGACGGTCAGTCGGAGCGGACGATACAGACTCTGGGGGACATGCTCCGAGCTTTTATTATGGAGTGGGGAGCTCCGTGGGACCGGTACTTGACGTTGTGCGAGTTTGCGTATAACAACAACCATCACATGAGCATCGGAGTGTCTCCATACGAGGCCTTGCACGGGAAACCATGCAAGACACCGTTGTGCTACAGAGATTGGAGAACGTCGCAAGTTCGGGCCGGAGATTGTGGAGGAGACAACGGAGGTGATACGGAGGATTCGCGCCCACCTGAAGACGGCGCAGGATCGGCAGAAGTCGTATGCCGATCAGCGGAGACGAGACTTCGCGCTTGAGGTCGGAGATTATGCCTTTCTCCGAGTACAGGCGATGCGGGGGCATGCGAGGTTCGGGCAGAGCGGGAAGCTGAAGCCGCGATACATCGGACCTTATCCCGTGATCGCGAGAGTGGGAGCT
>NW_010961028.1:0-243 GCF_000463585.1 Tarenaya hassleriana
AGAGAGAACGGAAAGCTACAAATAACAAACATAATTAAATCAGACAAAACGGGGGGCAAACGAATCGATTGGGAAAGGGCATTTTGGGTAACAAATTTCCGGACAATACGTGGCGGCACGTGGTGGGTTCACATAGACCCCAAAGGCATTTATTTACTAATTAAAAGCCCTAATGTTCACTACCCAATAACTATGGTTAATGGGCCAGGCCCATTTTAAGAATCTGGGTCTGGTTATTGCAAA
>NW_010961029.1:0-243 GCF_000463585.1 Tarenaya hassleriana
CCGATCCGTAATTTACGGATATCCGAAATTTCGGATATCCGTAAATATCGCGGATATTTGCAAATATCCGTATCCGACATTAAAAATTATAAAAATTAAATTCAAATTTAAATAAAAATTTGAAATATAAAGAAAATATATAAGTTCTTTAATATAAATGTTATTCATAATTTAAAATTTATAATTTAAATATTTTAAATTAATTCAAATACAAATATAATCATAGTTTATCATATACAAATA
>NW_010961030.1:0-243 GCF_000463585.1 Tarenaya hassleriana
CAGACCCTACCAACAGGGTTGATTACATCATGTTCCTTAGTCTATGAGAGGCTGTCAAGTACGTAGTACCAATCCTGGAGCAAACTAATGTTAGAAGATATAAGCAAATCTGATTGTTACAACAGAAAATAGAAACTAAACTCTACAAATTAGGGAAGAATAAAAACTGTAAAATATACTCCGATACTCCCCCTCAAGATGGAGAATACAAATCATGTATTTCCATCTTGGATAATAAGAAAT
>NW_010961031.1:0-243 GCF_000463585.1 Tarenaya hassleriana
CAAACCAGTGTTGCCGAATGGTCTCGGATAATAAGGACCAATTCATCCAAGGTCCAGTAAAATTACTTTCAATAAACGATGAGACGAAATTTTTAACCGCCTGATCGACATTAAACCTAAAAATTACCAATATAAGTAATATTTTTTAAACAAATTTATATATTAATTTTATAAAACAAATTATTAAATTTTACCACAATGCCCCATCCTCTTTGTTAGGATGGAGTTTACGCAATCGCGTCC
>NW_010961032.1:0-242 GCF_000463585.1 Tarenaya hassleriana
CTCCGAATCCCTTATGCGTCTGTCCTTATTCGTTATTTATAGGCATTTCGCGAATCTAGACATTAAAAACCTCGATATCGATGTTCAAAACGTCGATATTTTCCAGATCTTTAGGTTTTAAAACGTTGATATCGATGTTTCAAAATCATCTATATTTCAGCAACCCAGATCTCTATGTTTTAAAACATCGATATTTTGGCAACTTAGATCTCTAGGTTACCGAACATCGATATCGATGTTCC
>NW_010961033.1:0-242 GCF_000463585.1 Tarenaya hassleriana
CTTGCCTTGCCTTTGCCTTTTCCCTTGGAACGTTTCCGCTTTTTCGAACTCTTCGAAATAATGAGCACGTTCTTTTCGACCTTAAGGCTCGTCTCGACCGTTTTCAGAATCCCATGCAGTTCGGTCAAAGTCTTATCCATACCATGCATATGATAGCTCATGATGAACTGATCATAGCAGTCTGGAAGGGACTGGAGCACAAGGTCAGCAG
The DNA here is from genome assembly GCF_000463585.1 of Tarenaya hassleriana. NCBI lineage: Eukaryota > Viridiplantae > Streptophyta > Magnoliopsida > Brassicales > Cleomaceae > Tarenaya > Tarenaya hassleriana. The sequence continues at coordinate 212 of NW_010961033.1, forward strand.
CCAACTCCCTGTCAATCCTCAAGCCATAACG
>NW_010961034.1:0-242 GCF_000463585.1 Tarenaya hassleriana
TACACTGTAGTACTATTCAAATAATTATCAAATCAACATTTAAAGAAGGAATCGATTCACCGATTACCTTCCAGATCAGAGATGATAGATTAACAAACTATACTGAAAGTATTATAGCAGAAGGAAAAGGAAATCTTTCCTCTGGAAAAATTAAATTCAATATCAACATCCAATTAGGATTATCATTAAGAGATAAAAATCTGGATAACTCTATAGTTATTCAATATAAACTAGATCGAACA
>NW_010961035.1:0-242 GCF_000463585.1 Tarenaya hassleriana
ATTCTTGAAACTCGTCCAGGATGGAGGCAATTTTTCAATCAGAGTTGCCACTTGGAACCGTTCATTTACCATGATGTCTTCTCCCGCCAAGTTGTGGAAAATGATTTGCAATTTATCTACTTGTTCTACAACACTCTTAGTATCTACCATACGGTAGTTTAGGAGCTTAGCTACCACCATTCGCCCTTGGCTAGCCTCTTCGACCCGATACTTATGATCAATTCATTCCCATTGTTGCTTTG
>NW_010961036.1:0-242 GCF_000463585.1 Tarenaya hassleriana
TTGACGAGAAATGACAGCGGAGTGTCGAGATGCTCACTATCTTTTTCTGCACATGAAAAAATAAGAATGCATTTGATAATAGACTTTACCGATTTTTGCAAACATGGAAAAGGTTCTTATAGAAACTTTTCTACTTGGCTAGACAACATCGGCCACATGGATTCCAACCAACGATTTCTATCCCACAAGCCATTCTAGATAATCCTAAAGGTCAAGCAATCAATTCAACAATACATAACTAC
>NW_010961037.1:0-242 GCF_000463585.1 Tarenaya hassleriana
AAACCAAACCCTAGATCGATGAGATCGCATGCTAGGAACCCGTAGCGACGAAAACCCAACAGTGATATCAGAGCCTGGTTCTCTGTATATTGTCGTGCCTGTTGCTTGTTTGCATGATTTTAATTGTTAAAGTGCATATAAACAATAGATCTTTGCAGGTTTGCATTATTTTAATTGTTAAAATGCATGTAGACCATAGATCTTTGCATGTTTTTCATGGTTTTAATGGTTAGAACGCATGT
>NW_010961038.1:0-1730 GCF_000463585.1 Tarenaya hassleriana
TCAAAACGTGTTTAGAGTGCGTCAAAACATACTTAGAGTGCATCCAAACATGTTTAGTGAGCAACCAAACATTTTTAGAGTGCGTCGAATGATTAGAGTGCATCCAAACATACTTAGAGTGCGTCGAAACACGTATAGAGTATAGAAAACTAGAATGTCGAAGTTAAGATTACACACTGCATGAATCACTCTCGGTTTGTGAAGAACAAAAGTGGCTGAGAATGCAAAGAAGATCAAAAGAGATTAGGGTTCTAGGGGGTGAATTCTGCAAAATAATTCACTTTATTCCCTTAAGAGAAAAATACATCAGACCATATGTGATATATACAAAATCGTGACTTGAGGAGAAAGGAAAATACAAGATATTTACATTTGGTAGAAAAGGCAACATTGGATTGCCATAATTAGAAATGGAAAGGAGATGGAATTATGGCTGATCTCGTCCAAGTCTTCTAACGGACATATTCTGAAGTAGATGGGCCTTGATTGTAGCTTAGAAGATTGGCCCAATAGGAGAGTTAGGGTCTTGGCCCAAGAGAGCAATCAAGGCCTCCATTTTCTTCATGGTCCGAACTTAGTTTCTCTTCACCAACACATGAACCCAAACTTCTCTTCATCAGATCTTCTTCAACGTGTTGTGCCTCCATCTTTTCTTCGTGATTATGATCTTCATCGGTTTGTTCTTCAACATTCCCCCTCAAGATTGGCCGGGAGAACTCGATAAGGCCAATCTTGGAGAGACACTTGTTAAGAACAAATGAGCTTGTAGCCTTCGTGAGAATGTCTGCAAGTTGGTCTTGACTCCTCGTGTATTTGGGTGCGATGAGTCCTTGAGTGATCTTTTCCCTGATGAAATGGCAGTCCACCTCTATGTGCTTTGTTCGCTCATGGAAGACTGCATTCTCTGCTATGTGAATTGTTGCTTGATTGTCACAATGTAGTGGTGTCGCCTCTTTCATTTTGAGTCCAAGTTCTTGTAGTAGTTGTCGAAGCCATAGTACTTCACTTGTTGTATTCGCCATGGCTCTATATTCTGCTTCTGCGCTTGACCTTGCCACCACGTTTTGCTTCTTGCTTTTCCATGTCACGAGATTTCCACCAACGAATGTGCAATAGCCGGTTGTTGATTTGCGATCCGTTCTATCTCCTGCCCAATCTGCATCACAGTAAGCAATAATTTTTGTATGTTTGTTGTTCTCCATCCATACTCCTTTGTTTGGTGTCCCCTTCAAGTACTTCAATATCCTTTCCACCATCAGCCAATGTGTTGTTGTTGGAGAGTGCATCCATTGACTCACCTGATGCACAGCAAAACTCAAGTCAGGACGTGTGATGGTGAGATATATGAGCTTACCGACAACGCGACGATATTGATCTGGATTTGGTAGAGATTCCCCCTCGCGTTGATCTTTGAAATGTTCTTCAAGAGGCGTCTTCACCGGTTTAGCTCCAAGTTTCCCTGTGTCCTTCAGCAAGTCAAGAGTATATTTTCTTTGACACAAGAAGAGAGCGTTAGTGGATGTAAATATCTTGTATTTTCCTTTCTCCTCAAGTCACGATCTTGTATATATCACATATGGTCTGATGTATTTTTAACTAAAGGGAATAAAGTGAATTATTTTGCAGAATTCACCCCCTAGAACCCTAATCTCTTTTGATCTTCTTTGCATTCTCAGCCACTTTTGTTCTTCACAAACCGAGAGTGATTCATGCAGTGTGTAATCTTAACT
>NW_010961038.1:5534-6220 GCF_000463585.1 Tarenaya hassleriana
TCTAAACGTGTTTGGACACACTCTAAGTGTGTTTCAATGCACTCTAAGTATGTTTGGTTGCACTCTAAACATGTTTTGACGCACTCTAAGTATGTTTGGTTGCACTTTAAACTTGAAACACACTTAGAGTGTGTCCAAACACGTTTAGATTGCATCCAAACACTTTTAGAGTGCATCGAAACATTTTTCGAGTGCGTCGAAACATTTTTAGAGTGCGTTGAAACATGTTTTAAGTGCAACAAAAGATTTTTAGAGTTCGTCGAAACATGTTTAAAGCATGTCAAAACATATTCAAGGCGCATCCAAACATGTTTAAAGTGCGTCGAAACATATTAAAAGTGCATACAAACATTATTAGAGTGTATTAAAACAATTTTAGAGTGCGTCAAAACATATTTAGAGTGCGTCAAAACATGTTTAGAGTTCGTCTAAACATGTTTTGAGGGCAATAAAACACGTTTAGAGTGCATCAAAACATGTTTAGAGTGCATCAAAATATACTTAGAGTGCATGCAAACATGTTTAGAGACCATCCAAATATTTTTAGAGTGCGTCGAAACATGTTTAGAATGCATCCAAATAGACTTAGAGTGCATCTAAAAACACTTAGAGTGCGTCCAAACAAGTTTAGAGTGTATCCAAACACTTTTAGAGTGCATCCAAAGATGTTTAGAGTGCATCGAAAC
>NW_010961039.1:0-242 GCF_000463585.1 Tarenaya hassleriana
GTATTCCTCGCAGCAAGAAATACAACGTTGAGCTTGTTTATTGAGAGGCTCTACTCTCCCCCTTTCCTCACTTTCACTCTAATTTCTGGATACCTCTCACCTTACAGACTCAACACTGATATAGAACTATCGATTCTACCTGCTGATGTGGCAGCTAATACGTCAGCTAAGCGAAAAGAGTAATAAGAAATGACCGACAATTGATAACAACCTTGGAATCTTCATAACAGACTTTTATTCCC
>NW_010961040.1:0-242 GCF_000463585.1 Tarenaya hassleriana
TTAGTTTTCTTCTTGAATTCTTCATCGGAATCGGTTTGGTCCGTGGGTTGTTCAAAAATCATTTTTGAACGCCATTTCCGCTGCGCAAGCCCATGGACCAGATCCTAGCACGGTTTTGAGCCAGTTGTCGAGGATCCCGTGCAACCCAGCAGTGGTATCAGAGCTCAACTCTTGATTCCGGTGAAGAACGATCACTCTTGAGCAAGTTTGAAAATTGTTCAAACTTGGTTTTTTCTTGGTTT
>NW_010961041.1:0-242 GCF_000463585.1 Tarenaya hassleriana
GGGATGACCGGTACCGAGAGCCGTGATATCGGTGACCGATGAGGAGTATGAAGATCACTTGGGGTCCTCGCAAACGATTTTGCTTGGACTGATGCGCCTTGTGTTCGACACAGGCATGAACGAGTTGTTACCTACGTGTGAGATACACGTAGAGACGATTGACGGATTTTGTTTGAGATTACTGATTGATTCAACGATAATTGATTGATATACCTCGTCGCATGTATATGTATAGTATTCAC
>NW_010961042.1:0-242 GCF_000463585.1 Tarenaya hassleriana
CGAAAAGAACACGTACCCAACAGACGAACCCCCATCTTCGCCGGAAATCGCCTCTGGCCTTCTTGCTTTTTCTCTCTTTACGACGTGAATCTAAGAAACGCTCTGTTTTGACCAATCGGTTATCACTGGTTAATCCTAAACCGAGCTCAATCCGGCAAGACCAAACCAAGAAGAGTCTCCGACCGGGTCAGAGGTTTCTCTTCAACAGAAGTTTATTGAGGGCTGAAGGTGACAAGTTACAA
>NW_010961043.1:0-242 GCF_000463585.1 Tarenaya hassleriana
GTCACATGGATTTTGAAACATGATCCAGAATGCTAACATATATTTTTTTGTAGCGCATTGAAGAGACAATGTATGAGATACGACTCTGCATTTTATAGAATTCGGTGACTTATATAGGAAGTAATTACATGGTTAGTGACACTATTTTCACAGAGCACATCAAGTGGTGGGAAAAATCGGGCGACTTGCCAATTTTGGGCGATCTCGGACCCTACTCCAAAGGATATATTCCATTTGGATGT
>NW_010961044.1:0-242 GCF_000463585.1 Tarenaya hassleriana
CATCACAGGAGAATATAGCAGAGTTGTCGGCTATATTGGGTCATTTGACGGTTGCAGAGGATGAACAGTTCCCAAATCTGAGGGCACGAGTAATTTCAGAGCAGCGCAATGACCCATATGGGATGGATCTGCCATGTATTTCTGTAACATGGACACGTGGAATACATCATGTATGTTGCCTAGTTCTACCGGTAACTCTACTCGATACGCCACTGCTCCCACTTTTTCAATTACTGGATACG
>NW_010961045.1:0-242 GCF_000463585.1 Tarenaya hassleriana
GGAATGAGACTAGGTAGGTCAGGTATGAGGGTCGGTTGCATCGGATCCCGCTCGATCCGAATAAACGAGCCAAGACGGGGGGACAGAGGTCCGGAACAGACGATCTGCCCCGTCCGGAATGGACGGTCTGGATGGCTCGGTCCGTCCGATCTGTTTAGACTGGAACGGACGGTCAAGGGCGTGCGGAACGGACGGTCCGCACCTGGACCGGACGGGCCAGCTTCGTCTTCTTCCCCGACACC
>NW_010961046.1:0-242 GCF_000463585.1 Tarenaya hassleriana
CTACTTTCAGCGGAACGTCCTCGAGAATACCCAGAGGGTATTTGACAGAACGATCAGCTAGCTGAAGAGCCATACGAGTCGGTTTGAGTTCTCCCACGTTGAGTTTCTTGTAGATGGAGAGTAGTAGGAGACTTACACTGGCACCTAAATCACAAAGAGCACGATCTATAGAAACATTTCTCAATTTGCAGGGAATCGAGAAGCTACCTGGATCCGACATTTTCGGTGGCAGATCGTGCTGA
>NW_010961047.1:0-242 GCF_000463585.1 Tarenaya hassleriana
GTCGCCTCGAGTCGACAAGAAGAACGAGCGGTCGCTCGTGACAATGAGCGGTCGCTCTCCTAAAGAAAACGAGCGACACTGAAGAGAAAATGAGCGACTCTGAACAAAAAGTGAGCGACCGCCCGATATCAAATCCGGCCCAAAAAGGAAAAGGCCTGATTTTTGAGAAAAAACCTAGTTCTGGCACTTGGACAAAAAGGGGATCTTGAGGAGAGAAGAGGGGGACTCAACACTTTGGAAGA
>NW_010961048.1:0-242 GCF_000463585.1 Tarenaya hassleriana
GCCGACCTGATGTTCTTGGAGACACTTCTTGCTGCAGAAATTTAAAATAATTTTTTTTTTTTAAAAAAAAAAAGAGATTTGTAAGTTTTTTTAACCCCTCACAAGAAAAAAAACTCCAAAATTTTGTGATTATCAAAGGGCCCAGAGAAAAAAAAGAATGTTCAGATGTATAAAGAGGTTAAAGAACAAGAGAAAGAATCGTTTTATTTATGATTCATAATTATAATAATTGCGCGTGGAAT
>NW_010961049.1:0-6153 GCF_000463585.1 Tarenaya hassleriana
ACATAGGAGTATATATGTTTATATTTGTATTTGTATATAGATATGAATATATATGTATATATACGTATAGATATATGTATGTACATGTATTTTTTTATATTTTATATGTATACATATATATATGTATGTATATGTATATATGTATATGTACAATATATATATGTATTGCATATGTTTATATATATATACATGTATATATTTTATATGTATTTATATATGTTTGTATGTATATATATGTATTTTTTATATTTATTTTATTTTATTTTAGTTTTGATTTTAATTTTTTTAAATTTTTAAATTTTTTTAAATTTTTTTTTTAATTTTTTTAATTTTTTAATTTTTTTTGAAAATCTGACGTGGCGTGCTGATGTGGCAAAATTTTCCACATGGCCTTCCACGTCAGTCGCCACGTGGCCTTCCACATCATCAATTAACGGACATTTTAACACTGTTTCGGATTGTGTAGTAAATTGTAGTAAAATTGGGTAATTTATGTATAGATTTGGGATATTTGATAATATAGTGTATACTTTTATCAAATTAAAAATTCGTGTAGGAAAAGGTCACATTTTACTAAATTAGTGTAGGAAAATAACATTTTACCTTATTAATATATTGTTAGAATTATTACATAAACCAAGAAAAAAACATACTATTGTGGCCGTTTATGTTAAAGCAACAAGGCTGTGACTTATTGGTAAACGACAAACTTCTGCATTGGTCGCTTGCATTTCTCGCACGTGACAACCCTCCTCGTCGTCGCCGCTGCTTCCGAGGGCACCTCGACCGAGCTAGTCTCCTCACATGGCTTCTCATTCACTTCGCTGGCGATTTTCAGCGCTCCGGAGAAACCCAGATCCGCCGCATTCTCTCCCCACCGCCGAATTCTCCGGAGACACTCCGTCGCATTCCTTCCCGTCAGCCGGACAATGTCCGCCGCCGCAGCCCGTCCTTTTCCAATGACGGTCCAACCCTTGTGTTCGTCGTAATCGAAGTCAAGGAGTTCGGAGACTTCTGCGAGGACGCGATCGGATTCCGGCGACTTGCCTCGCCGGAGCTTGGATCGTCTGATGCTTTCAAGCCGAGGATAGAATATTGTAGAGCAGATTACGATTGAGTTGCCATTCATGGTCAAGGAATTGAGTTTTGTGTATTCGTCCCGACTGCGTCTACCGAGGTAGATCGTCTCGAACTGGAACCCTAGACTTTGAATTTTTAGTGCTTGTGATTTGAATTCGTCAACCCAGTCCGAATCGTCGCTTCCGTAGATGCAGATTTCTCTCCCTTCTTCGATCTAATTCATATAATTTCACCAGAAGAACAGAAATTTAATCATTAGATGAAAAGGGTAGGAAGGGTCGTTGTAAAATTGTAGAGATTTATCTTACCCATGTTTCAAACGCAGGATGAATGTTATCAAGCAGGAGCTGCATGGACCATCCATCTTCTTCCCAGAGCTCGTTTTCTCTGGAAATTGAAAATGGGTATGCCCTAACACCCCATATAAGCACCATATCCATGGCATTCATGTTTACAATCCTTCCATTAGAATCCAGCACCACCATCATTGTCTCACCGTCTCTGTAATTCCATTCTGTTCTCATAAACTTCACCACCGTGGAGCTCATCAGCCATGGCCGCCTGACTGAGCACCACGGGAGGGAGTTGGAGATGAACTTGAAGATTCCCTTCTCTTCATCTGTCCATCTTGTGGATGATGGAATTGGAATCCATATAATGTCGTAGTTTCTGTTGCTCTCAACCTTGGACCGATGGTCATATGTTTGTTGAAGTAGGAAGAGAAGTTGCTCTAGAGGTAGGAGCTCTGGCTTTGATAGTAGCAGCAATATGACCTTATCTTTCAGCTCAGTTATAGCTATCTGCCATTGGATTTTGAAATTCGACGTAAAACACAAGAGATTGTCCAGCTTTCAAGTGTAGATACTTTGGCGAAATCAAGATTATGTTTCGAAGGAAGGTTAGAAGTATTTGGACTGTGAATATTCCTACTTATAAAGCATAAGGATTCTGTAATATTGTCTCGCTGAATACTCCGTTCCATTTTTATCTAAATCCAACTGGAGTGTAGAAGATGATGTTTCTCAGAAGGAAATAAAGCTAAAAGATTGAAAACAAGAAGAATAGAATAGGAAAAGGTTAGAGAGAGAGAGAGAGGGAAAAGAGAAAGAAAGATTCTTTATACCTGTCTGGAGAAATCTTGAAGTGGGAAGTCATCCTGCAGTGAAAACAGCAGTTGAAGTACCGCTTGGTTATCTTCACTATTCTCTGTGAAAATGTTGTGAAGTTTCCAATAGATTTCTTCCTCTACAAGTGGCAACAGACAAGCCCCTTTGGCATTAGGGTTTTTGCTTTTGACAGAAGTTGTGTTTCTGGAACCAAACATTCCGAAGATTACCTATTTGTTCATAGCATTCTTCTACCTGCTCCTTGAGACTGATCTGCATGCTGGTCAACCGATATCCTAAACTTGATAATTCCCTCATTGCTATCCTCGAATCTGATGCCTGTTAATTGCACAAAAATCTTGCCCATGAGAAAATCTGATCATGAATTGCCTAATATGATGTTAACATAGACGTAGTGAATAATTGTGTTATTTTTTTTTTGCAGGGTGTGATAGAAGAGGGGGGAAAACATGCACTTGCTGGGATTGCTTGAAATAGGCGATCTGCATCAAGCATGTGATTGCACTTCTGACAACCCAGTAAGCAGCTAAATAGACTTGAGATGCGGTTTCTCCCACAACGTTGTTGTCTGGATTTGCCTGTTTCACTGGCAGTCTTTCAAACCCAATGATGCATTTAGTCACATCTACCATAGCCCTAACCAGCAAGCTCAGAGATTTAAGCCAAGTGCTGAACTTGCTTGTATTGAAAGGCAACCAGTTGAGGATTGCAACCGATGCTGCCACAGGATCAGAGGAGCTAAGGTGTTTTGGTAGACAGAGTCTTCCATATGTCTCAGCCAGAGCTCCTAGTACTATCACAACTTTCACATCCCATCGATAATTTCGCAGAAGATCAAACACGGCCATTGTTCTTGTCTGAATATCCCTTTCCCCTGTGCATTGACAAAGCATCTGCAATTCTCAAGCTACTTAGTTTCGGTTCTTGTTTTTATAGGTAGGACGGTTATGATGAGAAAAAGGGATCGATTTTATTTTTTTACCTGAAGGGAGACTCTGGAGATTGTACAAGGCAGTGTCTCCACTGATTCAACCACTTCAATGCCGCTGATACAGTTCCAGGTCTCAGAACTCATAGGTGGGCTAGAAACCTGAAAGTTTCATGGCATGATTATATGAGCAACAAGCAGTTTGTCGGGTTTTCGATGAAATGAAGACAGGGTTTGGCAAAAAATAGCTCACTTCATTCTCCAAAGCAATGTGCATGATGTTTTCGACTTCCTGAAGCATCATTTCAGAATCAAGCCAGCGGCCATCAGGAACATGACCAAGGAGAAGACTCTGCATTAGGGTATCTTCATTCAGAACAGACAAGCTGCTCCAAAACCCGTCATTCCCAGCTAATCTCATGGCCATGTTTTTAACCAGAAACCTATACTCTGTTCGGTTCTACCGACAATGTCAAGGCTTTCAGACAGTTGTTGCAGAGATGAGTGAGCGTGTTTGCCTTTGTATAAGTGGCAAGACAACATATATGCTTGTCTTAGTTGAAGTCAGTAGGGTCTCTAGAACTAAAGAGTGTTGAACAATCTCTCTGGAATCTATTCAAAGCCCACCACTTGTCTTTATCTTTTTTCCTTTCATGTTTCACCACTTTTCCTTTCTCTAATGTCTTAAACTAACATACTTTTCCTCTTTTTTCACTGCAGAAACATTCTCATACAAGGGAGAAAGCATGTATACAAGGGTTATAAGTTATAACCCGAATATCGGTCCGACCCATGATCATACAGGAGAACCAGAAAGCAGAGGACCTAACCATCACTGCTATAACTTGTCCCAGACCTGTGTGAAGAATGTTAGCTTCGAAAGTGTTTGCCATGCAAAGCAATCTGTTCCGGTAAGAAGGATAGAAAGGGGGGACCCATAGTGGTTTCATAGACTAAATGCCTTTTTCCCTCTTCTGAAAAAGATTCCAAGCAAAAGAGGGTTTCAGCATCAGAAACCAAATCTGGTGGAGTTTTCCTCGTTTTTGGTCCTTAATCACTATGAAACCAATGCGCCACTTCACCCTGTTTTGTCCAAAATTTACACAAATTCTGAAACTTTTTTGCTGTGGACTGTTATTAAATTTTGAAACTTTAGGTGGTTGGAAGTTAAAACCCATCATGGTAGTAGATTCACCAATTCTTCCCCGGCCGGTGGTTATCAATTAATATGATCATATCATTCTGAGTCTCAAGCTAGTGCTGACAAATTTAACCAGAAACCGGTTATCCGCGAATATCCGATTTTAGAGTATTCATTTTCATTCAAATCCAAATCCGAGCAAACACCCGCAAATCCGAATTTGAATATGGGTAATAAAATTTCTTTAAAATGGTTACTCACGGATATTCGAATAGTTTTGTTATAAAGATATATCCTACATCTTTATAATATTTTGATAAAATGCAACTGTTTTCGGTTAAACGATTTCTCTTTTCTCAACATCATCTAAAAAAAATACTGAACTTATTATTATTTATGTTTCACCAACTCTTTTTATCTTCGGGTTTGACTACATTCATCCATCTTTATAATCACATCTTCGTTTTTGTCAAGTTTTCTATGTAATTATTGTTGTTTTTCATTAAATAATCTCGGATCCGAATACAAACGAGTACCCAAACATTGTTGTGGATATTCGTATCCTGGATAACCGTAAGCCTCAAATACGAATCCAAATACTCCGATTTTTTTCGAGTAGTCTATGAGTAAAATTATACTTGTGTTCTTGATTCATGGATAATGAGAAATCCATCTGAAACATAAAACACATTCATGGGGACATTCGGATGAATGCTTGGTCCTGTCCTAAAAGGGATAAGAAAGCAAATCAAGAAAGTGCAAGTGATAACCGCTATTATTATGATACACACACACACACACATATTCATCAATTCAATTAAGGTCACAGTTAATGTGATTTAAGACGTCAAATGAAGTTGGTGTTACCATTAATCACGCCTCTATCTTTGCTTCGGTTACTTATACCCACATGGATCATCATCCACCGAGAATTCATCACATGAACTTTTCATGAACACATTCTGGTTAGTGACCACCAGTGAGATTAAAAAAAAAAAGTTTCAAGAGAATCCAAATCATGGAGATGAAAACGGCGGTTTCCATACTCGAGTGGGTTTACGCTCACCTGAGGTTTTCAGACGTCGTTCTCGCCCTGTCCGTGTTGTTTCTTCTCAGTTGCTTGCGCGAGAAGTTATCGAACAAGGCCGGGCCAATGTCGTGGCCCGTGCTGGGGATCCTGCCGTCTCTCATCGTCCACAGGAACGATCTGTTCGACTGGTGCACTGGAGCTCTGGCCAAAGCCGGCGGGACTTTCCATTACAGAGGGGTCTGGTTTGGTGGGTCGTACGGGATCATGACCGTGGATCCTGTGAACATAGAGTACATCCTCAAGACCAATTTCAAGAATTACCCAAAGGGCGAGTTCTACAGAGAGAGGTTCAGAGATCTTCTCGAAGACGGGATCTTCAACGCCGACGATGAGCTCTGGAAGGAGGAGAGACGTGTGGCGAAGATGGAGATGCATTCCGCCCGTTTCTCGGATCATTCTTACGCGACGATGCGTGATCTGGTGAAGGAAGAGCTCCTGACTTTGATGGAGAAGATGGCTAGTTCCGGGAAAAGCTTCGATCTTCAAGACGTCCTCCTCCGTTTCACGTTCGATAACATCTGTGGCGCAGCTTTCGGGGTTGACCCGGGATCCCTGGCTATCGATTTACCCGAAATCCCCTTTGCCAAGGCCTTTGAGGAGGCTACAGAGTACACTCTCATAAGGTTTCTGTTACCGCCTTTCGTCTGGAAGCCTATGCGGTTTCTGGGTATCGGACACGAGAAGAAGCTCAGGAAAGCTGTCAGAATCGTCCACGTGTTTGCAGACAAGACGGTGAGGGACCGAAGAATCAAGCTGAGGAAGCTCGGGAGCTTGAACGATTCTTCCG
>NW_010961050.1:0-242 GCF_000463585.1 Tarenaya hassleriana
GCCGACCTGATGTTCTTGGAGACACTTCTTGCTGCAGAAATTTAAAATAATTTTTTTTTTTAAAAAAAAAAGAGATTTGTAAGTTTTTTTTAATCCCTCACAAGAAAAAAACTCCAAAATTTTGTGATTATCAAAGGGCCCAGAAAAAAAAAGAAAGAATGTTTAGATGTATAAAGAGGTTAAGAACAAGAGAAAGAATCGTTTTATTTATGATTCATAATTATAATAATTGCGCGTGGAAT
>NW_010961051.1:0-242 GCF_000463585.1 Tarenaya hassleriana
ATATCGAATGAGCCTACAGGGTCACACACGCAGGGAAGGACAAAACGCACGAGAAAAAGACGGAAAAACCAAGACGGAAGGGTCTGGAATGGACGAACCAAAAGTCCGGAACGGTTGATCCGCCAGGTCCAGACTCGACGGTCCAGAACGGACTGTCCATTCCAAAAGGTCTGGAATGGATGGTCCACTAATGGCAGACCGTCCGTTCTACGTACTGGAACGGACGGTCCACGTGCATTTCT
>NW_010961052.1:0-242 GCF_000463585.1 Tarenaya hassleriana
AGTTTGGATGCACTCTAAATATGTTTTGACGTGCTCTAAACATGTTTCGACGAACTCTAAAATCTTTTATTGCACTCTATATATGTTTCGGCGCACTCGAAAAATGTTTTGATACACTCTAAACATGCTTTGATGCACTCTAAACATGTTTGGAGGCACTTTAAAAGTGTTTGGACGCACTCGTGTTTCGACGCACTTTAAGTATGTTTGGATGCACTCTAAACATGTTTCGACACATTCTA
>NW_010961053.1:0-242 GCF_000463585.1 Tarenaya hassleriana
GATTGAGATCAAATTTTGATTAGGCGCGCATCCGGTTCGCTTACCAATAAAGTCAAAAGCTTATTTTGTAAATGTGCTTTCCGCTCCATTATTCTAATGTCGAATAGCTCGTTGTTTAGGTTGATAGTGATGAATGTTGACTGCGTGGTCCAAATAATCTCTGAAAAAGGTTTCGTATTTACCGAAGTTTAGTTGAGTAGGCAATCCATGAACTAATTGGCTTTCGAGGTTTCGTATGCGCG
>NW_010961054.1:0-242 GCF_000463585.1 Tarenaya hassleriana
CGATCCTGGCCTTACCACGGCCAGGAATGTTGTACGAAGTATATACTGACGCGTCCAAGCGCGGATTCGGTTGCGTGCTGATGCAGGAAGGACATGTGATCGCTTACGCGTCGAGGCAACTGAAGAAACACGAGGAGAATTACCCAACACATGATATGGAGTTAGCGGCGGTAGTTCACGTGCTGGAAATCTGGAGATTGTATCTGTACGGGGAGAAAGTTAAGCTCAACACGGATCACAAG
>NW_010961055.1:0-242 GCF_000463585.1 Tarenaya hassleriana
TTTTGTCGATATGTAGGGACTCGGTCAATGTGTTGTCTAAATATGCTCATAACGTTCAGAGCGTATTAGATCTGTGCGATCATGGTGTATATGCGTAGTTACTAAAAAAAACTTTCTAATGACATAAGAAAAGAATAATTTGGAGACGTTTTGTAGAAGTTATAAAGTTAATAATTTGATCAGTCAACAATCGGTCAGCTCATCGGACATGACTCGTTATTTGGTTCGAATTGTTGACCATA
>NW_010961056.1:0-242 GCF_000463585.1 Tarenaya hassleriana
CCAACCGCAATCCGTTGGAATTTTCCAACGGAATTTCCAACCGATATCCGTTGGAAAATTCCAACGGAATTTTCAACCTCATTCCGTTGGAATTTTCCAACGAAAAATTCGAAACATATTCCCGACCCGACCCGACTCAACCCGACCCCGACCCCGACACCGATCCCGACACCGACCCGACCCGACCCGACACCGACATCGACACCAACCCGACCCGACCAAACCACGATCCCGAAACTCAC
>NW_010961057.1:0-242 GCF_000463585.1 Tarenaya hassleriana
CACCCGGAATCATAGCCTAGAAAACTCGCTTAGACAAAGACTCAATAAATTATTTGGAAAGGAGGAGTCAAGATATTGCGTATAAATATATAGAAAAAGTCAGTCTCTTGAGCGGCCGAGAATCTTATGTCAAAAGGACCAAGGACGATCTTATTTTATCCTAAAGGAGAAGGAGGAGTAGGAGGAGTCAGACGGAATCAAATGATTAGGAGATAGACAATGAGACAAGGGAGAGCAAGAGC
>NW_010961058.1:0-242 GCF_000463585.1 Tarenaya hassleriana
TCCGTCGCCGTCGAGGACAACGAGGATGGTTTCGAGACGGAGGCGAAGTTTTGGGATGGAGAAGGAGATGCGAGTGGGGCTGAAGACGGCGGCGGCGTGACGGAGGAGGAAGGCGCTGGCGGAGAGGAAGAGGAGGGGTTCCCGGAGCCGCCGGAGGAGGCTAAGCTGTTCGTCGGGAACTTGCCGTTCGACGTTGACAGTCAGGGCTTGGCTATGCTCTTTGAGCAAGCTGGTACTGTCGA
>NW_010961059.1:0-242 GCF_000463585.1 Tarenaya hassleriana
AATTCTACACGCGTATACAAGTAAAATACGTGATGTTCTAAATCTCACACAAACAGGATTCAACCAAGGGAAACAACTTGCGTAGATGTTTGATAATGTCGGGTCTCTACTTGTGTTTCACGCAACAAGGAGTAAATGATCGTGCAACTACTACCAAAGCAAGATGTGATGCAACAGAGGGATGTTCAAATTTGTAGACCACACTAAAATGCAATCACGCACAAAAGACACAGCTATGTTTG
>NW_010961060.1:0-1204 GCF_000463585.1 Tarenaya hassleriana
GTCTGAAATAGACGACGCTCATCTATAGTGCGGCCACACATTTCTACAGTCTCGCTCACATTAGGGACCCAGCGATATCTCTCTCTTTTACGAGAGGTATAAATCCTGTCTTGACTATCTACAATCCAGCACATGATTCATTTCGTACCTGATACACGCCTTTATAGTCCTCCTGTTACGCATGACATTTGACGTATTCAAAGCACGCAACTCCTCATGTTGGATTCCGTAGATATCTCAGGTCTTAGGATCCAATCATGGAACCACCATATGAGATTCAAGTCATGACGCTAGTCCATGTGACAATCTCATGCGGGTCAATCCAATATTCCGTTCTCCAACGAATACCTATGACTGTGATCGTATCCAATACCTATGATCATCTATATGATCATCAATCACACATCATACTAGTCTTAGTATATCATTATTCCCACAATGATACATGACTAGGGAGTTTAGTATTGTTCATATATAACAATACATGGATTTCATAACATATTAAAGCATGCACAATACGTAATGAATCAAACACTAATCCATAAAACCATAGGAAAGGTCAATACATCAAATGTATCATAATAAAACTCGCATAACAGCACATCATAGAGCACTAAACCAACAATCTCCCACTTGCTCTAATCATGTACTGCTAAACATCTAATGCCCAAATCCCTAACATGATCCTCATGCTTCGACGAAGGGAGAGGCTTCGTCAACGGATCGGCAATGTTGTCATCTGTCGACACTCTGCAAATGTGCACGTCTCCTCTGTCTATGATCTCCCTGATAAGGTGAAATCGTCTGAGTATGTGTTTGGATCGTTGATGGAATCTGGGTTCTTTCGCTTGCGCGATTGCTCCATTGTTGTCATAATCAATGGGGCTATCCGCACTAGGAATGACATCCAAGTTGCCAACAAACTTCCTGATCCAAACAGCTTCCTTTGTTGCGTCCGACGCTGCAATATACTCAGCTTCTGTAGTAGAATCTGCAACGGTCGCTTTCTTGGAACTCTTCCAGGAAACAGCGCATCCGTTCAGGCAGAAAACATAACCAGACTGCGATCTGTAGTCATCCGGGTCTGACTGGAAACTAGCATCGGTGTAACCCTTTACAGCGAGCTCGTCTTCCGACCCACCGTATACCAAGAACACATCCTTAATCCTTCTCAAGTACTTCAGGATGTTCTTGACGGCGATCC
>NW_010961060.1:1584-6150 GCF_000463585.1 Tarenaya hassleriana
ATACATCCGGTCGAGTACAAAGCATGGCATACACGATGGATCCAATTGCCGAAGCATATGGAATCCGATCCATGCGTTCTTGCTCATCAGGTGTCGTAGGACACTGACTCTTGCAGAGGACTGTGCCACTGCTCCTCGAAGCCTGCTACAGTCCATAAATGGACCTCTGAAGCTTGCACACCATCCTCGGGTTCCTTGGATCCACAAAACCTTCGGGTTGTGTCATGTACACATCCTCGGTCAAGTTCACTGCTCCTCGAAGCCTGCTACAGTCCATAAATGGACCTCTGAAGCTTGCACACCATCCTCGGGTTCCTTGGATCCACAAAACCTTCGGGTTGTGTCATGTACACATCCTCGGTCAAGTTCTCGTTAAGGAACGCGGTCTTGACATTCATTTGCCATATCTCATAGTCGTAATATGCGGCTATGGCAAACAGGATCCTGATGGACTTCAGCATAACTACGGGCAAAAACGTCTCATCATAGTCAATACCATGAATCTGACGGAATCCTTTCGCCACAAGTCGTGCCTTATACGTGTGCACGTTGCCATCCATGTCGGTCTTCTTCTTGAAGATCCACTTGCATCCGATGGGTTTTATCCCTTCAGATGCATCAACCAGAATCCATACTTGGTTGTCTGACATGGATTGCATCTCGGACTTCATAGCCTCGCGCCATTTCTCGGAATCGGGACTCGCCATGGCCTCTGGATATGTGGTAGGCTCATCATGTTCTAATAACATGAGTTCCTCATTCCCAGTCACGAGAAATCCGTATCTCACAGGCTCTTGGCGAATCCTGCCTGATCTCCAAGGTTCACTCGTCGAAGGTTGAGTCACAACCGGCAGTGAAACAGGTTGAACTTCTTCAACTTGTTCACTCGGCTCAGCGTCTACTTGTTGTTCTCGAACTTCCTCAAGTTCGATCCTACTCCCACTGACTCTTTTGGAGACGAACTCTCGCTCCATAAAAGTCGCATTCCTGGCAATGAACACCTTGTTCTCTGCTGGAATGTAGAAATAGTAACCCTTAGTTTCTTTAGGGTAGCCTACAAATAAACACTTATCAGATTTGAAGGATAACTTATCAGTCATCTGACGTTTCACGTAAGCGTCGCATGCAACCCCAAATTCTGACAAACGACAACGCGGGACTCTTCCCCGTCCATATCTCATATGGCGTCGTTTCAGCCGACTTCATTGGACTCCTGTTCCGCAGGTACGCAGCGGTCTCTAAAGCATAGCCCCAAAAGGACTTTGGAAGATCTGTCTGACTCATCATCGTCCGAACTATGTCTAACAGAGTTCGGTTCCTCCGTTCAGACACGCCATTCCACTGTGGCGTTCCAGGTTAATTGTGATACAATACCACAATCAACCAGATAGTCAGTGAACTCTTGGCGCATATACTCGCCACCACGATCCGATCGAAGTGTCTTGATCGTCTTGCCAATCTGGTTTTGTACTTCGTTTCTGAAAGCCTTGAACATTTCAAGTGTTTTAGACTTATGTCTCATCAAATAGACATAACCGCATCGACTGAAATCATCAGCGAACGTAACAAAATACAGATAACCTCCTCTAGCTGGACAACTCATTGGTCCGCATACATCACTATGTATGAGAGCCAATAACTCTGCCGCTCTCTGTCCTTTCCCTTTGAAAGGATGCTTCGTCATCTTGCCCATCAAACAAGACTCGCAAGATTCAAGAGACTCAAAGTCAAATGAATCCAGAAGACCTTCAGAATGAAGCTTCTGAACGCGCTTCTCGTTTATATGGCCTAGACGACAATGCCAGAGGAAGGTCGGGTTTAAGTCGTTCGGCTTAAACCGTTTGGCACAAACGTTATAGATTGACTTGCATCTAGACGGTTCGTCATCCAAAAAATAAAGACCATTAATATGGTAACCTTTACCATAAAATAAATCACCTCTATAAATGGACAGACATTTGTTCTCAATAACAAATCTGAAACTATCCAAGTCTAAACATGAAATCGATATAATGTTCTTGCTAATAGCAGGAACAAAATAACAATCATGCAACTCCAATACAAGTCCAGAAGGTAAAATCAGATCATAAGTCCCGACGGCTAATGCAGAAACTTTTGCTCCATTCCCAACGCGGAGATCTACTTCTCCTTTTGCCAATTGTCTACTTCTTCGCAGTCCTTGCACATTTCCACAAATGTGCGAGGCACTTCCGGTATCCAATACCCACGATGTGGAAGTAAACAAGTTAGCCTCTATAACGAAGACACCAGAAGTCGATGCTTCTATAAGCTTCTTCTTCTCCTGATGTTCCAGGTAGAGTCTACAATTTCTGTTCCAATGCCCAACGGCATGACAGAAATAACACTCTTCCTTTTTGGACTTAGGCTTAGGTTCAATGAAAACGCTTGTCACTTTCCTTTTGCCCTTGCTCTTGGAACGCTTCCTTTCGCTGGAACTCTTTCCAACAATTACCATATCACTCTTTCTGTGGCTCTTAGCCTTCTTTTGGAATGACGCATTCTACTTTACGCAATTTCGAAGTCACGTTTCCAAATATCAAGCTAGACTTCTCCGGATCATCATCCACATGCTTCCAATAAGCATCAATGATCGATCTAGAAGCCGTGGTAAGAGGTTTATCCTTCATAAGGACAGATCGCAGCGTCAACTTCGGTATGCTACCGGTTGACGCTATGTTCTACAGAAAAAGACAAAACAAAACGAAAACACATATACATGCAGATTCTATCAATGATCTACTACCAGGTAGTCCATCATCAATCAACGACAACATAGATGTATTTACAAGCTATATTCCCATAAAGAAAACTAACCCTACAATAATTTTCTATATGGGAATAAGATCCATATTTCACATAAGAATGAGTTGTTACACTCGGCCTTACGCTATTTAGGTAGACATCTAATGTCAATCACATCCAATGTGACTCTTAGATCCTTTTATGAGACTATGATATCGAATATCATTCCATACTCGTCTCATCTGTACCGTTAAGTCTCAAGTCAAACTCGACAACTTAACCTCAGATAAACCATATTCAAGCTGTGGGAACCACGATTTCCCACCCTGCCTCACAAAGATAATCTGGCACGCTAAGCTTTGGCATGACCCGTGTTACGGACGATCGATGCCTTGACAGGTGCTCTAGTAATGGGAGGTACACACTTAGCATTACATGAAAAAAGGATTTTCAAAACCACACTTAGATCAAGCATCTACTTTCAAGCATGAGAACCATCATTTCTCCATCTTGCCTCACCAAGATAATACGGCACACCCAGTTTTGGCATGGCACATGACACGTACGATCGAGGTCTTGACAAGTGCTTTACTCGTAGAGCTCCTAGATCTAACTGGTTTCTTGTGCAACGATTGTACATAATCCGAATAGACCATCCATTCGATTATGTAATCCCAATCCCGAAGCTCCCACTCAATCAAGCATATCCAATATCTTGATTAAGTTACATGCATTCATTCACTATGGACCATCCATAAGAATGAATCATGTCTATTTGAGTTATAGTTGATTAGATTACGCAACAATTGCATAATCGGATTAGAAAACAGAAAAATCTCGGAGTCTAGGCCTCGGACCGTCCGTTCTGGAAGTAGAACGGACGGTCTAGCCTCGGAGAACAAGTGGAACGGACGGTCCATGACAGCAGAATGGACGGTCCACTCTCAGCCACGGAACGGACGGTCTAGTGAGCCAGAACGGACGGTCCGTACTCAGACTATCTGGAACGGATGGTCCACACACTCAAACCGGATGGTCTAGACCTTTCGGTCTAACCTCAGTCCGTCACCCCTGGACCGTCCGGTCTGGCATACCCAGAACGGACGGTCTAGGTTAGGTCTACGTGATCAGATCACGTTTTCTCCCGTTCTTGGCCCCGATCAGACCCGAAACTGATCTGAATTCTTTTGTACACCCAAAATTCGAACTCATGCACTCTATGCAACATGAAACATGAAATCTACCATAGATTCAATCATCAAACATGCATAGACATCAAAGCAAACATGGATTCAAACAATTCAAATCCTAGAACGTGCGTGATCGGGTTCTACGAAATCAAAACAGAGCAACCAGGCTCTGATACCACTTATTGGATTCCTGGGATCTCTAGAGCGAATCCTATTCCTAAGAGATCGATTCTAGGGTTTGCGCAGCGGATATAAAACAAAATTTGAATGAAACCCTAGAACCACGCATGCATGCTTACGTAGAAACGTTAGAATGCTTACCTCAATCGATTCTGTATCAATCAAAGAGTTCATCTGATCACGAAAGGGAGGAAGAATACCTCACCATCTACACGTATCCACACCTCGGGATGGATTCCAACGGTTGGAACTTGTCTACTAGGACCCGAATCTGCTATTCGGTTACGCACTTCGAGAAAACGAGACTTGGAAACTCTTGGATCTTTTGGATTTCACCAAAAGCTGTCAAAAGTCTGTACTAGACGGTTTCTTAAGTCTCTTGATTAATTAGGGTTTTAATCTCCTTCTTATAAGGTGATTTAACCCTAATTCG
>NW_010961061.1:0-242 GCF_000463585.1 Tarenaya hassleriana
GCGGAGAGGTGACAAAATCATTTTCAAGGTCTTGGATTCGATTCTATTGGTGGGGAGAGAAGTAATTTTAGAACCAAAAAGGTCCATATACAAAGACTGGTTCCGGACCTTGGGTGGATGTAGTCGGGCCGAAAGTCCGAGGAACCATCCTATTATAAAAAAAAGAAAAGTTATTTAGCTGTCATTCTTCAAAACCATATTGGGCACAATGTAGTTGGTTGTAGAAAATTCGAATCCAATAG
>NW_010961062.1:0-242 GCF_000463585.1 Tarenaya hassleriana
TGACATGTTTTCTGGAAGTTATGAAGTTAATAATATGATTAGTCAACAATCGACCAACTCAACGGGCATGGCTGATTATTTACCTGGAATTGTTGACCATTAGGTGATGGTTAGAATTCGAGTTGACTTGTGAGTTACAGATCTCATCTACTAGACGATGTTTAGTAATTT
This sequence comes from Tarenaya hassleriana, assembly GCF_000463585.1. Classification (NCBI taxonomy): domain Eukaryota; kingdom Viridiplantae; phylum Streptophyta; class Magnoliopsida; order Brassicales; family Cleomaceae; genus Tarenaya; species Tarenaya hassleriana. The sequence goes on from NW_010961062.1 coordinate 172, forward strand.
GGATCGATTTTCTGATCATCGAATTATCCACCGGGAGATATATACTGATTTTTATATATATGTAGGGATTC
>NW_010961063.1:0-242 GCF_000463585.1 Tarenaya hassleriana
TTTTAATTTTATTCGTTGTCACCGTAACTGTTGATAGATGTTTTTAACGATAAACTTTGCGAAGATAATTTTGTGCAATCAAATTAGTTATCAGTTTTTGAATGATTGTCTAATTTATTTAACCGAAAAATGATATATTTTTAGATGGTTAAAAATAAAGTTATTATAAATATATTAAAACGCAAAGGACTATAAAATTCAGTTATAGAACATATGAATATTTTTATAACGATATATTTTTA
>NW_010961064.1:0-242 GCF_000463585.1 Tarenaya hassleriana
AATCTGCTATTCGGTGATGTGCTACGAGAAAACGGGATTTAGATCACTTCTTAGACCCTCAAAGCTCACCAAAAGGTCTGTAGAAGTTCTCTTGTTCGTCCCCCACATATTAGGGTTCTTAATCTCCTTCTTATAAAGTGATTAACCCTAATTTTGGTTTAATTTTGAAAAACCAGAAAGCCGGAATGGACGGTCAAGATTTGAACGTGGACCGTCCGTTCCAGACACTCCAAAACGGACGG
>NW_010961065.1:0-242 GCF_000463585.1 Tarenaya hassleriana
TTATGACTACGAGATATGACAGATGGATGTCAAGACCGCATTCCTTAACGGGAATTTGCTCAAGGATGTGTACATGACACAACCCGAGGGTTTTATCGATCCTAAGAGTTCGAGAAAGGTGTGTAAGCTTCAAAAAGATCCTTTTATGGACTGAAGCAGCCTTCGAGGAGCTGGAATCTTTGATTTGACGAGGCAGTCAAAACGTTTGGTTTCCTGCAAAACGAAGATGAGCCATGCGTTTA
>NW_010961066.1:0-242 GCF_000463585.1 Tarenaya hassleriana
TGGCTGTAAGAGTGTGAGAACACCCATGAACATGAAGGAGAAGTTAGTGATTGAAGAAACATAAGAAGAGGTTGATGAAAGGAACTATCGAAGCTTGATTGGATGTCTGATGTACTTAACAACATCTAGACCAGATGTGTTGTTTACTGTTAATGTACTTTCAAGGTTTCTGAATAATCTAAGGAGTCATTTGGTGGCAGCTAAAAGGGTGTTGAGATATTTGAAGGGAACACTTGATTATG
>NW_010961067.1:0-242 GCF_000463585.1 Tarenaya hassleriana
TTTCTGTTTATTTTATGAAATTTATTTGGTTAGTTTTCAAGTAATATATTTACATTTGCATTAAAAAAAATGGAAATCCCGTTACAGCAATGTAAAAGTTTGGGATAATCAAACAAATGATTTCAAATCTCATATTTTCAAAAAAATGTTACAAGAATAAAAGACATGATTCAAAGATTGAACGGATTTATCGTTCTTGAAGCCTCCTTTCTCGTACTTTCTTCAATTCTTGTTTTGCCTTC
>NW_010961068.1:0-242 GCF_000463585.1 Tarenaya hassleriana
AAAAAGGTTTTGTTTAGGTCTCCCACTTTTTCATTTGTCTTCCAGTTTCTTTGTACCCCTCATAGTTTTGCTTGATTCTGATACATGTTTGTAACTATGAATGAGATTGTGTTTTCTTACACTACAACGTTTCGAGTTTAAAATCAATGCCGTACGCAACTTCCAATTATAGTCGGATCCGGTAACTTCCAACACTCTTTAGTTTTTCATCACTTTTCCTTCTCATTCATATATATTCTCCA
>NW_010961069.1:0-242 GCF_000463585.1 Tarenaya hassleriana
GTTTGTAAACATCTATTTCGAAGGGGATTTGTGGAAGATTATTATATTTGGCGATTTCATGAAGAAGAAGTTCGGACAATCACAACGGGACAACATGTCTCAGCGCCTGAGCAGAGGTATGATGTAGATGAAGATGTAAGAAATCCTTATGTTGAAATGGTGAAAGATGCTTTTCCTGGGACATTGGCTGAGCAAAACTCATCACAAGATCAGGAGGAGCCAAACGTCGAAACAAAACGATT
>NW_010961070.1:0-242 GCF_000463585.1 Tarenaya hassleriana
CAATGGTTCTTCGGTTTGAGATTGTTTTCAAGTTCGGGCAGACAGTGAAGCTGCTAAGAGTTTTTTAATTCCTTTCTTTCTCATAAGACTTTCTGTTTTCAGGAGCGTCTGAAGAAAATGAAGTCAGAACATGGCAAGGTCCAACTTGGAAACATCACCGTCGACATGGTACAGAGAGAATTTTTTTGTTCTTTTTGGTCATCAGTGCTTTTTCACTTGAATAAGTAAATCATATCATGTCT
>NW_010961071.1:0-3263 GCF_000463585.1 Tarenaya hassleriana
CCATATGAGATATGGACTGGAAAGCGTCCAGGTTAGCATTTATGAAGATTTGCGGATGCGACGTTTACGTGAAACGTCTGGCTTCGTATAAGCTATCCGCCAAGTCTGATAAATGCATATTTGTGGGTTACCCTAAGGAAACTAAAGGGTACTGGTTCTACAACCCATCTGAGAACAAAGTGTTTGTTGCTCGGAATGGATCTTTCTTGGAGAGAGAGATCATCTCCAAGAGAGTTAGTGGGAGTAGAATAGATCTCGAAGGAGTTCGAGAACCACAAATAGTCGAAGAACCGGGTGAACAGGTCGAATCGGTTCAACCTGTGTCACAAGTTGTTGAGACATCATGATATACGCTTCGGCTAAGAAGTGGAAATCTCGATGAAGTGATGGAACCGAAGATCAATCACTGGCACTCTCTTGGAGGCACTCGAACTCAATCTCGAGTTAGAAAATGGATTCGAAGTGAAGATGGTATCTAGCTCAATCACCGGAACTTTGTGAGGCTCTTGAATTCAAGCTAGATAGGTAAGGGATTGAAAATGGATAAGTAACGAAGGGTAAGGCCTCGGACAAACCAAGACAATCTCTCGGACACACCAAGAGAGGAACTTCAGACCAACCGAAGGAGAGCAAGCTTTAGCTCGAAAATAAACTCTTTTCATTCATCAAATCTGATCTCAAATGAGCTCTTACAACATATTTATAGAGGATTAAGTAGGTAGCAAAAGCTAGAATTACATTAATGGAAGTCTACATGCAAGTGGGATAGGAGCCTTAGCATTAAATAAGGTGGTTGGGAAGAAACTAGCTATTGGGAAATGCCTTGCTGTCCAAGAAGCTTCCTTTGCTTGAATGACTTGAGAATGAAGTAACATAGGCTTGTAATATGGGGATATTTCGTGCCTTGCTTGATCCGAGAAATGGGATGTAAGTGTCTTCGTTCCGTAGGCCGCATAATGGTTGATTGATGGTAGCGATGAGAGTGAGACGAAGGGCTAGAACTTTAGCACGAGTAAGGGATGGCTTGGGCCGAGAATAGAAGTGTGCATCCTTCGGATTTTGTACAGCCATTCGTGACTCATCTCGGGTGATGATCTCCTTGTGATCGGGTGGGACATCATTCTCCGGTTGAGCTCCAAGTTTCGTCCATGCTCCCGCTCCAAGCTATCATTAGCTCCATGCGTTCTTTTATCTCCAAGATATAGTTTGATGCATCGTTCGGGATTCCAAGGTCCTCATCACATCACCTCCTAGTGAACCTCGGAGATCTGGTAGAATTCGCCAAGAGCCTACAAGATATGGTTTACTTGTGACTGGAAACGACGAAAAGATATGTTGTTAGAACATGACGAGCCTACGTCGTATTCAGAGGCTGTGGCGAGTTCCGATTCCGAGAAATGGCACCAGGCCATGGAGTCTGAGATGCAGTCCATGTACGACAACCAAGTATGGACTTTGGTCGACTCATTCGATGGTATTAAGACCATTGGATGTAAGTGGGTTTTCAAGAAGAAAACCGACATGGATGGCATCGTGCATACCTATAAGGCATGACTCGTAGCGAAAGGGTTTCGGCAGATTCATGGTATAGACTATGATGAAACCTTTTCACCAGTCGTGATGCTTAAATCCATACGGATTCTGCTGGCCATAGCTGCGTATTATGACTACGAAATATGGCAGATGGACGTCAAGACCACATTCCTTAACGAGAATTTGCTCGAGGATGTGTACATGACACAACCCGAGGGTTTTGTCGATCCTAAGAGTCCGAGGAAGGTGTGTAAGCTTCAGAGATCCATTTATGGACTGAAGCAGGCTTCGAGGAGCTGGAATCTTCGATTTGACGAGGCAGTCAAAACGTTTGGCTTCCTGCAAAACGAAGATGAGCCATGCGTTTACAAGAAGGTCAGTGGGAGCGCAGTGGTCTTCCTTGTGCTTTATGTAGATGATATATTGCTCATCGGAAATGACATTCCTACCTTGCAAGGAGTAAAATCCTGGTTAGGATTGGTCTTTTCGATAAAGGACTTAGGAAAAGCCGCCTATATTCTAGGAATCAAGATTTATAGAGATAGATCGAGAAGGCTTCTTGGTCTAAGTCAGAGTACATACATTGACAAGGTCTTGAATCGGTTCAAGATGCAAGACTCCAAGAGGGGTGTCTTGCCAATGGGACATGACGTGGCTCTTAGCAAGACTCAGTGTCCAAAGACACAGCATGAGCAAGAGCGCATGAGTAGGATTCCATATGCCTCAGCAATTGGATCCATCATGTATGCCATGTTGTGTACTCGTCCAGATGTATCATATGCATTGAGCATGACTAGTAGATATCAATCTACACCAGGTGAGGCTCACTGGATTGCGGTCAAGAACATCCTTAAGTACTTGAGAAGGACTAAGGATTTGTTCCTGGTGTATGGCGGATTGGAAGACGAGCTCGCTATAAAGGGTTATACCGATGCTAGTTTCCAAACCGACAGAGATGACTTCAGATCGCAGTCAGGTTATGTTTTCTGCCTGAACGGTGGGGCTATCAGTTGGAAGAGTTCCAAACAGCCAACCGTTGCAGATTCGACTACAGAAGCCGAGTACATAGCAGCATCGGATGCAGCTAAAGAAGCTGTTTGGATCAGGAAATTCGTGGGAGACCTGGGCGTCATTCCTAGCATTGCAGATCCCATTCAGTTGTATTGTGACAACAATGGTGCGATTGCGCAAGCTAAGGAACCCCGGTCACACCAGAGATCCAAACACATACTCAGGCGATTTCACTTGATCAGAGAAATCATCGACAGAGGAGACGTGAAAATAAGTAGAGTTTCGACAGATGATAATATTGCCGACCCATTGACGAAGCCTCTCCCTTCGTCAAAACATGATGGTCATGTTAAGGGTATGGGGATTAGATGCTTGTAGGATAGATCATAGAGCATAGTGGGAGATTGTTGGTTGTAATGCTCTAGGATAATTCATGATATGACATTTTACTTTGTATTGATTCATTGATTTATGAATGCGTTACATTCCCGTTATATGATTGACATGTTTGTTATATTTCGGTATCCTTGAATCATTACAGAATGATTCTAAACACCCTGGTCAGTTATCATTGTGGGAACAATGATGAATTAAGACTAGCATGAGGTGTGATCGATGCATTGGATGCATGTCACAATCATGGGTACTCGTTGTAAACGAGTGACTGGATGACCCGCATGAGATTGTCACATGGACAGAGTCATGACTTAAATCTCATA
>NW_010961071.1:3284-6265 GCF_000463585.1 Tarenaya hassleriana
GGTTCTCGAGGCTGTTGCCACTGCGAATGGGCCTACAGGGTCACCCACCATTAGGGATGGACTTATATGTGAAGTTTCGGAAAGAAAGACTTGGATTTGGTCGAAAAATGGTTTTCGGATCAAATCAGAGTGTCGGGATGTTTTTCAGCCTTTTGACTCGGACCGAGTCAGTATTTGACTCGGACCAAATCAGTTCCATGCGGGTCGAAGCCCAGAAAGTATTTTGGGCTTGGCTGATGTTTTGACTCGGACCGAGTCAATACTAAATGGGCCGAGTCAAGAGTTGACAATGGGTTTGGGCTGATTCGTTCTGACTCGACGGAGTCAGAGTTCTGACTCGTACCGAGTCAATACTCGGAAAAAGTCTCTTTCCACAAGGATTAGGGTTTGTAATTTATAAGGAGGTGTTGGACGCCGTCTTAAGTAGATAACTCAACTTTCAGAACCCTAAGACAGATCTAGAACATAAGAAAATCGTTTCTTTTGAGGTTCTAGTTCTAGGGATTCGATCCCAAGTCTTGAAAACCCTATTCACTTCACAGATCCTAGCAGATCAGTTCCGAAAATGTTTGGAATCCTTCCCGTCGGTGTGGATACATGTAGAGGAGCTGTACTTTCAGCTCTTGGTGATTAAAACAGGCCCTGGATCGATTGCTACTTTCAGATCTTCAGGAAAGAGGTAAGTATTCGATTCCTACGGTGATATACACGATTAAACGGGGTTTTACGGATGATTTTGGTTGCGTGTGACGTTTGACTAGGTTTAGATTATTCTTCCGCTGCATGAAACCTAGTAAACCAAACCCTAGATCGATATGATCGCATGCTAGGAATCCGTAGCGAAACCCAACAGATGGCGCATCAAATTAGGGTGAAAACCTAGATTTCGTGGCCTGAAAGTGTCTCCCAGAGTTTTGACTCGGACAGAGTCAGAGTTTTGACTCGACAGAGTCAGAAAGAGAGAAACTCAAAGATTTGACTCGGACAGAGTCAGAGTTTTGACTCGACCGAGTCAGAACGACAGAGTCAGAACGAAATCAGAGTTTTGACTCGGGCAGAGTCAAGTGTTGACTCGACAGAGTCAGAACGAATCAAAATCGAACATACTTGATCTCAGAGGCTTCTGACTCAAGCTCAGATTTTTCTCAAAACGGACAATTCGGCGGACCAGAGAAGCTGACCAAGGTCAGTCCGGCGGACCAGATTCTGGTCAGCTCCGGACTGGACCTTAGACACTTCTCAAGTCCGAAATTTTGTCCTCTTCCTCATGATTAATCTCAAGCTATTACCGCCCATTAGTAGAGCAACTGTCAAGGCCTCGATCGTCATGGTTACGGGTCATGCCCTAGCTGAGCGTGCCTGATTATCTTGGTGAGGCAGTATGGAGAAATCGTGATTCTCATAGCTCGAATATGGTTGAGTTTGAATTGGGTTATCAAGTCGGACTTGGACCTGATGGTAAGGATGGGATGAGGAACATGCAGTGATAGCGTATCACTATCCCATACTCATCTAGGAATCACATAGGATGTGATTGACAATGTGTTGTCTACCTAAATAGCATGTTTTTTGAGCGTCATGCCCTAGCTGATTCAAAAGCATGTGAAATATGGATCCTAGCTCACTTAGAAACTCATTGAGGGTGTTTTTCTTAGTGGGAGCCTGTCATATTGCATCTATTGTCTGTGTTAGTATGTGTACTAAGCGGCTTGCATATTTTCTGTCTGTTTGTCTGTCTTTTTCTGTAGAACATATCTGTTGCAGGAATCTGTTTTATCTCGCCATGCGATCTATCCTTATGAAGGATAAGCCTCTGACCACGGCTTCTAGATCGATCATTGATGCTTATTGGAAGCATGAGGATGATGATCTGGACGTGTCCAGCTTGATGCTTGGAAAGATGTTTTCGGAATTGCGTAAGCAATTAGAGGACATGGACAATTCTTTGATAGTTGATCAGTTGAATGTGTCATTCCAAGAGAAAGCTGGGAGCCGAGGGAAGAATGATATGGTAGTTGTTGGAAAGAGTTCCACCAAAAGGAAACGTTCCAAGGGCAAGGGCAAGAGGAAAGTGGCAAGCGTTGTCATTGAACCTAAGCCTAAGTCCAAAAAGGAAGAGTGTTATTTCTGTCATGCCATCGGGCATTGGTATAGAAATTGCAGACTCTACCTGGAAGATCAGAGGAAGAAGAAGCTTACAGAAGCTTCGACTTCTGGTATCTTCGTTATAGAGGCGAACTTGTTTACTTCTACATCATGGGTATTAGATACCGGATATGCCTCACACATTTGTGGAAATGTGCAAGGACTTCGAGGAAGTAGTGTTGGGTTTCCTGGGATCTCATGAGCGAATCCTATTCCTAAGAGATCGATTCTAGGGTTTGCGCAGCGGATGTAAAACAAAAATTATAGAACCCTAGAACCATGCTGCTATTGAAATCGTAGAAACGTTAAGAACGCTTACCTCAATCGATCCGGGGCCTGTCTCTATCGATGAATCGTTCTGATCACGAAAGGCAGGAAGATTACCTCGCCCTCTACACGTATCCACACCTCGGGATGGATTCCAACGATTGGAACTTGTCTGCTAGGACTCGAATCTCTGATCGATTTGTGCACCGAGAAATCCCGAGACTTAGAACTCGTTTTGGATCTCCAAAAACTCACACTTTTCTGCAAAAGTCGGCTGTTCTTCGTCTCTCCTTAATTAGGGTTCTAATCACTTTCTTATAAAGTGATTTAACCCTAATTTCGGTTTAATTTTCGGAAAAACCGGAACCCGGAACGGACGGTCCAGAATTGCACGTGGACCGTCCGTTCCAGCACGTAGAACGGACGGTCTACGTCTACGTTTAGTGAATATGACAGGCTCCCACTAAGAAAAACACCCTCAATGAGTTTCTAAGTGAGCTAGGATCCATATTTCACATGTTTTTGAGTCAGCTAGGGCATGACGCTCAAAAACATGCTATTTAGGTAGA
>NW_010961071.1:14358-15036 GCF_000463585.1 Tarenaya hassleriana
AGCTCATCGGACATGGATGGTTATTTGGCTCAAATTGTTGACCATTTGGCGATGGCTAGAATTTGAGTTGACTTCTGAGTTACAGATCATCTAACCACCAGAGAAAAGATGGGACACAAGCAAGGTATGCCTCCTTGTATCTCTTCTTCAGTAGAAACGCCCTGATATTTTCTGTAATCTGTAATGTTAATGTTGTCTCTTACATTTTTTTTTTTGTTTACTTCAATTTTCAGACAAAATCCGTACCAAAGTACGATTCCACAGAAGTCGGATGTACGAAGGACGTTGTCTCTTCGGCTTCCAGCGTGGCAGAGAGAGAGACTATCGCTAAGGCAGTACAAGAGTTGAATGAAGCCGGCGTATTTGTTCTGCCCTACACCTTCATATTCTGAAAAACACATACACAGATATATATATATATATACACACACACATATATATGTGTGTATGTATGCACCCACCCACACAAATCTATCGGATGATGCATATTAGTTTGGGTCGATTTTCAGATCATCGGATTATCCATCGAGAGATATATACCGATTTTTATCGATATGTAGGGATTCCGTTAATGTGTTGTTTAAATATGCTCATAACGTTTTGCTCATATGTTAGATCTGCGCGATTATGGTGTCTATGCATAGATATTAGAAAAAGCTTTCTAATGATGTAAAGAAA
>NW_010961071.1:15227-16532 GCF_000463585.1 Tarenaya hassleriana
GATACAGGTCGATCTATAATGTTAGTACCAAGCGGTTTAAGCCGAATGACTTAAATCCGACCTATCTCTGGCATTGTCGACTTGGTCACATCAATGAGAAACGCATTGCGAAGCTTCATTCTGATGGACTTCTTGATTCTTTTGATTATGAGTCAATTGAATCGTGCGATTCTTGTTTGATGGGCAAGATGACAAAATCTTCTTTTACTAGAAAAGGAGAACGGGCTACGGAGTTGCTAGAGCTCATACATAGTGATGTGTGCGGTCCTATGAGCTCGCCCGCTAGAGGGGGTTATCTGTATTTCGTTACGTTTACTGATGATTTCAGTAGGTACGGTTATGTCTACTTGATGAGGCATAAGTCTGAAACGCTTGAATTGTTTAAGAATTTCAGAAACGAGGTACAGAACTAACTTGGCAAGACGATCAAGTTGCTTTGATCTGATCGAGGTGGCGAGTATATGAGCCAAGAGTTCACTGACTATCTGGCAGATTGTGGGATTGTCTCACAGCTGACTCCATCTGGAATGCCACAATGGAATGGCGTTTCCGAGAGGAGAAACCGAACCTTATTAGGTATGGTACGGTCTATGATGAGTCAGGTCGATCTTTCTAAATCCTTCTGGGGATATGCTTTGGAAACGGCAGCGCTTATACTGAACAACTGTCCAACAAAGTCGGTTCAGAAGACTCTATATGAGATATGGACTGGGAAGCATCCTAGGTTAACATTTATGAAGATTTGGGGATGCGACGTTTACGTGAAACGTCTGCCTTCTGATAAGCTATCCGCCAAGTCTGATAATGCATATTTGTGGGTTACCCTAAGGAAACTAAAGGGTACTGGTTCTACAACCCATCTGAGAACAAAGTGTTTGTTGCTCGGAATGGATCTTTCTTGGAGAGAGAGTTCGTCTCCAAGAGAGTTAGTGGGAGTAGAATAGATCTCGAAGAAGTTCGAGAACCACAAATAGTCGAGGAACCGAGTGAACAGGGCGAATCAGTTCAACCTGTGTCACAAGTTGTTGAGACAGCACCTCCTAGTGAACCTCGGAGATCTGGTAGAATTCGCCAAGAGCCTACAAGATATGGTTTTCTTGTGACTGGAAACGACGAACTCATGTTGTTAGAACAGGACGAGCCTACGTCGTATTCAGAGGCTGTGGCGAGTTCCGATTCCGAGAAATGGCACCAGGCCATGGAGTCTGAGATGCAGTCCATGTACGACAACAAAGTATGGACTTTGGTCGAATCATTCGATGGTATTAAGACCATTGTGTTGGTTGTAATGCTCTAGGATGATCC
>NW_010961071.1:16947-17306 GCF_000463585.1 Tarenaya hassleriana
CCTGGCTAGGATCGGTCTTTTTGATGAAGGACTTAGGAGAAGCCGCCTATATTCTAGGAATCAAGATCTATAGAGATAGATCGAGAAGGCTTCTTGGTCTAAGTCAGAGTACTTACATTGACAAGGTCTTGAATCGGTTCAAGATGCAAGACTCCAAGAGGGGTGCCTTGCCAATGGGACATGACGTTGCTCTTAGCAAGACTCAGTGTCCAAAGACACAGGATGAGCAAGAGCGCATGAGATTGTCACATGGACAGAGTCATGACGTACATGATGGATCCAATTGCCGAGGCATATGGAATCCTACTCATGCGCTCTTGCTCATCCTGTGTCTTTGGACACTGAGTCTTGCTAAGAGC
>NW_010961071.1:18823-20237 GCF_000463585.1 Tarenaya hassleriana
GTTTTCAGCCTTCTGACTCGGACCTAGTCAGTATTTGACTCGGACCGAGTCAGTTCCATGCGGGTCGATGCCCAGAAAGTGTTTTGGGCTTGGCTGATGTTTTGACTCGGTTGAGTCAAAGTTTTGACTCGGACCGAGTCAATACTAAATGGGCCGAGTCAAGAGTTGACAATGGGCTTGGGCTGATTCGTTCTGACTCGACCGAGTCAGAGTTCTGACTCGGACCGAGTCAATACTCGGAAAAAGTCTCTTTTCACAAGGATTAGGGTTTCTAACTTATAAGGAGGTGTTGGACGCCGTCCTAAGGTAAGAACTCGACTTACAGAACCCTAAGACAGATCTAGAACACAAGAAAATTGTTCCTTTTGAGGTTCTAATTCTAGGGATTTGATCCAAGTCTTGAAAACCCTATTCACTTCACATATCCTAGCAGATCAATTCCAAAAGCGTTTGGAATCCTTCCCGTCGGTGTGGATACGTGTAGAGGAGCTGTACTTTCAGCTCTTGGTGATTAAAACAGGCCCTGGATCGATCGCTACTTTCAGATCTTCAGGAAAGAGGTAAGTATTCGATTCCTACGGTGATACACACGATTAAACGGGGTTTTACGGATGATTTGGTTGCGTGTGACGTTTGACTAGGTTTAGATTATTCTTCCGCTGCATGAAACCTAGTAAACCAAACCCTAGATCGATATGATCGCATGCTAGGAATCCGTAGCGTAACCCAACACACCCTTCACTGAGCTTCTCCTACTGAGTTCGTTGGACGTATGGCTGCGTCCCTTGGCCAGTTTTGCAATTTTCGCCTCTAACTCTTGGAAAGGGACGTGATATATGTCTCCTCCACACGCTGCATCAATCCAAGACCGAGTATCATCCTTCAACCCATGGATAAAGATGGATAGAAGGTAGTCTCTTTCCATTCCATGGTGAGGGCACATTCTTTGATATTCCTTGAAGCGTTCCCATGCATCATGGAGATTCTCCCCATCCTCTTGCACAAATGCATTGATCCGATTCCTCGCATGTTGAGTCTTGGTAGGGGAGTAGTATTGCATAAGGAATTGTTCTTCCATCTCACCCCATGTCGAGATAGAATTTGGCTCAAGAGTGTAGAGCCAATCTCTAGCTCTCTCCGTAAGTGAGTAGGGGAAAGTCTCAAGGAACACAACTTCAAGAGTAATCCTCGGTCCCTTCTTGATTGCCTTACAGTTAATCTTGAAGTTCGTAAGGTGAGCATTCGGGTCCTCGTTTGGTCTCCCACGGAAACTCATGTTGTTGAGCATTTGGATGCATTGCGGTAGGAGTTCAAGTTCTTCTACTGGTCCCCGATTGATGCATGATAGTAACTAAGTGTGCTTCGGTTGTGTGTACGTTCGAAGCGTTCTAGGGGCTGCTTGGGCTGGACCTCT
>NW_010961071.1:28773-29084 GCF_000463585.1 Tarenaya hassleriana
CAAGCACAGTCTTGGGCACCACAATATCCTGCTCGGCCGATTTCAGCATCCCATGCAGTTCGGCTAAGCTCTTAGTCATCCCGTGCATATGGTACTGCATCACGAACTGGTTATAGTCCTCAAGCAATGACATAAGGATCATGTCTGCAACCAAGTCAGCATCGAGTGTCACTCCCATGCGCTCAAGTTCCTCAACATGAGCTCGCATGTTGAGGACGTGGGTGTTGACAGAGCTACCTCTCGGCATCTCCGTCTTCACTAGAGCCTTTAGCGTCTTATACTTTTCAGTACGCGCTAGCTCCTGAAACATG
>NW_010961071.1:29415-31557 GCF_000463585.1 Tarenaya hassleriana
AACGAACAAAACAAAAATGCAGATTCTATCAATGATCTACTACCAACTAGCCCATCATCAATCAGTGTCTACATATTTATGATCTACTACCAGCTAGTCCATCATCAAACAATGACAACATAGATGAAAAATGAGCTATATTCCTATACAGAAAAATAACCCTATAATAATGGTCTATATGGGACTAAGATCCATATTTCGCATAAGAATGGACTGTTACACCCATCTTTATGCTATATAGGTAGACATCTAATGTCGATCACATCCAATGTAACTCTTAGACTTTTTATGAGACTATGATATCAAATATCATTACATACTCGTCTCATCTGTACCATTAAGTGTCAAGTCAAACTTGACAATTTAACCTAAGGTAAACCATGTTCAAGCTGTGGGAACCACGATTTTCCACCCTGCCTCACAAAGATAATCCGGCACGCTCAGCTTTGGCATGACCCGTGTTACGGACGATCGATGCCTTGACAGGCGCTCTAGTAATGGGAGGTACATACTTAGCATTACATAAACAAGGGATTTTCGAAACCACACTTAGATCAAACATCTACTTTTAAGCTATGAAAACCACCATTTCTCCATCTTGCCTCACCAAGATAATACGGTACACCCAGCTTTGGCATGGCCCATGACACGTACAATCGAGGCCTTGACAAGTGCTTTACTCGTAGAGCTCCTAGATCTAACCGGTTTCTGTGCAACGATTGTTCATAATCCGAATGGACCATCCAGTCGATTATGCTATCCCAATCCCGAAGCTCCCACTCAATCAAACATATCTAATATCTTGATTAAGTTACATGCATTCATTCACTATGGACCATCCATAAGAGAGAATCATGTTATTCTGAATCACAGTTGATCGGTTTTAAGCAACGATTGCTCAAACCAGATCCCGAAACGCAAAATCACGTTTTGGTGAAGTGCCGGGTCCTAGACCGATCGGTCTAGGCGGTTCGGTCTTCGGATCACATTCGGTCCAGACCGTTCGGTCCGGAATGGTCCAGACCGATCGGTCTTGGTCCAGACCGATCGGTCTACGCATGCAGACCGTTAAGTCCGGACCAGTCGGTCCAGGCGAAAACGTGATCAGATCTCGTTTTCGTCGTTTCTGCCCCGTTTCAGACCCGAATTCGACCCCGTTTTCGTCTGCGAACTCAGAATTCGAAGTTCTTGCTCACTATACAACAATGAACAGAAAATATAATCTAGATCCACAATCAAATCATGCATAGTATCAAAGCAAACACGGATTCAAACACTTCAAATCCTATAACGTGCGTGATCGGGTTCTAACAAAAATCATGCAGAGCAACCAGGCTCTGATACCACTGTTGGGATTTTCTGGGATCTCATGAGCGAATCCTATTCCTAAGAGATCGGTTCTAGGGTTTGCGCAGTGGATGTAAAACAAAAATTTGATAAAACCCTAAAACCTATCATGCATGATCTTGTAGAAACGTTAGAACGCTTACCTCAATCGATCTGGGGCCTGTATCAATTGATCTGTTCGTCTGATCACTGTAGGCAGGAAGAATACCTTGCCCTCTACATGTATCCACACGGCGGAAAGGATTCCAACGGTTGGAACTTGTCTGCTGGGACTGAAGAACATATTCTTCTTTGCGCAAAGGATTCAGGGATCTTTCTCTTAGGTTTTTCACTCTCCAAACCTCTCTCTAGGGTCTTAAATTCATGCCAAAAGAGTTGAGTGGCGTTACCCTAAGTTTTTCCCACATTAAAACCTTAATTAGAGCGAGTTTAGTAAATCCCGACGTCTGGACCGATCGGTCTGGAGCTTTTTAACGTCTGGACCGATCGGTCTGGAACAATTTCCGGACCTCACACGTTACCTCTGGACCGACCGGTCTACGTCTAGACCGATCGGTCTGGGTTAGCTGGACCGATCGATCCAGACCTTCTGGACCGGTCGGTCTGGCCTCCGCTCCACCGGAATTTTTTCGTCTCTTTTCGCGCATTCGTCCTTTCCTGTGTGTGTAACTCTGTAGGCTCATCCGATATAGCAGTATAACACGAAATCTCTTATTTCGGTTACACAAGTCATAGGCGGTCTCTAGCAAGACACTATGACTACCTATCTCGAATAGAGTTTGTTCGTGATCCTAC
>NW_010961071.1:32229-37775 GCF_000463585.1 Tarenaya hassleriana
GATTTCATAACACATCTAGTATGCAAGAACATGTAATGAATCAAATACTCTCATAAACCATAGAAAGTATCAATACATCAAATGTATCTAAATAAAGCTCATAAACAGTACATCATAGAGCACTAAACCAACAGAGTAACCATCGAGAAAACAAAAATAAGAATGCAGTGCAAGTCTCTCTAACATTTGGTCAATGAATGGAAGGGGAAAGTGATCCTTACGGGTGTTTGTGTTAAGTTTTCGATAATCAATGCACATTCTCCATCCCATAACAGTTTTAGTCGGTATGAGTTCATTGTTTTCATTTGGAACGACCGTGATTCCTCCCTTCTTAGGCACGACTTGCACCGGGCTAACCCAAGAGCTATCCGAAATCGGAGAAATAATACTCGCATCTAACAATTTCAAAACCTCTTTCTTGACTACTTCTTTCATGTTCGAGTTTAGCCTACATTGATGTTCGATTGACGATTTGGTGTCATCCTCTAAATGTATGCGATGCATGCAAAGAAGGGGCTAAGACCCTTGAAGTCTCCTAGAGTGTAACCTAGTGATACACGCCTTGGCTCGGAGAGGATGGAATTGTTGGGTCTTCATGGGATCTCATGAGCGAATCCTATTCCTAAGAGATCGGTTCTAGGGTTTGCGCAGCGGATGTAAAACAAAAATTTGATAAAACCCTAAAATCTATCATGCATGATCTTGTAGAAACGTTAGAACGCTTACCTCAATCGATCCGGGGCCTGTTTCAATTGATGTGTTCGTCTGATCACTATAGGCAGGAAGAATACCTCGCCCTCTACACGTATCCACACCTCGGGATGGATTCCAACCTTTAGAACTTGTCTGTTAGGACACGAATCTTCTATTCGATGATGTGCTTTGAGAAAGAGAGATTCAGATCACTTCTTCAACCCTCTAGACTCTCTAAAAGGTCTGAAAAGTTCTCTAGGTCGGCCACCTAGTGTTAGGGTTCTATTTCTCCTCTTATTCAAGTGATTAACCCTAGATCCGGACTTTTAAAATTAAATCTGAACCCCAGACCGAACGGACTGCTTAGTAGTCCGTTCGGTCTGGACACTTGGTCCGTTCGGACCAGTTTCATAACTGGGTCCGTTCGAACTGATGGGTCAGTCCGTTCGGTCCAACACTTGGTCCATTCGGACTGAACTCTCTAGTCCGTTCGGTCCAACTATTTGGTCCGTTCGGACTAGAAGCTCCGGTCCGTTCGGACTACTCCTAGACCGGACGGTCCGGACCTCTTGTCCATATTTCTCGACGTTTTCTCATGCATTTGTCCTTCCCTGCGTCTGTGACCATGTAGGCTCATTCGATATAGCAGTATAACTCGAAATCTCTATTCCGGATATACAAGTCATAGGCGGTCTCTAGCAAGACACTATGACTACCTATCTCGAATAGAGTTTGTTCGTGATCTTACGAACGCCAGAGATGATTCCGGTTGATGATCCTTTTGTATCACGATATCATATGTCGAATATAAGGCATGAACATAAGGCATGGACAAGCCACCTTATCTGATTCGACTGCTTTCTCGTTCACTGAGTTCGACTGTCTGAAATAGACGACGTTCGTCTATAGTGCGGCCACACATTTCTACAGTCTTGCTCACACGAGGGGGCCAGCGATATCTCTCTCTTTTACGAGAGGTACAAATCCCATCTTGACTATCTACAATCCATTACATGATTCGTTTCGTACCTGATATACGCCTTTATAGTCCTCCTGTTACGCAGGACGTTTGACGTAATCAAATCACGCAACTCCTCATGTTGGATTCTGTAGATATCTCAGGTCTTAGGATCCAATCATGGAATCGTCGTATGAGATTCAAGTCATTACGCTAGTCCATGTGACAATCTCATGTGGGTCAATCCAGTATTCCGTTCTCCAACGAATACCTATGATTGTGATCGTATCCAATACCTATGATCATCTATGTGATCATCAATCACACATCATACTAGTCTTATTCTTATTATGTCGTTATTCCCATAATGACACAAGACTAGGGAGTTCAGTATCATTCATAATGATACATAGATTTCATAACATATCTAGTATACAAGAACATGCAATGAATCAAATACTCTCATAAAACCGTAGAAAGTATCAATACATCAAATGTATCTAAATAAAGCTCATAAACAGTACATCATAGAGCACTAAACCAACAATCTCCCACTTGCTCTAATCATGAACTGCTAAACATCTAATGCCCATATCCCTAACATGACCCTCATGTTTCGACGAAGGGAGAGGCTTCGTCAACGGATCGACAATGTTGTCATCTGTCGACACTCTGCAAATGTGTACGTCTCCTCTGTCTATGATCTCCCTAATAAGGTGAAATTGTCTGAGTATGTGTTTGGATCGTTGATGGGATATGGGTTCTTTCGCTTGTGCGATCGCTCCATTGTTGTCACAATACAGAGCAATGGGGCTATCAGCACTAGGAATGACACCCAAGTCTCCAACAAACTTTCTGATCCAAACAGCTTCCTTTGCTGCGTCCGACGCTGCAATATACTCAGCTACTGTAGTAGAATCTGCAACGGTCGCTTGCTTGGAACTGATCTTCCAGCTAACAACGCCTCCGTTCAAGCAGAAAACATAGCCAGACTGCGATCTATAGTCATCCGGGTCTGACTGGAAACTAGCATTGGTGTAACCCTTTACAGCGAACTCGCCTTCCGACCCACCGTATACCAAGAACACATCCTTAGTCCTTCTCAAGTACTTCAGGATGTTCTTGACGGCGATCCATAAATGGACCTCTGAAGCTTGCACACCATCCTCGGGTTCCTTGGATCGACAAAACCTTCGGGTTGTGTCATGTACACATCCTCGGACAAGTTCTCGTTAAGGAACGCGGTCTTGACATCCATTTGTCATATCTCATAGTCGTAATATGCGGCTATGGCAAGTAGGATCCTGATGGACTTCAGCATAACTACGGGCGAAAAAGTCTCATCATAGTCAATACCATGAATCTGACGGAATCCTTTCGCCACAAGTGGTGCCTTATACGTGTGCACGTTGTCATCCATGTCTGTCTTCTTCTTGAAGATCCATTTGCATCCGATGGGCTTTATCCCTTTAGATGCATCAACCAGAGTCCATACTTCATTGTCTGACATGGATTGCATCTCTTTTGGAGACGAACTCTCGCTCCATAAAAGTCGCATTCCTGGCAATGAACACCTTGTTCTCTGCCGGAATGTAGAAGTAGTAACCCTTAGTTTCCTTAGGGTAGCCTACAAATAAACACTTATCAGATTTGGAGGATAACTTATCAGTCATCTGACGCCTCACATAAGCGTCGCAACCCCAAATTCTGACAAACGACAACGCGGGACCCTTCCCCGTCCATATCTCATATGGTGTCGTTCCAATAACTCTGTCGTTTTCTGTCCTTTCCCCTTGAAAGGATGCTTTGTCATCTTGCCCATCAAACAATACTCGCAAGATTCAAGAGACTCAAAGTCAAATGAATCCAGAAGACCTTCAGAATGAAGCTTCTGAATGCGCTTCTCGTTTATATGGCCTAGACGACAATGCCAGAGAAAGGTCGGGTTTAAGTCGTTCGGCTTAAACCGTTTAGTACTCACGCTATAGATGGATGATGTTGAGTTTGAAGGCTGATCATTCAAGACGTATAAACCATTAACTAGATAACCATTACCATAGTAAATATCGTCTCGATAAATCATCAAACTCGAGTTCTCAATCACAAATCGAAAACCATCCAAATCCAGACATGAAATAGAAATAATGTTTCTGCTAATCGCAGGAACATAGTAACAATTACTAAGCTCTAAAACAAGGCCAGAAGGAAGATGCAAATCGTAAACGCCAACACACAATGCAGCAACTCTTGCTCCATTTCCGACGCGTAGATCCGCTTCTCCCTTAGCTAGCATCCTACTTCTTCTTAGTCCCTGCACATTTCCACAAATGTGTGAGGCACTTCCGGTATCCAATACCCACGAAGATATAGTACAGATGTTAGCCTCTATAACGTGGATACCTGAGGCAGAAGCTTCACCAAGCTTCTTATCCTTCAGATCCTCCAAATAAAGGTGACAATTACGCTTCCAGTGTCCAGACACTCCGCAGTAATGACAGTCACCCTTATCGGGCTTAGGCTTGGCGTAGAGGCAACTTTTGCCTTTTTCACCATCCTTCTTTTTGGCTTTGCCCCGCCGCTTCTTGCTGGAGTTGTTCTCAACAGCAAGCACAGTCTTGGGCACCACAATATCCTGCTCGGCCGATTTCAGCATCCCATGCAATTCGGCTAAGCTCTTAGTCATCCCGTGCATATGGTACTGCATAACGAACTGGTTATAGTCCTCGGGCAATGACATCAGGATCAAACCTACAACCAAGTCACCATCGAGGTTCACTCCCATACGCTCAAGTTCTTCAACAAGAGCTCTCATGTTGAGGACGTGGGTGTTGACAGAACTGCCTCTCGGCATATCCGTCTTCACTAGAGCTTTTAGCGTCTTGTACTTTTCAGTACGCGCTAGCTCCTGAAACATGGTCTTGAGCTGTTCAATCATATTGAACACGCTCGTCCCCTCAAACTGCTTTTGCAGATTCGGGGCCATGCTTCCCAACATGAGACAAGAGATCTCAATGTCATCAGTCTGATGCTTCAACCAAGCATCCTTGACGGCTCTCGTGGCATTGGTTGGAGGCTCTGGTGGTAGAGCCCCTTCCAGGACGTAAGACTTCTTATCGTGCTTGAGAACAATTCTCAAGTTCCGATACCAGTCTAAGAAGTTCGTCCCGGTCAGCTTATCCTTCTCAAGGATAGATCGCATCGTCAAACTCGATACGCTACCGGTTGACACCATGTCCTACAAAAAAAAGACAAACAGAACATACAAAACAAATGCAGATTCTATTAATGATCAACTACCAGCTAGCCCATCATCAATCAGTGTCTACATATCTATGAACTACTACCAGCTAGTCCATCATCAAACAATGACAACATAGATGCAAAAACGAGCTATATTCCCATACAGAAAAATAACCCTATAATAATTTTCTATATGGGACTAAGATCCGTATTTCACATAAGTAGGGATTGTTACACCCATGCTTATGCTATTTAGGTAGACATTTAATGTCGATCACATCCAATGTGACTCTTATATTCTTTTATGAGACTATGATATCAAATATCATTTCATACTCGTCTCATCTGTACCGTTAAGTCTCAAGTAAAACTTGACAACTTAACGTAAGGTAAACCATATTCAAGCTGTGGGAACCATGATTTCCCACCCTGCCTCACAAAGATAATCCGGCACGCTCAGCTTTGGCAAGACCCGTGTTACGGACGATCGATGCCTTGACAGATGCTCTAGTAATGGGAGGTACACACTTAGCATTACATAAATAAGGGATTTTCGAAACCACACTTAGATCAAGCATCTACTTTCAAGCTATGAGAACCACCATTTCTCCATCTTGCCTCACCAAGATAATACGGCACACCCAGCTTTGGCATG
>NW_010961071.1:37860-40899 GCF_000463585.1 Tarenaya hassleriana
CCTTGACAAGTGCTTTACTCGTAGAGCTCCTAGATCTAACCGGTTTCTGTGCAACGATTGTTCATAATTCGAATGGACAATTCAATCGATTATGCAATCCCAATCCCGAAACTCCCACTCAATCAAACATATATAATATCTTGATTTAAGTTACATACATTCCTTCACTGTGGACTATCCATAAGAAAGAATCATGTTATTCTGAATCACAGTTTAACGGTTTTAAGCAACAATTGCTCAAACCAGATCCCGAAACGTAAAATCTAATTTTGGTGAAGCGTCGGGTCCTAGACCGTTCGGTCTAGGCCTAGACCGATCGGTGGACTATCCATAAGAAAGAATCATGTTATTCTGAATCACAGTTTAACGGTTTTAAGCAACAATTGCTCAAACCAGATCCCGAAACGTAAAATCTAATTTTGGTGAAGCGTCGGGTCCTAGACCGTTCGGTCTAGGCCTAGACCGATCGGTCTAGCCGGTTCGGTCTTCGGGTCATAGTCGGTCCGTTCGATCTGGAATGGTCAGTCCGTTCGGACTGACTCTTCAGTCCGTTCGGTCCGACTCTCCAGACCGTTCGGACTTGCCCCTTCGGACCTTCTCTCTCGGACTAGTGACCTAGACCGGACGGACTGGCTAAGCAGTCTGTTCGGTCTACACATCTTAGTCCGTTCGGTCCAACATCTTGGTCCGAACGGACTGAGGTCATTTAGTCCAGGGAAACGACAAACCCTAGACCGTCCGGTCCAGAGGACCAGACCGTTCGGTCTAGGCGGAAAAACGCGATCAGATCACGTTCTTCGTCGTTTCGGTCCCGATTCAGATCCGATTTCGACCCCGTTTTCACCTGTGAACTCAGAACAGAAGCCTCTTGCACACTATGCAACAAAGAACATGAAATCTACCCTAGATCCATAATCAAATCATGCATAGCATCAAAGCAAACACGGATTCAAATAATTCAAATCCTATAACGTGCGTGATCGGGTTCTAACAAAATCATCCAGAGCAACCAAGCTCTGATACCACTGTTGGATCTTCCTGGGATCTCATGAGCGAATCCTATTCCTAAGAGATCGGTTCTAGGGTTTGCGCAGCGGATGTAAAACAAAAATTTGATAAAACCCTAAAACCTATCATGCATGATCTTGTAGAAACGTTAGAACGCTTACCTCAATCGATCCGGGGCTTGTTTTGTAACGATCCGAGGCCGCTACGAATTGTCGAAACTGCCCTCACACAGCAACCCGAGACCTTTCAGTGTGTTTTGTCCTCACTCGCACGCATACCGAGACACTTCCCAGTAGGTCACCCATCCTGAGATTGCTCCAGAGTCAGCAGGCTTAACTTTGGAGTTCTCTTGGGATAGTCAACCAAAAAGGTAGGTGCACCTTGTTGCTATGAGTAGCTCAACTAATTCTTTTATGTTATCTTAGACTGTATAGTCCCATGCCTATACAGCCCTCGGATCTCTCTCATTCCGCTGTGTTCGATTCATCCATGTATCCCCTACCCAGAAGCTCGTCAGGAGCCACCCCTTGTCCGTGCCTCTGCACCGGCGATCACTCCCCACCCTCCTACGGTACTCTGGGTTGTCACAGGCCCACCAGCTTCCGCCTGGTTCGTCCTCGAACCACACCGTACTGGGAGAGTACCGGCTCTGATACCATCTGTAACGACCCGAGGCCACTACGAATTGTAACTGCCCTCACACAGCAACCCGAGACCTTTCAGCGTGTTTTGTCCTCACTCGCACGCATACCGAGACACTTCCCAGTAGGTCATCCATCATGAGATTGCTCTAGAGTCAACACGCTTAACTTTGGAGTTCTCTCGGGATAGTCAACCAAAAAGGTAGGTGTACCTTGTTGCTATGAGTAGCTCAACTAATTCTTTTATGTTATCTTAGACTGTATAGTCCCATACCTATACAACCCTCGGATCTCTTTCATTCCGGTGTGTTCGATTCATCCCTGTACCCCCTACCCAAAAGTTCGTCAGGAGCCGCCCCTTGTCCGTGCCTCTGCATCGGCGATCACTCCCCGCCCTCCTACGGTACTCTGGGTTGTCACATGTTTCAATTGATGTGTTCGTCCGATCACTATAGGCAGGAAGAATACCTCGCCCTCTACACGTATCCACACCTCGGGATGGATTCCAACCTTTGGAACTTGTCTGCTAGGACACGAATCTTCTATTCGATGATGTGCTTTGAGAAAGAGAGATTCAGATCACTTCTTCAACCCTCTAGACTCTCTAAAAGGTCTGAAAAGTTCTCTAGGTCGGCCTGTTGGGTTTCCTGGGATCTCTAGAGCGAATCATATTCCTAAGAGATCGATTCTAGGGTTTGCGCAGCGGATATAAAACAAAAATTTAATAAACCCTTGAACCATGCTTCTAATGAATCGTAGAAACGTTAGAACGCTTACCTCAATCGATCCGGGGCCTGTATCAATCGAAGAACACGTCTGATCACGAAAGGCAGGAAGAATACCTCGCCCTCTACACGTATCCACACCACGGGATGGATTCCAACGGTTGGAACTTGTCTGCTAGGACTCGAATCTTTATTCGATATGTGCACCGAGAAATCTCGAGACTTAGAACTCGTTTTTGGATCTCCAAAAACTCTCTCTTTTCTGCCAAAAGTCGGCTCTCTTCGTCTCTTCCGAGTTAGGGTTTTTTTTAATCTCCTTCTTATAAGGTGATTTAACCCTAATTCGGTTTAATTTCGGTTTAATTTCGGAAACACTGAAGCCCGGAACGGACGGTCCAGAAATACAGGCGGACCGTCCGTTCCAGCACGTAGAACGGGCGGTCTGGCATTAGTGGACCGTCCGTTCCAGACCTTCTGGAACGGATAGTCCGTTCTGGACCGTCGGGTCTCGTACGGCGGACCGTCCGTTCCGGACTTCTGGTCCATCCGTTCCAGATCCTTCCGTCTTGGTTTTTCCGTCGTTTTCTCGCACGTTTCGTCCTTCCCTGCGTGTGTGACCCTGTAGGCTCATTCGGTATAGCAGTATAGTCTGAAATCTCTATTCC
>NW_010961071.1:43953-46957 GCF_000463585.1 Tarenaya hassleriana
GATCGAACCATGTCTAACAGTGTTCGGTTCCTCCGTTCTGACATGCCGTTCCATTGTGGCGTTCTAGGAGGAGTTAATTGTGATACAATACAATCAACCAGATAGTCAGTGAACTCTTGGCTCATATATCGCCATCACGATCGGATCGAAGTGTCTTGATCGTCTTGCCAAGTTGGTTCTGTACTTCGTTTCTGAAAGCCTTGAACATTTCAAGTGTTTCAGACTTATGTCTCATTAAATAGACATAACCGTATCGACTGAAATCATCAGTGAACGTAACGAGGTACAGATAACCTCCTCTAGCTGGACAGCTCATTGGTCCGCATACATCACTATGTATCAGATCCAATAACTCTGTCGCTCTCTGTCCTTTTCCCTTGAAAGGATGCTTTGTCATCTTGCCCATCAAACACGACTCGCAAGATTCAAGAGACTCTAAGTCAAATGAATCCAGAAGACCTTCAGAATGAAGGTTTTGTATGCGCTTCTCGTTTATATGGCCTAGAAGACAATGCTAGAGGAAGGTTGGGTTTAAGTCGTTCGGCTTAAACCGTTTGGCACAGACGTTATAGATTGACCTGTATCTAGACGGTTCGTCATCCAAAACATAAAGGCCATTAATATGGTAACCTTTACCATAAAATAAGTCACCTTTATAAATGGACAGACATTTGTTCTCAATAACAAATCTAAAACCATCCGAGTCTAAGCATGAAATCGATATAATGTTCTTACTGATAGCAGGAACAAAATAACAATCATGCAACTCCAATACAAGTTCAGAAGGTAAAGTCAGATCATCAGTCCCGCCGGCTAATGTAACAACTTTTGCTCCATTCCCAATGCGGAGTTCTACTTCTCCTTTTGCCAATTGTCTACTTCCTCGCAACCCTTGCATATTTCCACAAATATGCGAGGCGCTTCCGGTATCTAATACCCACGACGTAGAAGTAAACAAATTAGCCTCTATAACGAAGACACCAGAAGTCGAAGCTTCTTTAAGCTTCTTCTTATCCTGATCTTCCAGGTAGAGTCTACAATTTCTGTTCCAATGCCCAACGACATGACAGAAATAACACTCTTCCTTTTTGGACTTAGGCTTAGGTTCAATGACAACGCTTGTCACTTTCCACTTGCCCTTGCTCTTGGAACGCTTCCTTTTGCTGGAACTCTTTCCAACAACTACCATTTCACTCTCACCATGGCTTTCAGCTCTCTTTGACGGCTCTCGAGGCATTGGCCGCAGGCTCTGGTTGTAGAGTCCCTTCCAGGACGTATGACTTCTTATCGTGCTTGAGAACTATTGTCAAGTTACGATACCAGTGTAAGAAGTTCGTTCCGGTCAATTTATCCTTCTCAAGGATAGATCGCATTGTCAAACTCGGTACGCTATCGGTTGACGCCATGTCCTACAAAAGAGACAAAAGAGAACGAACAAAACAAATGCAGATTCTATTAATGATCAACTACCAGTTAGCCCATCATCAATCAGTGTCTACATATCTATGATTTACTACTAGCTAGTCCATCATCAAACAATGACAACATAGATGCAAAAACGAGCTATATTCCCATACAGTATAATATCCCTATCATAATTTTCTATATGGGACTAAGATCCTTATTTCACACAAGAATAAATTGTTACACTTATCCTTATGCTATTTAGGTGGACATCTAATGTCAATCATATCTAATATGACTCTTAGATCCTTTATGAGACTATGATATCAAATATCATTGCATACTCGTCTCATCTGTACCATTAAGTCTCAAGTCAAACTTGACAACTTAACCTAAGGTAAACCATATTCAAGCTGTGGGAACCACGATTTCCCACCCTGCCTCACAAAGATAATCCGGCACGCTCAGCTTTGGCATGACCCGTGTTACAGACGATCGATGCCTTGACAGGCGCTCTAGTAATGGGAGGTACACACTTAGCATTACATAAATAAGGGATTTTCGAAACCACACTTAGATCAAGCATCTACTTTCAAGCTATGAGAACCACCATTTCTCCATCTTGCCTCACCAAGATAATACGGCACACCCAGCTTTGGCATGGCCCATGACACGTACGATCGAGGCCTTGACAAGTGCTTTACTTGTAGGACTCCTAGATCTAACCGGTTTCTGTGCAACGATTGTACATATCAAGGATCAACAATTATTCCTTGATCAGATGTATTACATAATCTGAATAGACCATCCATTCGATTATGTAATCCCAATCTCGAAGCTCCCACTCAATCAAGCATATCCAATATCTTGATTAAATTACATGCATTCATTCACTATGGACCATCTATAAGAATGAATCATGTCTATTTGAGTCATAGTTGATCAGATTAAGCAACGATTGTGTAATCGGACCTAGAAAACGAAAACTTTCGGAATCTGGACCTTGGACTGTCCGTTCTAGACATAGAATGGACGTTCCATGCTTCGCAGAACGAGCGGACCGACTTCAGAAGTCAGAACGGACGTTCCACGCTGAAACAACACAGAATGGACGGTCTGTAGTTGGCGGAACGGACGGTCCATGACAGCAGAACGGACGGTCCACTCTCAGCCATGGAACAGAAGGTCTCCATCCGAAACAGACGGTCCGCAGCAGACGGAACGGACGGTCCAGTGCGGACCATCTATTCTGATCTGTGCAGTCCGCCACCCCGGACCGTCCGGTCTAGCTTACCCAGAACGGACGGTCTAGGGTTGTACACGTGATCATATCACGTTCTCCGGCGTTCTCAGCCCCGATCAGACCCGAAACCGATCCGAATTCACCTGTGGACCCAAAATTCGAACTCCTGCACTCTATGCAACATGAAACATGCAATCTACACTAGATTCAACCACTGTTGGGTTTCCTGGGATCTCTAGAGCGAATCCTATTCCTAAGAGATCGATTCTAGGGTTTGCGCAGCAGATATAAAACAAAAATATAATAAACCCTAGAACCATGCTTCTAATGAATCGTAGAAACGTTAGAACGCTTACC
>NW_010961071.1:50518-50721 GCF_000463585.1 Tarenaya hassleriana
ATCTGCATGAGACTTTCTTTCCTCTCTTTTATCTCTTTTTCTCTGTTCTTTCTATTGTTTTCTATGAACCGTGAGTAGATCCACGACTATAGGTTAGGGATTCGTATGTGTTTTTCGAGCTACCGCCGCAGTGCATCACGATGTTCAGTCAAGCGAGTTTCAGAGGGCGACCCACAGAAGATCCCATTGCTCACTTGACTCAG
>NW_010961071.1:52613-53295 GCF_000463585.1 Tarenaya hassleriana
TCCACATGCTTCAGATGAGCCTCGAATCCATCTAATCTCCTCTCAAAAGTGTCTTGCCTGACTTTTATACTCTGTATCTCGGTCTTTAACTCAGTAAATGATGTCTTCTGATCGAGCATTAGTTGGGAAAGCATCGTCTTGATGTCCGCTTCATCATTCTTCGTAGGTTGAGGTGCTCGGTAACCCTGATTCTGCTGCCCGTATCCTGGATTCTGTTGCGCATATCCCTGATTCTGCACCTAAAAACGTGACTGAGTGAAGCCCGGTGGATTCTGAGGGATTCTGGAAACGCCCTGTTGCTGCGCATTCAATGCTCCGCTCGGATTTCCGTAGGAGAAACCGGGATGATTCCTAGGCGCATTCGGGTTGTAGAGATTAGAAGGATTCTGGTACTGATTCCTTCCAATGTAGTTGATGTCCTCAACCGGTTCTTCCTCTGATGTGGCCTAATCAACCAGAAACATACCAGGCTGGACTCTCTGAGGGATAGGTGTGTGACACCCGTAACCCGTCTCCCGCTCACGAGTTGTGCCACATGGACGCCCAAATATATAATAAAATAGCGGGAATTTAAAAACATTTTATTTTATTACACACGCAGCGCAAAAACCAGTATTTGTTTACAAACCCACGTACAGTAGTATACACACCAACATAAGGACGGTAACTGTAATAAAATACA
>NW_010961071.1:55821-57449 GCF_000463585.1 Tarenaya hassleriana
GAAAACCGGAACGGACGGTCCAGAAGAGCACGTGGACCGTCCGTTCTAGCTAGCAAGACGGTCTGCCTCTAATGGTCCGTCCGTTCCCGATCGTCATGGAACAGACGGTCTGCCATCCGTGGACCGTCCGTTCCAGACCTTCTGGAACGGATGACCGAATGTAGACCGACCCCGAAGACCGAACGTTCCATCAGACCCAGACCGGACGGTCTGTCGAACGTAATCCGAAATTCTCTTCTGGTCATCGGTCCAGACCGGTCGGTCCAACCCTTGGACCGGTCGGTCTGACCTAATTTTGACCTAAAAGAATAAGCGTCGTCATGCGTAGACCGATCGGTCTACACTCTAGACCGGTCGGTCCATGCGATAGACAGACTTCAGATCTCGGTTTTGGGTCCCGTAAACTAGGGTTTTCATCCCCGTTTCGACGCACCATCAAGCCTCCCAAGAACCATAGCTCATCCATGCATCATTCAACAATCAAAATCATCAAACAAGCATAGATATCATGTTTACATGCATTCTAACCATTAAAACCATGAAAAACATGCATAGATCTATAGTCTACATGCATCTTAACAATTAAAATCATGCAAACCTGCAAAGATCTATTGTTTACATGCATCTTAACAATTAAAATCATGCAAACAAGCAACAGGCATGGCGATATACAGAGAACCAGGCACTGATACCACTGTTGGGTTCCCTTCGGGTTCCTAGCATGCGATCTCATCGATCTAGGATTTGGATTCTAGGTTTCACGCAGCGGAAGGAAAGATCTAAACCTAGCCAAACGTCACACAAAACCAATTGTGCACTAACCCGAACAATCGTGTATTTCCAATCACTAGAACTCAAAATCAAGCTTCTCTAAGCTCTCATGAGTGTCTTGGACGTCTGAGGTTCGTTCTCTAGGGTTTGTGGTGGCTCTCTCATTAATTAGAATTGCCCAAAACCCTTAAAACGCGAAATAGGAAATCTGCCCGAAAGTCGGACCGTCCGGTCTAGGTCTTGGACCGGACGGCCTGGCTTTCCACGCGGAACGGACAGTCCGTAATCCAATGCAGAACGGACGGTCTTGATGCCTGGACCGTCCGGTCCACACCTGGCCCGGACGGTCTGGCCCTTTGCGGAACGGACAGTCCATTTCTACTGGAACGGACGGTCCGAATTGGCTGGGCCATCCGGTCCAGGTCTGGACCGGACGGTCTGGCCATCTGGAACTCTTCCAGATTGCTCCGTCGTTCCTTTCTCGCGTTGTTCTCTTCACCTGTGTTCCATCCTTAATGGTGTGTGACCCTGTAGGCCCATTCGAAGTGGTAGTGGCTTCGGAAACCCTTTCCCGAACCACAAGTCATGGTTAGCCTCTAGCAAGACGCCATGACCACCCACCTAGAATAGAGTTAGAGGTGATCTAACAAAGCCAGCAATAGTTCGAGTTCTGATCCTTTGTCTCCACACCGGCGGGATGAATTCCAACACTTTGGAACGTATCTGCTAGGATTTGTGAAGAGAAAACGATGTCCTTGACTTGGAATCGATATACCAATCAATAGAACTCAAAATCAAGCTTCTCTAAGCTCTCATGAGTGTCTTGGACGTCTGAGGTTCGTTCTCTAGGGTTTGTG
>NW_010961071.1:58697-61507 GCF_000463585.1 Tarenaya hassleriana
ACGAGGGGCCCCGCGATATCTCTCTCTTTTACGAGAGGTACAAATCCCATCTTGACTATCTACAATCCAGTACATGATTCGTCTCGTACCTGTTACACGCCTTTATAGTCCTCCTGTTACGCAGGACGTTTGACGTAATCAAAGCACGCAACTCCTCATGTTGGATTCCGTAGATATCTCAGGTCTTAGGATCCAATCATGGAACCGCCATATGAGATTCCAGTCATCACGCTAGTCCATGTGACAATCTCATGCGGGTCAATCCAGTATTCCGTTCTCCAACGAATACCTATGACTGTGATCGTATCTAATACCTATGATCATCTATATGATCATCAATCACATATCATACTAGTCTTATTATGTCATCATTCCCACAATGACACAAGACTAGGGAGTTTAGTATCATTCATAATGATACATGGATTTCATAACACATCTAGTATACAAGAACATGTAATGAATCAAATACTCTCATATAACATAGAAAGTATCAATACATCAAATGTATCTAAATAAAGCTCATAAACAGTACATCATAGAGTACTAAACCAACAGGAATTTGATCCGAAACGCAATCATCCGCACTTCACGGAGAAGGCTCTCGAATTCGCGTTCGGATTGTGGTTAAAACGAAGGGGAATTTGATGGATGTTAGTTTCAATCACTGGCTCTAAGAGGCTCTTGAATTCAAAACTAAGACAGGGAAATCGAATGGATCGAAGGGAAAGCAAAGGGTAGTGGACCTCGGACACGCCAAACTCGTGATCTCGGACACACCGAAGATCGGGATAAACTTTGGACAAACCGAAGAAGAGTTTATAAAATCGAAATGTTTGAGACATTCTACAAGTCTGATTACAAATGATGCATTACAGGCCTTTATATAGGCTATAATTCTCAACTACAACATTAAATGACAAGAACATGCAAGAGGGGTAGGAGTCCAATGCATTAAAAGAGATGGTTGCGAAGCTAGTTGTTGGAGTTGCCTTGATGTTGCATTAAATAAGGTGGTTGGAAACCTAGTTGTTGGAGTTGCCTTGATGTTGCATTAAATAAGGTGGTTGGGAAGCTAGTTGTTGGAGTTGTCTTGATGATGAAGAAGCTTCATTTGGATAATTGTCTTGCACTCCAAGAAACTACTTTTTATTTGGTGGCTTCGATCCGAGGTGGAACTCGATTTGCCTTTGTCTTTGCTCCATGTATGCTTCCTGTTGGTTTAGTGTTCTATGATGTACTATTTATGAGCTTTATTCAGATACATTTGATGTATTGATACTGTCTACGGTTTTATGAGAGTATTTGATTCATTACATGTTCTTGTATACTAGATGTGTTATGAAATCCATGTATCATTATGAATGATACTAAACTCCCTAGTCTTGTATCATTCATGTGATTGATGATCATATAGATTATCATAGGTATTGGATACGACCACAGTCATAGGTATTCGTTGGAGAACGGAATACTGGATTGACCCGCATGAGATTGTCACATAGACTAGCGTCATGACTGGAATCTCATATGGCGGTTCCATGATTGGATCCTAAGACCTGAGATATCTACGGAATCCAACATGAAGAGGTACGTGCTTTGATTACGTCAAACGTCCTATGTAACAGGAGGACTATAAAGGCGTGTATCAGGTACAAAACGAATCATGTGTTGTATTGTAGATAATCAAGACGGGATTTGTACCTCTCGTAAAAGAGAGAGATATCGCTGGGCCCCTCGTGTGAGCGAGACTGTAGAAATGTGTGGCCGCACTATAGACGAACGTCTTCTATTTCAGACAGTCGAACTCAGTAAACGAGAAAGCAGTCGAATCAGATAAGGTGGCTTGTCCATGCCTTATATTCGACATATGATATCGTGATACAAAAGGACCATCAACCGGAATCATCACTAGCGTTCGTAAGATCACGAACAAACTCTATTCGAGATAGGTAGTCATAGTGTCTTGCTAGAGACCGCCTATGAGTTGTATATCCGGAATAGAGATTTCGGGTTATACTGCTATATCGAATGAGCCTACAGGGTCACACACGCAGGGAAGGACAAATGCACGAGAAAACGTCGAGGAATCTGGACAAGAGGTCCGGACCGTTCGGTCTAGGAGTGGACCGAACGGACCAGAGCATCTAGTCCGGACGGACCAAATTGTTGGACCGAACGGACTAGAGAGTCCAGTCCGAACGGACCAAGTGTTGGACCGAACGGACTGACCCGTCGGACCGAACGAACCTAGTTATATGACTGGTTCGAACGGACCAAGTGTCCAGACCGAATGGTCTACTAAGCAGTGTGTTCGGTCTGGGTTTCGGATTTAATTTTAAAATCCGGAATTAGGGTTAATCACTTGAATAAGAGGAGATTAATAACCCTAACACTAACGAGCCGGAAAAATAGAACTTCTTCAGATCTTTTTGGAGAGTCTAGAGGGTTGAAGAAGTGATCTAAATCTCGTTTTCTCAAAGTACATCATTGAATAGAAGATTCGAGTCCTAGAAGACAAGTTCCAAAGGTTGGAATCCATCCCGAGGTGTGGATACGTGTAGAGGGCAAGGTATTCTTCCTGCCTACAGTGATCAGACGCGTTCTTCGACTGATACAGGCCCCGGATCGATTGAGGTAAGCGTTCTAACGTTTCTGCAAGATCATGCATGATAGGTTTTAGGGTTTCATCAAAATTTTTGTTTTTCATCCGCTGCACAGACCCTAGAACTGATCTCTTAGGAATAGTATTCGCTTATGAGATCCCAGGAAAACCCAACAGTGGTATCAGAGCCTGGTTGCTCTACATG
>NW_010961071.1:61694-76955 GCF_000463585.1 Tarenaya hassleriana
CGGGACCGAAACGACGAAGAACGTGATCTGATCGCGTTTTTCCGCCTAGACCGAACGGTCTGGTCCTCTGGACCGGACGGTCTAGGGTTCGTCATTCCTCTGGACTAGAGGATCCAGTTCGTTCGGACCAAGATGTTGGACCGAACGGACTAAGGTGTGTAGACCGAACGGACTGATTCCTCTGGACTAGAGGATCCAGTTCGTTCGGACCAAGATGTTGGACCGAACGGACTAAGGTGTGTAGACCGAACGGACTGCTTAGCCAGTCCGTCCGATCTAGGTCACTAGTCGGAGAGAGAAGGTTCAAAGGGGCAAGAGTCCGGACCATTGGTCTGGACCGAACGGTCTGGAGAGTCAGGCCGAACGGACTGAAGAGTCAGACCGGACGGACTGAAGAGTCAGACCGAACAGACTAACCATTCCCCGGTAATGGTGATCTAGCAAAAATCTAGCAAAAATCTAGACTAACACGAAAACGCCTAGTCCCCGGTAACGGCGTCAAAAACTTAATGCGCACGCACCGAGTCTTATATTTAGTACCCGATTCATACCACTATCCGCAAGTATACGGTAGTTGTAGTACCGGGGTCGAACACGAGGACTAGGATGTATTAGTCTATCTCTAAGCTAGATTAGGTGGTCGAGTAAAGATGTGCTTTGTGGTAAGTGTCGGAATACAAGAAAGCAAGTAAAATTAACGGTTTGTAAACGATGGTTTGAGGCGTTATAGGTTTGGGATCCCTCATAAATCGCATGGACAGTTAGTGGTGCTACAATGTCTTAGGATTTGTCTTCCAATTGGGGGTTTCAACCACTTCCTCTAGAGTTTGTCTCTCCCGAGCTTAAACTCACTACTTAGAGAATCGATTCACTCATTTCCCAATGATCCAAATGATCTCTAGATGCATTAATGTACCCCATCATGAACCCTAAGCAAGCTAAGCCATCTCCCAATGTGAATAACTCACTCATTTGACATTTAGTTCCAAACATCATTCCCATATCCCTATGATCAATGTGTTCTATGGTCATATCAATTAGGGTTTCGCCCAAATCAATAGCATTAAGCATAAAACATCAAACCAATGGAAGAAAACTCAAAGACATCATAGATTAAGCTTAGGTGTCCATACAAAAGTGGGGATCCCTCACCCACAACAAAATCACTACTCCATAACTAGGGTTTCAAAACAGAAAGCAAAATGAAGAAACATGGAAAAGGAGAAGAAATGCTCAAGATGGTCTTCAATGGTGGTCTTCTTCTTCTCCTAGCCTCCTTGATCTCCAAAATCCCTTCTCTTTCCTCTTCCAAGTCAAGTCTCTCTCCAAAGTGTGTAGCCCCCCTTCTCTCTCCTCAAACTCCCCTTTTTGTCAAAGTCCAGAATTAGGTTTTCTCCTCAAAACACGGGCTTTTTCTTTTTGGGCCGATTTTGATTTCAGGCGGTCGCTCATTTTTCGGACGGGTCGCTCATTTTCCTCTGCACATGCGAAAAGCAAGCGATCGCTTATAAAATGAGCGACCGCTCACAAAATGAGCGACCGCCCATAAAATGGGCGGGTCGCTCATTTTCTCTGAGCTTCCCGAGCTTTCTCGAATTCTTGTTCTTCCGTGCCCGCTTCGTGAGGATCCATCGTGGAGTCTTCCTGTAATAAAAAACAAGCAAAACAACCTACCCATGGCCATCTAACATCCTATAATGTCTAGAATGAGAGAAGAATTATGATGCATGACGTTATAAAACCGGTGAAAAACCCGTGTGATCAAACATCACACACAACCCAACACGTAACAAAACCCCCGATAATCGTGTATATCACTGAAGGAATCAAATACTTACCTCTTGATCGATCCGAGACCTGTTTTAATCACCAAGAACTGAAAGTACAACTCCTTATGTATCCACACCGGCGGAAAAGATTCGAAATGATTTAGAACGAATCTACTAGGATTTTTGAAGAGAATTCGACGTCCACTTGGAATCGATCAAGAGAAGTTTAGGATCGTTTATAACAAATCATGGATTTTCTTATTCATCAAATATGCAAAACGAATAAAGAAAAAGAACATCCATTCACTTAAACCAAAACCGTGAATCTTCAGTACAAAATGTCTCGTTACTCATATCGTAAAGTAACATAGAGCACCTAAACCAACAACGAGATCGGGTCCTGAGACTTATGGGTTTCGTTGGCAAAGAGGTAGAATGTCTTCTATCAGGAGATAGCGAGCCACCAGTCGGACATAATGGTGAGGTGAGGAGCTCGATTTGAAGGTTTAAGTGGCGAGGTGACAGTGGTGGTGAAGGGGGACGTGTTTGGGTTTAATCGGGTGTGTAGTGGGGCTAGGTCAGGATGGAGGTTGGGAAAACACTGGTTGTAGATTCGGTTGGGCTTGGCTTTCTGAGTTTGGGGGTGGAGTGGTGTTGGTGCCGTTTGGGAGAGAGAGTTGTTTGGGGTTGGGAGGCTGAGGAGATAGAGGAGCAGAAGAAGACCAGAGACGTAGAAAAAATCTCATCTTGACCACTTATTGTCATCAAATGATTTAACTATGTCAAAACAACGTTACTTCTCATGTATGATAGTAATGATCATGTCTAAAGATCATATATCAGAAAACTATATCCAATATATTATAATATTATCTAGTTATGCCTTATGCTAGTCGTTTTATGCTAGTTTTAATTCAATCATATTTCACATTATGGTGATTGACCTAGGTGTTTTAAATTATTCATGATTGACCTAGGTGTTTAAAATTATTCATAATGACTCTTCGATTACTATATTAAATACAGAACATGCAAACTATATAACATAAGAAATGGAATATTCTAAAATAAACAAATCTATATATAATATTCAATAGATAATTATTACATAACACAATTACCGGCAACAGAAAAATGGAAGAATGCTAAAACCAAAGGAAGTAGCTTAATATGTTATCTGTATAATGTTTTAATCTTGTTTTTACATTTTTAATTATATGGTACTAAGTGCAAGCATGGAATATGTAAAGTAAATATGGAGATTTAACAAGGTTTATTAATTTATAAATGTTTTTCTATTTGATTATACTTTAAACTCAAATTAAAACCCTTCAACTTGAAGAAATCAATTGAAATCATCTATAAGAAAAATAACGTCCAAAGAAATGTTAGTTTCATAAACTCCGATTCGTCTTTGTACAATTAAATCTTTTGAAAACACATCGTTATCGCATTTCATGAAAAATAACAAATCGAAACCCATGAGCTTAACAACTTGCCACATAACGTTTCAGTAAATTTTATTAAAATATATATAACCGGTTATGGTTATTAGAATATATTAGCGGTTATGGTTGGTTTTTTCGTCGTCTTCTTATATATGTGCTTAAAACAATTTGATTTTCGTTTATTGAAAATACTGAAAAAAAATTTATTTCACTATCTTCTTTGTTTCTCTGTCTATAATTCAATTTTATTTTTACCCGATCACTTTCTGCAATAAGAAAAAATAAATAAATTTTTGTATGGATCGCAAAGTCTTCAAGTGATGGTAAAAAAGAGTCAAAGCTTTGTTAGACGTTGTGTGATGACCGACTTCGTCAATGGCCAGATAATTTGTCTTTCCTAATTAGCTACATTTTCTATTCTTGAAAAAAAAATTCAAGTTTCTTTTTTTTTTGGTAAATAAAAACTAGAAATTTCCCAAATTTAGTAAAAAACCTCTAAAAAAAAGCCGTTGGATTGGTTGGCTTCTTTGCAATAACCTCCCTTCATTCTTGACCTTCCCAAAGTTCTATTAAGCTTTGGCTTCTCCAAGGTTTTCACCAGAAACCATTACCCACAGTACCGAGAACAATGGAGAGGCCCTTAGGCTGTTTCCTTCTTGTTTTCTCCACGGTGGTTCTCACCGTTATCGTCCCCTCCATGGCCGCCCTCTCCGACGAGGAGGCCTCCTTTATCGCTCGACGCCAGCTACTGGCATTAGGCGAGAATGGGGATCTCCCCGAAGATATTGAGTACGAGGTCGACGAGAATCTCACGTTCGCTAATTCCCGCTTGAAGAGGGCTTACATCGCTCTCCAGACGTGGAAGAAGGCGATGTATTCTGACCCTTTTAACACCACGGTTAACTGGGTCGGTCCTTACGTATGTGCCTACACTGGGGTCTTCTGTGCATCTGCACTTGATGACGCTAGTATCACCGTCGTGGCTGGGATCGACCTCAATCACGCGGATATAGCCGGGTACTTACCTCCCGAGCTAGGGTTGATGACTGATGTCGCGTTATTTCACATTAACTCCAACCGGTTCTGTGGGATCATCCCGAAGAGTCTCTCGAAATTGACATTGATGTACGAATTTGACATCAGCAATAATCGTTTCGTCGGTCCGTTCCCAACTGTTACCCTCTCGTGGCCGGCTTTGAAGTATCTAGACATCAGATACAATGATTTCGAAGGAAAATTACCGGAAGAGGTATTCGACAAGGATCTCGACGCCATTTTCTTGAACAACAACAGGTTTGAATCGACAATCCCTAATACGATTGGGAAATCGACTGCGTCCGTCGTGACATTCGCTCACAACAAGTTTAGTGGGTGCATTCCAAAGACGATCGGAAAGATGAAGAATCTAAACGAGATCGTCTTCATCGGGAACAATCTCAGCGGTTGTTTCCCATCCGAGATAGGATTATTGAACAACGTCACAGTCTTCGATGCGAGCAATAATGGATTCTTCGGAATTTTACCGTCGAGCTTGTCGGGTTTAGCAAACGTGGAACAGCTCGATTTCTCAGGCAATAAGCTCACAGGATTTGTCGGCGAAAACATCTGCAAGTTACCCAAATTGGTCAACTTCACGTTTTCATACAATTTCTTCAACGGAGAAAGCCAGGCTTGTGTTCCGGGGACAAGCAACGAGAAAGTATTCGATGATACAAGCAATTGTTTACAAAATAGACCGAAACAGAAATCTGCTAAAGAATGCTTACCGGTTTTGAGTCATCCAGTGGATTGCAGTAAAGACAAATGTGCTGGTGGCGGTGGTGGTAGTGACGGTGGTGGTTCAGGTCAGAAGTCTGCGGTTAATCCATCGCCAAAGCCATCTCCTTCCCATCAACCGGATCCACCAAAGATGTCGAAGCCTGAGCCTGAAGTAAGTCCGCCGAAACCTGAACCATCGAAAATCAAAGAACCATCACCCAAACCTAAGCCATCTAAGCCAGATGAGTCTTCGAAGCCAGAGCCGCCGACATTGCCAAAACCTAAAATACCTAAACCCGAACTTCCTAAACCCGATGAGTCACCCAAACCTGAAATTCCTAAGCTAGAAACACCAAAACTCGAGCCACCAAAAATACCAAAACCCGAAACTCCTAAACCAGAAACATCGAAACCCAAGCCATCAAAAACACCAAAACCCGAAACTCCTAAGTCAGAAACACCAAAACCTGAGCCACCAAAAACACCAAAACCCGAAACTCCTAAACCAGAAACACCAAAACATGAGCCACCAAAAACACCGGAACCCAAAACTCCTAAGCCAGAAACACCCAAAACCGAGCCACCAAAAGCACCCACACCTGAAACTCCCAAGCCAGAAACATCAAACCCTAAGCCACCAAAGTTACCACAACCGCCTAAATCAAATGAGTCACCCAAGCCTGAGCCTCCAAAACCCGAAACTCCTAAGCTAGAACCACCTAAACCCGAGGACTCGCCACCAAAATCACCACAACCGCCTAAATATGAGGAGTCACCCAAGCCCGAGCCCTCAAAATCAACAAAACCTGAAACTCCAAAGCCAGAACCACCCAAACCCGAGGACTCTCCAAAGCCAAAACCTCCAAAACCAGTGGAATCTCTTGAGCCAAAACCACCAAAACCTGGGGATTCAGACTTGTCCAAGTCAGAGCCACCAAAACAAGAACAACCGCCAAAACCAGAGCCACCTATGCGTGAAGGACCACCAAAGTCTAAGACACCACAACCGATTTCCCCTCCGGAGGAGTCACCGATACCTGAAGACCCATATGACGCTTCTCCCGTCAGAAAACGTCGTCCTCCCCCACCGCCAAGAGTAGAAACAAACTCCCCACCTCCTCAACTACCCCTGCAATCTCCTCCTCCACCACCGACCCCCGTGTTTTCTCCACCGCCAACGGTTTACTCCCCACGACCTCCAGTTCACTCTCCTCCACCACCGCCAGTCTATTCACCACCTCCACCAATCCACTCACCACCACCTCCGCCAGTCTACTCTCCTCCTCCACTACCGGTTCACTCGCCGCCTCCTCTGATCTACTCCCCACGACCGCCCGTCTACTCTCCCCCTTCACCAATTTACTCACCGTCGCCAGCACCAATAGCTGCGCAACCACCTTCAGTAGAATCTCCAACACCATCATCATCACCAGTTCAAGAACCAATTCAATCATCGACACCAGTTCAAGCACCATCTGTGTACTCGGCGTATAACCAAGCACCGACCCCATCGCCCGAAATCTTTAATGCCCCTGAACCTGTACCAGTTCAAGCTCCCACACCAGTTTCTGAACCAGTTCAGGCCTCCACACCAAGTTCTGAACCTGGACAAGCCCCTACACCATCATTTGAACAACATCAGACTCCGACCCCACCATCACCAACCACATCTTCTCCATCTTTGGCACCTGATGCAAATGCACCAACACCAGGAGCCAATGATGGTGGTTATGATGATGACTTCATACTCCCACCGAACATTGGATTCCAATATGCATCGCCACCGCCACCGATCTTCCCTGGCTATTAAACCAATATAGTTTGCCCCTTCCACACGCATGAGACCTAAAAATTTTCCAGCTAACTGGTCTGTTACAAAAACAACAAAAAAAACAAGTAAATGACATTTATATTTGAGCATTGTAAGTAGTTGATGCTTAGAAGTAAATTTGAACATATTTTCGTAATGACAACATATATATATGGGTATTCTTTGTTCTAGTGTGAACCGTATTCTTTGTGTTTCATTTTTATTTTGTATTTCAGCCGCTTTTGAACTCACCTTTGTCTCAAAGTTCGTATTTCTACAATTTATTCCCTTAAAAATTTATTTGTGCATAGAAGATATCTCGAATCCAAACAAACAAAAAATTCTATGTAGTGGAAAAATACCCAGGCATATATTTTGAAAAAGAATGCATAAAAACTCAGATATCACCATAAATTCGTATCATGTTAGTTATTTTCGCAACTTAGGGACTATGTCTTAGAGAATGTTGACAAACACTAGTCGAGGTAGATATAGAACTTAAGAAAATGTATCAAACCTGGTGAACTAAACCTGATCTAAACCGTGAAACTTTCGAATATGTAATGTGGCATGCAAACATATTACATTGAGCCTCATCTGGAATAAACACAAGCATCAAAAGAGTGAGAAAAATTGACCCTTTTCAGGTCCCTATCTTAAGGCAAACAAGAAGGAGCAGCCATGTGCACAAAAGATCCCATTGAGCGGTGGTCCGAAAAGGGTCCCACCAAGAATAACAAATTTTAGAAAGCGATGGAGCATTTGAGATAAACATAATACGGATTGAAAGAATAATAATAACAATGATAATCGGTCAATTGTTGGTTTAGTGCTCTATGATGTATTGCTATATAAGCTTTATTTAAGATACATTTGATGTATTGACACTTACTATGGTTATATAGATGAGTGTTTGATTCATTACGTATTGTGCATACTTTAATATGTTATGAAATCCATGTATTGTTATGAACAATGCTAAACTCCCTAGTCATATGTCATTGTGGGAACAATGATGTACTAAGACTAGTATGATGTGTGATAGATGATCATAAAGATGATCGTGGGTATTGGATATGATCACAATCATAGGTGTTTGTTGGAAAATGGAATACTGGAATGACCCGCATGAGATTGTCACATGGACAAGCATCATGACTTGAATCTCATGTGACGATTCCAGGATTGGATTCTATAACCTGAGATATCTACGGAATCCAACATGAGGAGTTGTGTGCTTTGAATACATCAAACGTCCTGCGTAACAGGAGGACTATAAAGGCGTGTATCAAGTACGATACGAATCATGTGCTGTATTGTAGATAGTCAAGGTGGGATTTGTATCTCTCATAAAAGAGAGAGATATCGCTGGGGCCCTCGTGTGAGCGAGAATGTAGAAATGTGTGGCCACACAATAGACGAACGTCGTCTATTTCGTACAGTCGAACTCAGCAAACGAGAAAGCAGTCGAATCAGATGAGTTTTTCTATGCCTTATGTTCGACATATGATATCGTGATACAAAAGGATCATCAACCGTAATCATCACTGACGTTCGTAAGATCACGAACAAACTCTATTCGAGATAGGTAGTCATAGTGTCTTGCTAGAGACCGCCTATGACTTATATACTCGAAATGGAGATTTCGTGTATATTGCTATATCGAATGAGCCTACAGGGTCATACACGCATGGAAGGACAAATGCACGAGAAAACGACGAAAAACCGAGACAGGATGTCTGGATCGGACAGTCCACGTAAATGGACCGGACGGTCCAGCAGGTTCAGACCTGACGGTGCAATGTGGGAATTCGTCCGTTCTGGAGTGTCTTGAACAAACGGTCCATGTAACTCAGACCGTCCTTTCTAGAATGTCTGGAACGGATGGTCCACGTTTAAATCTGGTCCGTCCGTTCCGAATTTCGGGTTTTTCGAAATTAAATTAAAATTAGGGTTAATCACTTTATAAGAAGGAGATTAAGAACCCTAATATGTGTGGGATGAACAAATGAGCTTCTACATACCTTTTGGTGAGCTTTGAGGGTCTAAGAAGTGATCTAAATCCCGTTTTCTCGTAGCACATTACCGAATAGCAGATTCGGATCCTAGCAGATAAGTTCCAATCGTTGGAATCCTCCCGAGGTGTGGATATGTGTAGAGCGCGAGGTAATCTTCCTCCCTTTTGTGATCGAACGAACACATCAGTTGATATAGGCCCCAGATCGATTGAGGTAAGCGTTCTAATGTTTCTACGAAATTATGCATGCTTGGTTTTAGGATTTATTAGAAAATTTTTGTTTTACATCCGCTGCGCAAACCCTAGAATCGATCTCTTAGGAATTCGATTCGCTGTACAGATCCCAGGAATTCCCAACAGTGGTATCAAAGTTTGGTTGCTCTGTTTGATTTCGTATGAACCCAATCACACACGTTTTTGGGTTTAAATCGTTAAATCCATGTTTGCTTTGATTTCTATGCATGTTTGATGATTGAATCTATGGTAGATTACATGTTTTATGTTCCATAGAGTGCAAGAGTTCGAATTTTGGGTCTACAAGTGAATTCGAAGGTGTTTCGGGTCTGATCTGAACTCGAGAACGCGAAAAATGAGATTTGATCATGTAATCCTAGATAGTCCGTTCTGGCTATCAGACTGGACGGTCCAGGGGTGGCGGAATAGGGTTACGGAAAGGAAGGTCTGACCCTCGAATTGCAAGTCTGGACCGGACGGTCTGAGTGTCAGACCGTCCGTTCCGACTGCCAAGGCTGGATCATCCGGTCTATAGTCCAGACTGGACGGTCCGAGGTGCAGATTCCGAAATTTTTCCGTTTTCTAAATTCGATTGTGCAATCGTTACTTAATCTGATTAACTATGACTCAAATAGACATGATTCATTCTTATGGATGGTCCATAGTGAATGAATACATGTAACTTAATCAAGATATTGGATATGCTTGATTGAGTGGGAGTTTCGGGATTGGGATTACATAATCGAATGGATGGTCTATTCGGATTATGTAATTCATCTGATCAAGGAACAATAGTTGATCCTTGATTCGTATGGTACAATCGTTACACCTAAACCGGTTAGACGTAGGAGCTCTACGAGTAAAGCACTTGTCAAGGCCTCGATCATACGTGTCATGGGCCATGCCAAAGCTGGGTGTGTCATGCTATCTTGGTGAGGCAAGATGGAGAAATAATGGTTCTCATAGCTTGAAAGTAGATACTTGATCTAAGTGTGGTTTAAAAATCCTTTTTATGTAATGTTAAGCTTGTACCTTCCATTACTAGAGCACTTGTCAAGGCATCGATCATCCGTGTCAAGGGTCATGCCAAAGCTGAGCGTGCCGGATTATCTTCGTGAGGCAAGGTGGGAAATCGTGGTTCCCACAGCTTGAATATGGTTTAGCTTATGTTAAGTTGTCAAGTTTGACTTGAGACTTAACGGTATAGATGAGACGAGTATGCAATGATATTGGATATCATAGTCTCATAAAGGATCTAAGAGTCATATTGGATGTGATTGACATTAGATGTCTATCTAAATAGCATAAGGCTGAGTGTAACAACTCATTCTTATGTGAAATATGGATCTTAGTCCCATATAGAAAATTATTATAGGGTTATTTTTCTTTATGGGATTTTAGCTCGTGTATGCATCTATGTTGTCATTGACTGGTGATGGACTAGCTGGTAGTGGATCATCGATAGAATCTGTATTTTGTTTTGTTCGTTGTGTTTTGTCTTTTTCTGTAGGACATGGCATCGACTAGTAGTGTACCGAGTTTGACGATGCGATCTATCCTTGAGAATGATAAGTTGATCGGGACGAAGTTCTTGGACTGGTATCGTAACTTGAGAATTGTTCTCAAGCACGACAAGAAGTCATACGTCCTGGAAGGGGCTCTACCTCTAGAGCCTGCGGCCAATGCTTGGTTGAAGCATCAGACTGACGACAATGAGATTTTCTGTCTCATGTTGGGGAGCATGGCACCGAATCTGCAAAGGCAGTTTGAGGGAAAGAGCGTGTTTGATATGATCAATCAGCTCAAGACCATGTTATTCCTAAGAGATCGATTCTAGAGTTTGTGCAGCGGATGTAAAACAAAAATTTTCTAATAAACCCTAAGAATGGACCTGTATCAATTGATGTGTTCGTTCGATCACAAAAGGGAGGAAGATTACCTCGCCCTCTATACGTATCCACACCTCAGAATGGATTCCAACGATTGGAACTTGTTTGCTAGGACCCAAATCTATTATTCGATAATATGCTATGAGAAAACGGGATTTTAGATCACTTCCTAGACCCTCAAAGCTCACAAAGAGGTCTGTAGAAGTTGTCTTTTTCGGCTCTCTTCAATTAGGGTCCTTAATCTCCTTTTTATAAAGTGATTAACTCTAATTTTGACTTATTTTCGAAAATCCCGAAAGTCGGAACGGACGGTCCAGATTTACACATAGACCGTCTGTTCCAACACTCCAGAACAGATGGTCTGGGTTATGCGGACCGTCCGTTCCAGACATTCCGGAACAGACAGACTGACACCCTCTGGACCGTCGGGGCTGGACCTGCTGGACCGTCGGGTCTGGACCCTCTGTCTCGGATTTTCGCCGTTTTTCTCGTGCATTTGTCCTTCCCTACGTGTGTGACCCTATAGGCTCATCCGATATAGCAGTATAACCAAAATCTCCATTTCCGGTATACAAGTCATAGGCGGTCTCTAGCAAGACACTATGACTACCTATCTCGAATAGAGTTTGTTCGTGACCTTATCTAATTCAACTGCTTTCTCGTTTGCTGAGTTCGACTGTACGAAATAGACGGTGCTCGTCTATAGTGTGTGTTGGGTTATCTACGGGTTCCTAGCATACGATCTCATCGATCTAGGGTTTGGTTCCTAGGTTTCATGCAGCGGAAGAAAAGATCTAAACCTAGCCAAACGTCACACAAAACCAATTGTGCAATAACCCAAAAGAACGTGTATATCACCGTGGAATTCGAATACTTATCTCGTTCTATCAAGATCTGGAAGTATTAATCGATCCAGAGCCTGTTTTAATCACCAAGAGTTGAAAGTACAACTCCTCTATACGTATCCACACCGGCGGGAAGGATTCCAACACTTTGGAACGTATCTGCTAGGATTTGTGAAGAGAAAACGACGTCCTTGACTTGGAATCAATATTCCGGGGTTTAGAACTCAAGAGAAAGCTTCTTAAAGCTCTAGGAAGTGTCTAAGACGTGTTAGGTTGATTACCTAGGGTTTGGGGCGGCTCACATCATTAATATGATTGTCTAAACCCTAAAAAACGCGAAAAAGAATTTTTCCCGAAAGTAGGACCGTCCGGTCTAGGTCTGGACCGGACGGTCTGACCCCTGTGGAACGGACGGTCCGTTTCTACGCAGAACGGATGGTCTGGCACGGCTAGACCATCCGGTCCAGGTCTAGACCGGACAGTCTGGCAATCTGGAACTCTTCCAGCTCGTTCTGTCGTTCCTTCTCGCATCATACTC
The DNA here is from genome assembly GCF_000463585.1 of Tarenaya hassleriana. Lineage (NCBI taxonomy): Eukaryota > Viridiplantae > Streptophyta > Magnoliopsida > Brassicales > Cleomaceae > Tarenaya > Tarenaya hassleriana. The sequence continues at coordinate 74,003 of NW_010961071.1, forward strand.
TTCACATGTGATCCATCCCTAATGGTGTGTGACCCTGTAGGCCCATTCGAAGTTGTAGTGGCTTCGGAAACCCTTTCCCGAACCACAAGTCATGGTTAGCCTCTAGCAAAGCGCCATGACCACCCACCTAGAATAGAGTTAGAGGTGATCTAACAAAGCCAGCAATAGCTCGAGTTCTGATCCTTTGTCTCACGATGTCATGTGTTGAACAAGGGCATGGTATGAGCCACCCTTCAAGTTCAACCGCTTACTCGTCTTGGCAAATCAACTGACAAAATAGATGTAACTTCATCTATAGCGTGGCCACACATTTTCACAGTCCGATTTCCATGAGGGACCCAACGACATCTCTCCTGCTAAGGAGGTGACACGTCCTGTATTGCATGTCTACTGTCTCTATATGATTCGTGAACGTATCTGAGCAACGCCGTTATGATCACACGGTTAAAGACGATGTTTGGCGCAGTCAAGACACGCCACTCCTCATATCAGATACTCTAGACATCTCAGGTCTGAGGATCCAAGAACGAACCGCTGTATGAGATTCAAGTCATGACTCATATCCATATGACAATCTTGTTGGTTTAGTGCTCTATGATGTACTGTTTATGAGCTTTATTTAGATACATTTGATGTATTGATACTTTCTATGGTTTTATGAGAGTATTTGATTCATTACATGTTCTTGCATACTAGATGTGTTATGAAATCCATGTATTGTTATGAACAATACTAAACTCCCTAGTCTTGTGTCGTTATGGGAATAACGACATAATAAGACTAGTATGATGTGTGATTGATGATCATATAGATGATCATAGGTATTGGATACGATCACAATCATAGGTATTCGTTGGAGAACGAAATACTGGATTGACCCGCATGAGATTGTCACATGGACTAGCATCATGACTTGTATCTCATATGACGGTTCCATGATTGGATCCTAAGACCTGAGATATCTACGGAATCCAACATGAGGAGTTGCGTACTTTGATTACGTCAAACGTCCTGCGTAACAGGAGGACTATAAAGGCGTGTATCAGGTACGAAACGAATCATGTGCTGGATTGTAGATAGTCAAGACGGGATTTGTACCTCTCGTAAAAGAGAGAGATATCGCTGGGCCCCTCGTGTGAGCGAGACTGTAGAAATGTCTGGCCGCACTATAGACGAACGTCGTCTATTTCAGACAGTCGAACTCAGTGAACGAGAAAGCAGTCGAATCAGATAAGGTGGCTTGTCCATGCCTTATATTCAACATATGATATCGTGATACAAAAGATACAAAAGGATCATCAAACGGAATCATCACTGGCGTTCGTAGGATCACGAACAAACTCTATTCGAGATAAGTAGTCATAGTGTCTTGCTAGAGACCGCCTATGATTTGTATAACCGAAATAAGAGATTTCGTGTTATACTGCTATATCGGATGAGCCTACAGGGTCACACACACAGGAAAGGACAAATGCGCGAAAAGAGACGAGAAAATTTCGGTGGAGCGGAGGCCAGACCGACCGGTCCAGAAGGTCTGGACCGATCGGTCCAGCTAACCCAGACCGATCGGTCTAGACGTAGACCGATCGGTCCAGAAGTAACGTGTGAGGTCCGTGTTAGTTGTAATGCTCTAGGATGATCCGTGATATGACAATTTGACTTTGTATTGATTCATTAGTTTATGAATCCATTACTCTTCCCGTTATATGATTGGCATGTTTGTTATATTTCGGTATCCTTGAATCATTAGAGAATGATTCTAAACTCCCTAGTCAGTTATCATTGTGGGAACAATGATGAATTAAGACTAGCATGAGGTGTGATCGATGCATTGGATGCATATCACAATCATGGGTACTCGTTGTGAACGAGTGACTGGATGACCCGCATGAGATTGTCACATGGATAGAGTCATGACTTGAATCTCATACGGCGGTTCGTTCTTGGATCCTCAGACCTGAGATGTCTAGAGTATCTGATATGAGGAGTGGCGTGTCTTGACTACGTCAAACGTCGTCTTTAACCGGATGATTATAACGGCGTTGATCAGATACGTTCACGAATCATATGGAGATAGTAGACATGCAATACAGGATTTGTCACCTCCTTAACAGGAGAGATATCGCTGGGCCCTCTCGTGGAAGTCGGACTATGAAAACGCGTGGCCACGCTATAGATGAAGTTGCATCTATTTTATTAGTCGATTTGCCAACCTTACCATCAGGTCCAAGTCCGACTTGATAACCCAATTCAAGCTCAACCATATTCGAGCTATGAGAATCACGATTTCTCCATACTGCCTCACCACGATAATCAGGCACGCTCAGCTAGGGCATGACCCGTAACCATGACGATCGAGGCCTTGACAGTTGCTCTACTAATGGGCGGTAATAGCTTGAGATTTCATGAGGTATATGTGACTTGAACACAATGAAATCTTGACTGAATTCAAGTCAGTTCAATCAAGCTGTTCCGATCATATCGGTAGAATCAGAATCTCGGCTTAGACACTTGAAACGATGCAAGAACTGCATCTAACAAAGTCTAACGAACTGACTCGGTCCGAGTCAACACTTGACTCGGTCCGAGTCAGACCAAAACTTGACAACCGGACAACTTTCTGTACTGACTCTGTCCGAGTCAAAACTGGCTCGGTCCGAGTCAGAAGTCTGTAAGGCCAAGTCTGTTCATTTTGGTTCGTTCTGACTCGGTCGAGTCAACACTTGACTCTGTCCGAGTCAAAAATCTGATCTGTCGTTCTGACTCTGTCGAGTCAAAACTCTGACTCTATCGAGTCAAAACTCTGACTCTGCACTTTCAGGCCACGAAATCTAGGGTTTCACCCTAATTCGATGCGCCATCAAGCCGTCTACTTCCTGAAACTCATCCATGCATCAAATAATATTCATAATATCATAAACATGCATAGATCAGGCCTATCATGCAATTCTAA
>NW_010961071.1:76996-78128 GCF_000463585.1 Tarenaya hassleriana
TTTGACTAGGTTTAGATTATTCTTCCGCTGCATGAAACCTAGTAAACCAAACCCTAGATCGATATGATCGCATGCTAGGAATCCGTAGCGTAATCCAACGGTGGTATCAGAGCCTGGTTCTCTGTATATCGCCGTGCTTGTCGCATGCCTATATGAATTTTAATGGTTAAAATTGCATGATAGGCTTGATCTACAGCGGAAGAATAATCTAAACCTAGTCAAACGTCACACGCAACCAAAATCATCCGTAAAACCCCGTTTAATCGTGTATATCACCGTAGGAATCGAATACTTACCTCTTTCCTGAAGATCTGAAAGTAGCAATCGATCCAGGGCCTGTTTTAATCACCAAGAGCTGAAAGTACAGCTCCTCTACACGTATCCACACCGACGGGAAGGATTCCAAACGCTTTTGGAACTGATCTGCTAGGATCTGTGAAGTGAATAGAGTTTTCAAGACTTGGGATCGAATCCCTAGAACTAGAACCTCAAAAGGAACGATTTTCTTGTGTTCTAGATCTGTCTTAGGGTTCTGTAAGTCGAGTTCTTCCCTTAGGACGGCGTCCAACACCTCCTTATAAGTTAGAAACCCTAATCCTTGTCTAACTCAATTCAACGTGGGTGGTCATGGCGTCTTGCTAGAGGCTAACCATGACTTGTAGATCGGGAATGGTTCTCGAGGCTGCTGCCACTGCGAATGGGCCTACAGGGTCACACATCATTAGGGATGGACTTATATGTGAAGTTTCGGAAAGAAAGACTTGGATTTGGTCGGAAAAACCGTTTTCGGATCAAATCAGAGTGTCGGGACGTTTTCAGCCTTCTGACTCGGACCGAGTCAGTATTTGACTCGGACCGAGTCAGTTCCATGCGAGTCGAAGCCCAGAAAGTGTTTTGGGCTTGGCTGATGTTTTGACTCGGTCGAGTCAAAGTTTTGACTCGGACCGAGTCAATACTAAATGGGCCGAGTCTAGAGTTGACAATGGGCTTGGGCTGATTCGTTCTGACTCGACCGAGTCAGAGTTCTGACTCGGACAGAGTCAATACTCGGAAAAAGTCTCTTTTCACAAGGATTAGAGTTTCTAACTTATAAGGAGGTGTTGGACGCCGTCCTAAGTAGAGAACTCAACTT
>NW_010961071.1:78554-78777 GCF_000463585.1 Tarenaya hassleriana
CATGCAGCGGAAGAATAATCTAAACCTAGTCAAACGTCACACGCAACCAAAATCATCCGTAAAACCCCGTTTAATCGTGTATATCACCGTAGGAATCGAATACTTACCTCTTTCCTGAAGATCTGAATGTAGCAATCGATCCAGGGCCTGTTTTAATCACCAAGAGCTGAAAGTACAGCTCCTCTACACGTATCCACACCGACGGAAAGGATTCCAAACGCTT
>NW_010961071.1:80475-84050 GCF_000463585.1 Tarenaya hassleriana
CGTTTGGCTTCCTGCAAAACGAAGATGAGCCATGCGTTTACAAGAAGGACAGTGGGAGCGCAGTGGTCTTCCTTGTGCTTTATGTAGATGATATATTGCTCATCGGAAATGACATTCCTACCTTGCAAGGAGTAAAATCCTGGCTAGAAGAGAGTTAGTGGGAGTAGAATAGATCTCGAAGAAGTTCGAGAACCACAAATAGTCGAGGAACCGAGTGAACAGGGCGAATCAGTTCAACCTGTGTCACAAGTTGTTGAGACAGCACCTCCTAGTGAACCTCGGAGATCTGGTAGAATTCGCCAAGAGCCTACAAGATACGGTTTTCTTGTGACTGGAAACGATGAACTCATTTTGTTAGAACATGACGAGCCTACGTCGTATTCAGAGGCTGTGGCGAGTTCCGATTCCGAGAAATGGCACCAGGCCATGGAGTCTGGATGGAGTCCATGTACGACAACAAAGTATGGACTTTGGTCGACTCATTCGATGGTATTAAAACCATTGGATGTAAGTGGGTTTTCAAGAAGAAAACCGACATGGATGGCATCGTGCATACCTATAAGGCACGACTTGTAGCGAAAGGGTTTCGGCAGATTCATGGTATAGACTTCTCGGAATCGGAACTCGCCACAGCCTCTGAATACGACGTAGGCTCGTCATGTTCTAACAACATGAGTTCGTCGTTTCCAGTCACAAGAAAACCATATCTTGTAGGCTCTTGGCGAATTCTACCAGATCTCCGAGGTTCACTAGGAGGTGCTGTCTCAACAACTTGTGACACAGGTTGAACTGATTCGCCCTGTTCACTCGGTTCCTCGACTATTTGTGGTTCTCGAACTTCTTCGAGAACTATTCTACTCCCACTGACTCTCTTGGAGACGAACTCTCTCTCCAAGAAAGATCCATTCCGAGCAACAAACACTTTGTTCTCAGATAGGTTGTAGAACCAGTACCCTTTAGTTTCCTTAGGGTAACCCACAAATATGCATTTATCAGACTTGGCGGATAGCTTATCAGAAGCCAGACGTTTCACGTAAACGTCGCATCCCCAAATCTTCATAAATGCTAACCTGGGACGCTTCCCAGTCCATATCTCATATGGAGTCTTCTGAACCGACTTTGTTGGACAGTTGTTCAGTATAAGCGCTGCCGTTTCCAAAGCATATCCCCAGAAGGATTTAGGAAGATCGACCTGACTCATCATAGACCGTACCATATCCAATAAGGTTCGGTTCCTCCTCTCGGAAACGCCATTCCATTGTGGCGTTCCAGGTGGAGTCAGCTGTGAGACAATCCCACAATCTGCCAGATAGTCAGTGAACTCTTGGCTCATATACTCGCCACCTCGATCAGATCGAAGCAACTTGATCGTCTTGCCAAGTTGGTTCTGTACCTCATTTCTGAAAATCTTGAACAATTCAAGCGTTTCAGACTTATGTCTCATCAAGTAGACATAACCGTACCTACTGAAATCATCAGTAAACGTAACAAAGTACAGATAACCTCCTCTAGCGGGAGAGCTCATAGGACCGCATACATCACTATGTATGAGTTCTAGCAACTCCGTAGCCCGTTCTCCTTTTCTAGTAAAAGGAGATTTTGTCATCTTGCCCATCAAACAGGAAACGCATGATTCGATTGATTCATAATCAAAAGAATCAAGAAGTCCATCAGAATGAAGCTTCGCAATGCGTTTCTCATTGATGTGACCAAGTCGACAATGCCAGAGATAGGTCGGATTTAAGTCGTTCGACTTAAACCGCTTGGTACTAACATTATAGATCGACCTGTATCCAGATGGTTCATCTTCCAAAATATAAAGGCCATTAAACTGGTAACCTTTACCATAGAATAAATCGCCTATATAAATGGACATATATTTGTTCTCAATAACAAATCTGAAACCATCTGAGTCTAAGCATGAAATCGATATGATGTTCCTACTGATGGCAGGTACAAAATAACAATCATGCAACTCTAATACAAGGCCAGAAGGTAAAGTCAGATCATAAGTCCCGACGATCAATGCAGCAACTTTTGCTCCATTCCCGACACGGAGATCTACTTCTCCCTTTGCCAATTGTCTACTTCCTCGCAGTCCCTGCACATTTGCACAAATGTGCGAGGCACATCCGGTATCTAATACCCATGAAGAAGAAGTACACAAGTTGGCCTCTATAATGAAGATACCGGAAATTGAAGCTTCTGCAAGCTTCTTCTTCCTCTGATCTTCCAGGTAGAGTCTGCAATCTCTATACCAATGCCCAATGGCATGACAGAAATAACACTCTTCCTTCTTGGGTTTGGACTTAGGCTTAGTGACAACACTTGTCAATTTCCTTTTGCCCTTACCTTTGGAACGCTTCCTCTTGCTGGAACTCTTTCCAACAATCACCATATCATTCTTCCCTTGGCTCCCAGCTTTCTCTTGGAATGACATATTCAACTGATCATCCATCAATGAATTGTCCATGTCATCTAATTGCTCACGCAATTCCGAAGACATCTTTCCAAGCATCAAGCTAGACAAGTCCAGATCATCATCCTCATGCTTCCAATAAGCATCAATGATCGATCCAGAAGCCTTGGTCAGAGGCTTATCCTTCATAAGGATAGATCGCATGGTGAGATTAACCAGATTCCTGCAACAGATATACACTACAGAAAAAGACAAACAAACAGACAGAAAATATGCAAGTCACTTAGTACACTTACTAACACAGATAATAGATGCAATATGACAGGCTCCCACTAAGAAAAACACCCTCAATGAGTTTCCAAGTGAGCTAGGATCCATATTTCACATGCTTTTGAGTCAGCTAGGGCATGACGCTCAAAACCATGCTATTTAGGTAGACAACACTTTGTCAATCACATCCTATGTGATTCCTAGATGAGTATGGGATAGTGATACGCTATCACTGCATGTTCCTCATCCCATCCTTACCATCAGGTCCAAGTCCGACTTGATAACCCAATTCAAGCTCAACCATATTTGAGCTATGAGAATCACGATTTCTCCATACTGCCTCACCAAGATAATCAGGCACGCTCAGCTAGGGCATGACCCGTAACCATGACGATCGAGGCCTTGACAGTTGCTCTGCTAATGGGCGGTAATAGCTTGAGATTAAAACATGAGGCTTCATTTGTCTTGAACACCAGGATACCTTGACTGAATTCAAGTCATTCCAGTCAAGTTGTTCTGATCAACTCGGATGAACTACTCTTAGTTCGTTTGAGTCGTCCATATACAGAATCTCTGGGCCAAACAATATTTGTTTGCCTTAGATTCGATACCAGAACCCTCTCAATATCCTAATTCAGATATTTGATTCGAGACAACGATTGCACAATCAAAACTCTGAATTCTGGATTGTCATCAAGCTTGGTCTTAAGTGAGGCTTTGATTCCGATTCTGATAATCGATCCAACACAACAATTGTTCGATCAAAATCTGAATTCTGCAGAATCACGGATTGTCCAAGGTCCAAACCGACCGTCGGTTTAACTTTGGAAAAACCTGAACACTGGAACGGACGGTCCAGAGAAACACGTGGACCGTCCGTTCCAGA
>NW_010961071.1:84122-89056 GCF_000463585.1 Tarenaya hassleriana
ACAATGGGCTTGGGCTGATTCGTTCTGACTCGACCAAGTCAGAGTTCTGACTCGGACTGAGTCAGTACTCGGAAAAAGTCTCTTTTCACAAGGATTAGGGTTTCTAACTTATAAGGAGGTGTTGGACGCCGTCCTAAGGGAAGAACTCGACTTACAGAACCCTAAGACAGATCTAGAACACAAGAAAATCGTTCCTTTTGAGGTTCTAGTTCTAGGGATTCGATCCCAAGTCTTGAAAATCCTATTCACTTCACAGATCCTAGCAGATCAGTTGTGCATTATTTTTGTTAGGACCCGATCACGCACGTTATAGGATTTGAATTGTTTGAATCCGTGTTTGCTTTGATTCTATGCATGATTTGATTATGGATCTAGAGTAGATTTTCTGTTCATTGTTGTATAGTGTGCAAGAGCTTCGAATTCTGAGTTTGCAGGCGAAAACGGGGTCGAATTCGGGTCTGAAACGGGGTAGAAACGACGAAAACGAGATCTGATCACGTTTTCGCCTAGACTGATCGGTCTGGTCCTCTGGACCGATCGGTCTAGGGTTTCGCAAGTCGGTTGGACCGACAGGTCCGAACTGAACGGTCTGCATGCGTAGACCGAACGGTCTGGACCAAGACCGATCGGTCTGGACTAATCCGGAGCGAACGGTCTGACCGAACGTGACCCGAAGACCGAACCGCCTACACCGATCGGTCTAGGCCTAGACCGATCGGTCTAGGACCCGACGCTTCACCTGATGGGTTTTCCTGGGATCTCATGAGCGAATCCTATTCCTAAGAGATCGGTTCTAGGGTTTGCGCAGCCGATGTAAAACAAAATTTTGATAAAACCCTAAAACCTATCATGCATGATCTTGTAGAAACATTAGAACGCTTACCTCAATCGATCCGGGGCCTGTTTCAATTGATGTGTTCGTCCGACCACTATAGAGAGGAAGAATACCTCACCCTCTACACGTATCTACACCTCGGGATGGATTCCAACCTTTGGAACTTGTCTGCTAGGACACGAATCTTCTATTCGCTGATGTGCTTTGAGAAAGAGAGATTAAGATCACTTCTTCAACCCTCTAGACTCTCCAAAAGGGTCTCAAAAGTTCTCTTTTTCGGCTGCTTAGTGTTAGGGTTCTATTTCTCCTCTTATTCAAGTGATTAACCCTAGATTCGGACTTTAAAATTAAATCCGAACCCCAGACCGAACGGACTGCTTAGTAGTCCGTTCGGTCTAGACACTTGGTCCGTTCGGACCAGTTTTATAACTGGGTCCGTTCGAACTTATGGGTCAGTCCGTTCGGTCCAACATTTGGTTTGTTCGGACTGAGCTCTCTAGTCCGTTCGGTCCAACAACTTGGTCCGTTCGGACTAGATGCTCCGGTCCGTTTGGTCTACTCCTAGACCGGACGGTCCGGACCACTTATCCAGATTTCTCGACGTTTTCTCGTGCATTTGTCCTTCCCTGCGTGTGTGACCCTGTAGGCTCATTCGATATAGTAAGTTAGAGGTTAAGATGCATTTCTTTGAGACGATACTTCAGATCCCTTCTTATGCGAAATTTTTGAAAGATATCTTGACTAAGAAGAGGGTGATTGGGAAGGAGACAGTATCCTTGAGCACAGAGGTGAACGCTGCGATTCTACAGCATGAGTTGCCACGAAAGAGATCGGATCCAGGTAGTTTCTCGATTCCTTGCAAAATCGGGAACATTGAGATTGACCGTGCATTGTGCGATTTGGGTGCCAGTGTGAGCTTGCTTCCATTGTCTATCTATAAGAAGCTCAACGTTGGAGATCTTAAGCCGACGAGGATGTCACTACAGCTTGCGGATAGATCTGTCAAGTATCCTGCAGGTATTCTCGAGGACGCCCCATTGAAAGTTGGGGATTATTATGTTCCCGTTGATTTTGTTGTCTTAGACATGGACGAGGACTCGAAGATACCGATTATACTAGGCCGACCGTTCTTAAACATGGCCGATGCGGTGGTTCATGTTTGTGCTGGTCGTCTTACGATGAAGATAGGTGACGAGACGGTGGTGTTCACCTTAGATCACAACATGAAGCAGCTATCCACCACCGATTCAGCGTGCTATGTAGATGTGCATGAAATCCTCACTCAAGAAGTTTTCGATCAGTTTCGGGAAGTCGATCCTTTAGAGATATCTCTCCTTGCGTCGAAGGAGAGCATATACAACAATTGGGAGGATATCCGGGAGCTTACGCGAGCACTGAACGAAGGATCGGACGAAATTGGAGTTTTACAGAAGATGGATCCGGACCGATTCCACCTGGAAACGGACCGGATCCAAACACAGCCTTTCGAAGACGGATTTTTACAAAAGGTGGATCCGGACCGATTCCACCTGGAAACGGACCGGATCCAAACACGGTCTTGCGAAGACAAACTGGAAACGGACCGATTCCACCGGGAATCGGACCGGATCCAGTCTCTGAGCAAATCGGACGTTTTTCACATCGACACGCCCGATTCTTCTACGAACGTCTCCGAACCCTCCACGACGATTATTAAAGACGTTCAAGAGACCAGAGAGCCACCACCTAGCACGGGGAGGCTGAATAAAGCGGATTGGAGTCTAGAGAATGTCTCGAAGGTCAAATTGAAGCCCTTACCTCAAAGGCTTAGGACAAAGGAACACATAGGACCATCATTGGAGAGAGATACGTATCATGCTCATAATCCTATATATGTTTTTGAACCTTCTATTACAGGCCGTCGAGTAGGGGTAATGAGCAAGAGAGGATCGAGACGATCAAAATCATTGCTCAATCGTCCACAAGATCCACCTCCTTCACATGTTTGGAAACGCAAGGAGGATAGAAGGCTCAAGCATCCACGAGGTCCAAAAGATGCGCTTAACGCTCAACATCTAGGGTGGCGAAAGATCGATTATCTTCGCCTCTCAGACCCTCCCATCATTTGAGCAAGATAGATCGAGCTAATGACGTTAAACAAGCGCTTCTCGGGAGGCAACCCGAGCACTAGGTAACTTTTCTTTTTCTTTTTCTTTGTAGCATAGGTAGTAGAGACCATGATTGTATTTTGGATCCTCCGGAATGCATTGCTATTATTATGCTTTTGTTCGGATAATGTTTGTTGTTCTATGAGCGTTTACACCGGCACACGAGAGATGAGCATTGACTTCCGAGAGACAACGTTGGATAGGTTCCAATTCACAGAGTGTGTGAGAGCTTTTGCGTTTGATGTGAGTTAACTTCGTTGCGAGCGAACGAATTTCGCAGAGCTAAGTTTCTCTATTCCTCTTATTGGTTCTTTTCATATGTCGTCTTTGATTCTACTTCTTCGGGCGAGAGTCTACACCGTGGAAGGTGTATAGTTCAAGTCTGGGGGGTGGATAGATCCTTCACACGTTCACGCCTATCTACTTAGGATTGCATTTAGTTTAGGTGCATTTTATCATGGCATAGTCGACAGTTCTTCGGGCGAGAGTCTACACCGTGGAAGGTGTATAGTTCAAGTCTGGGGGGTGGATAGATCCTTCACACGTTCACGCCTATCTACTTAGGATTGCATTTAGTTTAGGTGCATTTTATCATGGCATAGTCGACAGTTATTTTATCATGGCATATAGACTTAGGAAATTTTTCACTTTTGCATATTTGCATATCACTTTGCATTAGTTGCATTCACGTTTTCTTTTCCTTTTTCCATATAGATGATTTTTGTTAGGTTTGCATGACTGCATATGACATATAGATATAGGTTCATATAGGTTCATGTGCATACCTCGGACACTCGTTTTGAACATCATTTGGAAGATTTAAGGGATGATAGAGTAGGAATATCTTGATGATCTAGTGACTTTGTAGAGCGTGGTTGAACCGTGTCGAATTGATAGTTCTCCAGACTTTCTATATATAGTTTGTGGGATGGGGTTGTTGTTTGGAACCTACGTAGTTGAAACGATTATATACAGGTTAAATGTTTCGTTTAGAACCTTTTCTGAGTCTTGCAGGTTGATGAGATCTAGTTCAACAAACGCCTTGAGAAAATAAAGCATCTCGACACTCCGCTGTCAGAATCTCGTCAACGAAAATCGTTCGAGGACATGAGTGCATCGATCGATAGTTCGGGTCTAAGTTGTGGGTCGGACATCGCATAAAAAGAAAAAAAAATATATAGAAAAAAAAAAGAGAGAGAGAGAAAAACGATGTCCTTCAACTTCAACGTCCTAGAAACCCGAGGTGCTAGCGTTCAACAGAGAAATTCTACAGAAAGGTAAAAATCTAGGTACGAAGTAGAACTAAGATCGAAAAGACTAAGTTGAGATAAGGATAGGTTCGGAAATAGGCTTGGTGAATTGTAGAGATTCTAACGGGTTCTGGGTGGCAATAAAAATTCCATGGCTAGGTAGATCAGTCTTTGGTAGAAAGATCATAGTAGACCGGTTTGGGTACGACTCTCGGGAAACTAGTATTGGATGGATGTTTTGCTTTTGAGTCTCAAGATGACGCTATTTGATGTTCATCATTCCCTGTTTTGCAGATTTTATTCCTTCATTCTTTACTCGAGGACGAGCAAAGGTTTAAGTCTGGGGGGATTTGATAACTCATATTCTTCTCTATATTTTGATGAGAGTTTGTCTAGGTTTTACAGGATAATCACATGAATTCAAAAGCATTCTAGGCATCTGGGGGGATTTGATAACTTCTAATCTTCTCTATATTTTGATGAGAGTTTGTCTAGGTTTTATAGGATAATCACATGCATTCATAGGCATTCTAGGCGTGTTAGGACACAAAACCCGGTTGTGCTTTAGTTTTGCAGATTACAGGTTTCGAAAGTGATGAGACTCGAAAAGGAGCTAATTGGAGCGTTAAAGGAGAAGTCCGGATGAGATACTCATGTTGCGACGTCAATATCTTTCTCCACAGAGGTCCAAATCGTGTGAAA
>NW_010961071.1:89113-95751 GCF_000463585.1 Tarenaya hassleriana
CAAAATCGCATAAATCCGACACCGGAGCAGAAAGATATGAGCGAAATCGCGAAGACCAGAGAACTGCCAGTGTAGGGCCGGATCCAACTGGATCCGGTCCGAATCAAGACAGCGGAGCACAAGCCCAGGAATCTGGATCCGGTCCGGATCCACCTGGAATCGGTCCGGATCCAGTCTAAAATCCTGTTTCGCGATTTTCAGCATTCTACCGGGAATAGAACTCTTGGGAGCCACCCTAGGGTTATGAAAAAGCCCTAGCCACGTCCTAGAAGAGAGGAGACCCTTAGAGAACACCTAGATACACATTTTTGGAGAGCTTTTGGTGAGAGGAGAATAGAAGTTCACGGGATTTCGGGAAGAAGAAGGAGGATTCGATCGTGAAGACTAGACATCGACATGAGCTTTTCTATCCCTTCTTTTATCTCTTTTTCTCTGTTCTTTCTATTATTTTCCATGAACCTTGAGTAGATCCATGACTATGGGTTAGGGATTCGTATGTGTTTTGGGTATATTTGAACCCTAACTTGGATTTCGGTTTTGATTTGATTTGGTTCTATTGATTTGCACTTTTATTGGATTGATGTTTGCTAACCCCTTGATCAATTATCTTGGATTCTGAACCACATAGAGATATGGGTTTGTTTCGGATCAAAATCAATAGGATAGATCGTATTATTCACATAGAGATATGGCTTAATCGATCTAGGGTTGATGATAGCGTTCTTCATGCATCTAGGGTTAACTTGAATAGATCGAGAGATTGACGAGTTACTCTGTAGATAGTGAGTTAGTAGACCGAGAGGTGAATTCTCTATCTTTGTTGCTTGATGATTCCCGAATACAAGTCATAATCGTTATTCATGCATGCTTAGTAAATCATCCCCAGTATGGTCATGTGTCTGAGGAGACTGAGGTGAAGCTCTCTCTCTGCGTCGTCGACGGGGTGGTGGCGGTGCGGGCACGGCTGGTGCCTCCTCTCCGTCTATGTGGAACTGCAGGCTCTGCATGGTGAAGGGAGGGAGGGGGTCCATAGGAAGACGAACTGTCCTCTCCCTCTCTTCGGTGTCAATATAGCGCCAGTAAGGTCCTCCGGCCGTGCGGGTGTCGATCGCCCTCTTCAGCTGAGCATGGCGAGACGTAAGTCTGGATACCCTATCGGTTTCTGCCACGGCAAGCCCAGGTTGATGCCAACTCTCCTAACTATCATGGATACTATGCCTCCCTCATATATGGGTACCCTGGTGGATTGCTTCGCCTCTGATATCTCGTGAAGGTGGATAGCCACCTTGGAGGCTAGGTCAAGGCTAGCCATGCCCCAATCATCTCCGTCGAATGCGTCCCGTAGTGCCCGTCTAAGTAGACACAACTCTATGGTCTTGATATTCCCCTGCTCGCCACGAGTGAACAACACACCCGCAATAAACATGTGCAGGATACGTACCGCAGGGTGTCGAATCCTGGTCGACTTGCTCTTCCCTGTCTCAAACTCACCTGACCCAATAATGGTCCAGAACTCCTGTAATGCATCAGGGTCGATCGGGGGGTGAACCTGTCTTGTCCCTCGTGGGACGCCCAAGATCTCTACAAAATCCGCCATGGTGAGGCAATGACGGCGACCGGCTAGCTGGATGGAATAGGTACCGCATGCTCTCATATAGGCCCATTTCTGGGTAGCCAACATTTGTATGTGGCGAAGAACTCGAGGGTCAGCGTGGTGTGTGTGTCCTCCCATGTCTCGAACAGTCTATCCCAACCCAGCTGGTGGAATAGGTACCGCATGCTCTCATATAGGCCTAGCTGCTCGATCTCGCGGCTGATGAACTTAGATGGCGAAGTTCCCATCTGGTTTAGTATCCGATGCAAGCTTTCTTCCTCAGGGGAGAAACCAACTCCGTATGGAGGGACAATGTCGTCCTCAACAATGGGCTCGAGGTCAGTCAGCTCTGTGATCGCTCCCTCTGGAATCGACGGTCGGGTAAAATTCGGGCATTTGTCTTTGTGAAATACGGGGGCCATCTGCAAAAAGGAAACAATATGTTCGATTAAGTTCACACGAGTCGAGAAATGGTGAAAAATCATGTATCACCTACATTCGGTCCGAGTCGGAATAAATCTAATCCGTCGGGCCGAAATCAGCGTGAAAAATCAATGTCCGAAGGGTGTGGTCTGACCCTGACCAATTCTGGTCCGCCGGACCGGAAAATTTTGCGAAAAAGGGATATTAGCGCTGGTTCGGAGCTGACCATGGTTGGTCCGCCGGACCAGCTGTCCTTCCGTCATCTTCTTCTATCGCGAGTCTTGGTCCGCCGGACCAAAGCTGGGTCCGCCGGACCGGGACTGAAATTCGCGAAACTCCGCCATTTTCGAGCTTCCAAGCTCGAAATCGGACCAAATCTCTCCCTAAAACTCATAGATCTCGACTAGTCTAGGCCTATCATGCATGAATCTAGCCTTAAAACCTTGAAAACCTAGAAATCTAGGGGATCCGAGCGTTACCTCTTCGGTGGAAATTCGAAAATGGGAGAGATAGAGAGGGAGAGCGAGAGTCGGGGGAGAGAGAGGCGAGTTTCCGGCGAGGTGAGGACGCCGACGACAGTGGGTGGCGGTGCGGCGAGCGGAATCGGTGGTTGTGTGCTCCAGCGGAGTGAGCGAGAGAGGGAGAAGTCGAAGGCTTCTTGGTTCGGCGGAGTGGAATGTGTTGGGTTTTCCTGGGATCTCATGAGCGAATCCTATTCCTAAGAGATCGGTTCTAGGGTTTGCGCAGCGGATGTAAAACAAAAATTTGATAAAACCCTAAAACCTATCATGCATGATCTTGTAGAAACGTTAGAACGCTTACCTCAATCGATCCGGGGCCTGTTTCAATTGATGTGTTCGTCCGATCACTATAGGCAGGAAGAATACCTCGCCCTCTACACGTATCCACACCTCGGGATGGATTCCAACCTTTGGAACTTGTCTGCTAGGACACGAATCTTCTATTCGATGATGTGCTTTGAGAAAGAGAGATTAAGATCACTTCTTCAACCTTCTAGACTCTCCGAAAGGGTCTCAAAAGTTCTCTTGGTCGGCCCCTTAGTGTTAGGGTTCTATTTCTTCTCTTATTCAAGTGATTAACCCTAGATTCGGACTTTAAAATTAAATCCGAACCCCAGACCGAACGGACTGCTTAATAGTCCGTTCGGTCTGGACACTTGGTCCGTTCGGACCAGTTTCATAACTGGGTCCGTTCGAACTTCGGCGCAAATTCATTAGACACACGGGAAAGGAGGGCCCATGGACAGAAAAATCATCCATGAACACCTCCATAACTTCCTCGACGAGATCAGAAAACACAGCAGTCATGCATCTCTGAAATATTGTCGGTGCATTACATAAACCAAAGGGCATCCTACGGTATGCAAAGGTACCATATGGACATGTAAAGGTGGTTTTCTCCTGGTCGTTAGGGTGAATGGGGATTTGAAAGAATCCCGAGTAGCCATCAAGAAAGCAAAAGTGGGAATGCAAGGCTAACCTCTCTAGCATTTGGTCGATGAAGGGTAACGGGAAATGGTCTTTATGGGTGTTGGAATTCAGCTTCCTATAATCAATACACATTCTCCAACCCGTAACCGTCCTAGTGGGTATCAATTCATTATGCTCATTTTCTACCACAGTGATACCCCCTTCTTTGGTACAACTTGCACGGGACTAACCCATGCACTATCCGAAATCGGGTAAATGATACCCGCATCTAACAATTTGAGCACTTCCTTCTTCACTACCTCCTTCATGGTGGGATTCAACCTACGTTGATGCTCAATGGAGGTTTTGGAACTATCTTCTAGATGAATGCGGTGCATGCAAAGGGATGGACTAATGCCTCTAATGTCGTCTAGAGTATAACCCAAGGCTTGTCTATACTCCCTAAGCAATGCAACTAATTCAGATAGTTCCACATCAGTCAAGGCAGCATTCACAATGATCGGATAAGTAGAATTTGGTCCGAGAAATTCATACCTAAGCCCTTGTGGTAAGGGCTTCAATTCCACCTTAGGCGCGCTCTCTGGATCCCAATCTTTCTTTCCGCTCGTCTCCACATCGGGCTGCTTGACCTGAATGGAGGAGACCGGAGCTTGATGACTTGGAGAAGGTGATGGCTCCTCTCCGTTTTCCTCGTCCCTTAGCCAAGGGAACTCGCGGGCAGAACAAGATAAGGGCTCAATGGCCCTGTATTTCCAGCCCTCTAGCTCAATCGATGAGCTATCATCTAAAGTCCGAACAATGCTCCGGACTTCCTCCCAATCGCAGTACATGCTGTCTTGTACCGCGTTCAATGCCATCTCGAGGGGATCTGACTCTCTAAATTCATCCCTCACTTCGTCGACCAACGTGTCGATCAGGTCTAGGTAGAAGGAAGACTCTACCAAATGCGGCTGCTTGAGATTCTGATCAAGCCTGAATTCAACCGTCTCATCTCCGATCTTCATCGTGAGTCTCCCTTCTCTGACATGCACTACAGCATCAGCCGTATTCAGAAACGGCCTACCAAGTATGATGGGGATTTTAGAATCCTCCGGCATGTCCAGAACAACAAAGTCGACGGGGACATAGAATTCCCCTACCTTCAGAGGCACATCCTGCAAGATCCCAGCGGGGTACTTCACTGATCGGTCGGCCAATTGCAATGTCATCCTTGTCGGTTTCAGCTCACCGACATTAAGTTTCTTAAATATGGAGAGAGGCAGCAAACTGACACTTGCGCCCAAATCACAAAGCGCTCTCTCAATCTCCACATTCCCCAATCTGCATGGGATGGATCAGCTACCGGGATCAGCCATCTTCTGCGATAGCTCCATCTGCAATATGGCAGCACTCACTTATGTACTAAGTGTCACTGTCTCCTTTCAACCGCCCTCTTCTTCGTAAGAATGTCCTTAAAAAATTTGGTGTAAGACGGGATTTGGAGAACTACCTCGTGAAAAGGCATGGTCACTTCTAGCTTCTTCAACATCTCGGTAAACTTGGCAAACTGGCTGTCTTCGTTGTACTTCCTTGCCCGAGATGGAAATGGTAGAGGGGGTGCCTGTGGAGGAGGCGGAATATACCTCGCCTCTTTCCCCTCTACAACATGGCCCTTGCCTTTATCTAAGGCGGCCCTCTGTGGTTCGTGTGAACCTTCTCCCTCTTCTCTGACAACTGGGGAGGTCTCCGGAAGCTGTCTTCCGCTTCTCAGGCCTATGGCATTAATATGCTCCCTTGGGTTAGGATCAGCTATACCCGGAAATTGGCCTTGAGGTCTCGTAGCTTGGGAAGCAAGTTGAGCAATCTGGTTGTCCACCATCTTGAGATGTGCATCCATCCCATCCAATCTCTGCTCAAAGCTCTCTTGCTTCCTTTTGAATCCTTGCATCTCTTGACCCAAGCTGGAAAACGAGTTTTTTTGATCGTGCATTAGCTGGGCTAACATCGACTTTAACTCTGACTCCTCTTCCTTAGCCTGAGGCGCAGGGGCTCTGTACCCTTGATTTCTCTGATTGTAGTCTTGGCCCTGATTCTGATACCCCTGACTCTGACTCTGGTAGCCCTGATTCTGGTATCTAGGCTGAAATCCTGCGGGTCCCTGAGGTTTCGCTCCGCTTTGATGCTGAGGGTTCAACGCTCTTTGCGGGTTACCATAAGAAAAGCCAGGGTGATTTCGATTCCCCGGATTGTAGAAGTTCGACTAATTGTTATATTGATTTCTTCCCACATAGTCGACTTCTTCTATGGCTTCTTTTGCTTGTTCCACCATATACATGTCCGGTTTAACCTTCTGCGGGTTTGATGAACCGGACCTAGCAAGCTGTAGCTTGATGGCAGAAAGCTCCGAAAGAACGGCTTGTAAAGCCGAAGACTCGCTAGTATCCCCTTTGACATCAGCCTTAGGCAAAGACCGTCTGCTGCCCATTTCCCCTGAAATGCTTCTCCCTTTCGCCATCTTAGCAATCTGCGCCTCTAAAGCCTCGAAAGAGAGATCATACACGCTGCCTCCACATGCTGCATCAACCCATCCTCTCGTGTCGTCCCTAAGGCCATGTATGAAAGTGGAGAGAAGATATTTGTTGTCCATACCGTGGTGCGGACACATTCTCTAATACTCCTTGAATCTCTCCCAAGCATCATACAAGGTCTCATCATTGATAACTCCTAATTCTCTCTATATTTCCTGGACGTTTTTATAGGATTTATATGAGGATCATGTTCATTTGTAGGCATTATTGGCGCGTTAGGCCACGAAACTCGGTTTGGTTGTGTTTTTATAGGATTACAGGTCTCGGACGCGATTTGGACCAAAACGGGAGCAATCTGGAGCTAAAGGGATGAAATACGTCAAGAGCTTCCTTCTTGATTCGGCTGGAGTCAGACACCCCGAGTCAGATACCCCGAGTCAGAATGCCCGAGTCAGATACCCCGAGTCAAACACCCCGAGTCAGAAGAATGGGCTGGGCCGAATTCTTAATAGTCCCGTTTTGACTCGGTCGAGTCAGAGTACTGACTCGGTCCGAGTCAAAACCCAGAAAAAGCCCAGATTCGTATTTTCAGAGTTGGAACGGGAGTAGGCCTTGGGGAGCGCCGCCTAGGGTTTATAAAAAGACTCTACAGACGTCTTAGAG
>NW_010961071.1:96123-96866 GCF_000463585.1 Tarenaya hassleriana
CTAGGGTTAACTTGAATAGATCGAGAGATTGACGAGTTACTCTGTAGGTAGGGAGTTAGTAGACCGAGAGGTGAATTCTCTATCTTTGTTGCTTGATGATTCCCGAATACAAGTCATAATCGTTATTCATGCATGCTTAGTAAATACCCATACACGCGAATACGATCCCGACGCCCGTAGTCATCCTTGTTTGATAGGTCACTCGTTTTTATTTACTTTCTTATATTGCTTACCATTGATTCTACATATTTCCACCATCACTTGCTTGCTTGCTTTGATCTATTTTCGATCTAGATTTGGATTTAGCTACCGGTCCTTGCGTTCGACCCCGTGTTACGACGATCCGTATCCTTGCGGTGAGTTGTGAATCGGGTTATAAATTCTAGACTCGATACACACGTATCAAGTTTTTGGCGCCGTTGCCGGGGACTGGTTAGCCTATTTCTAGGTCTTTATTGATTCTAGATCTTTGCTTGATTTTCTTTTTCTTTTTGTTTTTCTTTCATTTTTTGGATTCACTTGGTCTCGAGTTCTTCCTTTTCTTTGCGGTTTGTAGGGTTCTAGTGCATGACACGTAGCTCTACTCGGAGAGAAGACCTAGTCTACGATCCAGAGATTGAGCACACCTTGAGAGACATCCGAAATCAGCAGAGAAGAGAAGCTATGTCGAGGTCAAGTAGTTCGCATGACCATGCGGTTCATGATGAGGAGCATCAAGAGAATCAAGAGCACATGAATCCGCT
>NW_010961071.1:97353-98419 GCF_000463585.1 Tarenaya hassleriana
GCATGGGAGAGATTCAAAGGCTATCAGCGCCTTTGTCCACACCACGGCATGGATAAGCGGCTGTTGCTTTCCACATTCATCCACGGACCGAGAGACGATACTAGAGCATGGATGGATGCAGCTTGTGGAGGGAGTGTATACGACATTCCCTTTGACACCCTAGAGATGCAGATTGCGAAGATGGCTAAAGCAAGAGGGATGTCAGGAGATAGCATCAGATGCTCTACAGGACGGGTAGATTTGGGCGAGTCCGCTGCTTTGAAGGCAGTCATGTCTGATTTATCGGCGATCAAGCAGCATATGGGACTCAAGAATACGTCTATCCCGCAGAAAGTCCAGCCTTGTATGTTTCTAGTTGATCAGGCCACATCAGAGGAAGAACCGGTTGAGGACGTCAACTACATTGGAAGGAATCAGTACCAGAATCCTTCTAATCTCTACAACCCGAATGCGCCCAGGAATCATCCTGGTTTCTCCTACGGAAACCCGAGCGGATCATTGAATGCGCAGCAGCAGGGCGTCCCCAGAATCCCTCAGAATCCACCGGGCTTCACTCAGTCACGTTTTCAGGGGCAGAATCAGGGATATGAGCAGCAGAATCCAGGATACGGGCAGCAGAATCAGGGTTACCGAGCACCTCAACCTGCGAAGAATGATGAAGCGAACATCAAGACGATGTTTTCCCAACTAATGCTCGATCAGAAGACATCATTTACTGAGTTAAAGACCGAGATACAGAGTATAAAAGTCAGGCAAGACACTTTTGAGAGGAGATTAGATGGATCCGGTTGAGGACGTCAACTACATTGGAAGGAATCAGTACCAGAATCCTTCTAATCTCTACAACCCGAATGCGCCCAGGAATCATCCTGGTTTCTCCTACGGAAACCCGAGCGGATCATTGAATGCGCAGCAGCAGGGCATCCCCAGAATCCCTCAGAATCCACCGGGCTTCACTCAATCACGTTTTCAGGTGCAGAATCAGGGATATGAGCAGCAGAATCCAGGATACGGGCAGCAGAATCAGGGTTACCGAGCACCTCAACCTGCGAAGAATGATGAAGCG
>NW_010961071.1:100202-101004 GCF_000463585.1 Tarenaya hassleriana
ACCGTCTCCGAACCCTCCACGACGATTATTAAAGACGTTCCAGAGCCTAGAAAGCCACCATTTAGCACGGGGACGCTGGATAAAGCAGAATGGAGTCTAGAGAATGCCCCGAAGGTGAAATTGAAGCCCCTACCTCAAAAGCTTAGGACAGAGGAACACACATACACGGATAGGAACACAGGACCATCATTGGAGAGAGGTACATATCCCACTCATAATCCTATATCCGTAGAGCTAAGCCTTCTTTATCCCTCTTATTGGTTCTTTTCATACTTTATTGTCGATTCTATTCTTCCGGGCGAGAGTCTACACCGTGGACGGTGTATGGTTCAAGTCTGGGGGGGTGGATAGATCCTTCATCCATTCAGGCCTATCTACTTAGGATTGCATTTAGTTTAGGTGCATTTTGTCATGGCATATAGACTTAGGAAAATCTTTCACTTTTGCATATCACTTTGCATTAGTTGCATTCATGTTTTCTTTTTCCTTTTTTTCCATATAGACGATTTTTGTTAGGTTTGCATGATTGCATATGACATATAGATATAGGTTCATATAGGTTCACGTGCATACCTCAGACATCCGTTTTGAACATCATTTGGAGGATTTGTGGAACGATAGAGTAGGAACACCTTGATGATCTAGTGACTTTGTAGAACGTGGTTGAACCGTGTCGAATTGATAGTTCTCCAGACTTCCTATATATAGTTTGTGGGATGAGGTTGTTGTTTGGAACCTACGGAATTGAAACGACTATATCCAGGTTATATGTTTCGTTTAGAATCTTTTCCGAGTCTTGCAG
>NW_010961071.1:102408-105041 GCF_000463585.1 Tarenaya hassleriana
ATAATAAAATTATTTTTTTACTTAAAAATAAATTAAATTGATAATATTTATATTTTAAATTTATTATTTAATTATTATAAATTTAGTAAATAATTTTTATCAAATGATACGAAAAATTTAATTAAAACTATTATAAAAAATTATTTTTAAATAATATTTTTTTTGACAATTTATATCAAAACGTAACCGCAACCGTAATGAACCATTTACTTCTAACTGCACTCACCCGCAATCGCTACCAACAGTAACTTCTCAACCAGACAGTACTAATCATTTATAATCGCTATCAAACGTTCTGAAAACGCTGCCACCCGCAACCGCAACCGCTGCGGTACAACCAGTCGAACCCAGACACCCCGAGTCAGATACCCCGAGTCAGAATGCCCGAGTCAGATGCCCCGAGTCAAACACCCCGAGTCAAAAGAATGGGCTGGGCCGAATTCTTAATAGTCCCGTTTTGACTCGGTCGAGTCAGAGTACTGACTCGGTCCGAGTCAAAACCCAGAAAAAGCCCAGATTCGTATTTTCAGAGTTGGAACGGGAGTAGGACTTGGGGAGCGCCGCCTAGGGTTTATAAAAAGGACTCTACAGACGTCTTAGAGAGGGGGACAGACTTTATACAGACTTTGGAGAGCTTTGGTGAGAGAAATAGGAGTTTTACGGGATTTCGGGAAGAAGAAGGAGAGTTGGAACGTGAAGATCGCTTGCTGTCGACATGAGTCTTTCTTCTCCCTCTTTTCTTTCTGTTTCTGGTTTTGCTCAGTGTTTTTCCATGAACCGTGAGTAGATCCACGGCTGTGGGTTAGGGATTCGTTTGTGTTTTGGGTATGTTTGAACCCTAACTTGGTTGCGATTTGGATTTGTTTCGGTTTTATCGATTTGTGCTTTATTCGATTGGTGTTTGCTGACCCCTTGGCCAATTATTTCAGATTCTGAACTACATAGGAATATGGGTTTAGTTTCGGATCGAAATCGATAGAATAGATCGTATTATTCACATAGGAATATGGTTTGATCGATCTAGGATTGATGATAGTGTTCTTCATGCATCTAGTTTGATAAATCACATAGGGATATGGATTTAGAAAACCTTAGATAGTGAGTTATATGCTGGAAGGTGATTTCTCTATTTTTGTTACTTGATGATTCCTGAATACAGATTCAATATCGTGATTCTCGCATGCTTAGCATATACCCATACACGCGAATACGGTCCCGACACCCACGGTCATCCTTACTTGCTAGTTTACACGTTTTTATTGCTTTGCTTCTTTATTTTCTATTCTTTCCATATACTTCCACCATCACTTTCACTTGCTTGCTTCGATTTAGTTTCAATTAGGATTTAGACTTAGCTACCGGTCCTTGTGTTCGACCCCGTGTTACGACGATCCGTATCCTTGCGGTGAGTTGTGAATCGGGTTATAAATTCTAGACTCGATACACACGTATCAATCATCATCTTGAGCAAAGGAGTTAATCTTGTTCAGTGCCAACTGTGTCTTCATGGGAGAGTAATATTTCATCATAAACTTCTCCTCCATCTCATCCCATGTAGAAATAGAATTTGGCTTCAAGGTATAGAGCCAATCCCGTGCCTTATCCATCAGAGAGAAGGGAAATGCCTCAATCATCGCGTCCTCCATTGTTACCCCTGGCGGCTTCTTGATGGTTCGACACAACATCTTAAACTGCGTAAGATGAGAATTCGGATCCTCATTATACCTGATGAGGACATCGAAGCAACCAACAGCTTGGAGGCGGATGAGGATGGGAGCTTAACGGAAGGAGCTCTCCGGGATGATGAAGACTCGGCCTCTCAGGTGCCGGGAGAAGTTCCGAATGATCAACACGTTACACGATCATTCGAAGGCGCAAGAACGGGAAGTGACGTGCACCACGCGACGGCTCAACGAGCAAGCCATAGAGCCGAGCCTCCCCTCACTCGTGCTAGAGCTCGAGCCCTTCGTGTCACGCTAACCAAGGCTGTCTTTCAAAGTTCTTCACGGATTCCGGGTTCACGACAACAAGGATGCATCATTATTCGGACGAGAAGTGATTCGGAACAATTTCAACATTAAGTCCAAATTGTCTAAGGCCTAGGACACGACCTTAATCAATTTTCGGCCCAAGAAGAAGGCCCACGGTCCAGCCCATCAGCAGCCCAAAGAAAGGAGCTTTCCCAACAACTCTTTTCTACCACCTACTCACCATTAATGCACGTGGGCTACATGTTGTTTAGCATTTATGTCTTTGTTGACAATTGTTGTTATTTAAACTCCTTTCTTTTCATTTTGTGATCAGCTTATCATCAATAAAAAATTGTAGAACCTTTGTTCTATTTCTTCACTCAATATGTTGAGATTATCTTTGTGTCTTGGTGTGTCCGAGGCCTCTTCTCTTCGGTGTGTCCGAGAGACTCCTTCGGTGTGTCCGAGGAGATTGCGTCCGGTGTGTCCGACGCGCCCATATCCTTCGATTACCACCTCATCCCTTTTGAAACGTTTCTGAATTCGAGCGCCACATTCATGAGCCGATGATTGGAATCGATTCGCCATCAATCCACTTCGATTATCCCTTGTTCCTCCGTGAATTCGAGAGCCACTTCCGTGAGCCGGTGATTGCGGTTGAAC
>NW_010961071.1:105275-106194 GCF_000463585.1 Tarenaya hassleriana
CTTGGTGTGTCCGAGGTCCACTATCTATTCTTTCCCTTCGTTCCATCCATCTTTCTATCTTAGTTTTGAATTCGAGAGCCTTTTAGAGCCGGTGATTGAAACTAAGATCCATCTTTCTGTTCTGTCTATGTCCGGGTCAAAGGCAAGCTCAAAATCTGGGTCGAGTTGTCTTTGAGTGGGACGTCTACTCATGCACTAAAAGAACCTGCAAAAATAAAAGTCCAGAAAAAGGTAGAGAAGGTGAATCGAAGTGAATAAAAAGGCAGAGAGTAGGGAGAGACACCTGATAAAGTCCAGAACGATCCCGGAAAAGTCCAGAAAAATCGGAAAAAATCCAGAAAAATTCAGAAAAGTCCAGGAAATATCCATAATAACTCCGAAAAAGTCCAGGGAATTCTGAAAATGTCCAGAGAGGTCCTGAAAAATCCAGAACAAGTCCAGAAAAGTCCAGAAAAATACAAACAGCAAAAATAATAAACAGAAAAATCAAGAAATAAAAGAAATAAAGAGAAATTGACTCAAAAGAAAAATAAAAATCACACAAACACACAAAGAAAAAGGAGGTGAACAAACACACAAAAAATCAAACAGAAAAAAAAATCAAAGACTCCGGAAAGACTAACCTAGAGTCAATCTATCCTAGCTATGGAAACCGTAAAAAGTCCCTGGCAACGGCGCCAAAAACTTGATCACTTGCGTGACGAGTCTTAAATTTGTAACCCGAAACACAACTAATCCGCAAGTATACGGATGTCGTAGTACCGGGGTCGAACACAAGGACTTAAGCGGTTAAGCTAGGAATCGACTAAAACTAGGAAAATGGAGAAAATAAAATCGGAGAATTGTTTTTGTTGGTTTTCGTAAGTTGCAGAAAATTAAAAGAAAGAAAGTAAAATCAAAGACAATCACAATTCAAGAG
>NW_010961071.1:106310-106932 GCF_000463585.1 Tarenaya hassleriana
GTTCTCTCAAACCGAAAACCCGCTATCCAAGAGAGTACTCTATCCACTTTCGTGGCTTAGAGTGAAATTCCCGAATGCATTAAATTCCCTTGTCACGATCCTAGATTGAATTGAACCGAATTTCTTCGCATTCAATCTCAACCCATTTCAATGAATGCACCAAGAATCAAGAATCCATGTCTCCATGAAATTCTCAATCATAAATTCTACCCATAAGATTTTCATCCAATGGGTAGCATTAAACACCATTCATTAAACTCTAGCAATCAAACCCAAACCCAAACAATTGCATCACTCAATTCAACAAATCCTAGGTTTCCCTAAACATTCATTCAAGAGAGATGAGAGATAATCATGAAGAACAAAATTTCATTCATTGCAAGAGTTTGAAAGCATAAAAATCATCGACAGAGGAGACGTGAAGATAATCAGAGTGTCGACAGATGATAATATTGCCGACCCATTGACGAAGCCTCTCCCTTCGTCAAAGCATGATGGTCATGTTAAGGGTATGGGGATTAGATGCTTGTAGGATAGATCATAGAGCGTAGTGGGAGATTGTTGGTTGTAATGCTCTAGGATGATCCGTGATATGACATTTGACTTTGTATTGATTCATTGA
>NW_010961071.1:108110-109907 GCF_000463585.1 Tarenaya hassleriana
CCCAAATCGAGCTCTCCCTCAAAAGTCCGAAAAATCAGACCTAAATCAGTTCCAGGTCACGCGGTCAGCCGGACCAGGTGTTGGTCCGGCGGACCGGGAGTAAATGAAGCTCACACTAACGCGGCGCAAAATGGTCCTGGTCCGGCTGACCAAAGTTGGTCAGGTCCGGACCAGGTCTTCAGTGGATGCACTCCGGCTGACTGGGTAGGCGAGCGGCGGACTGGCGAATGGCAGAGGCGTTCTGGTCCGGCGGACCTGAGTAGGTCAGCTCCAGACCAGATGCTCTTGGGTCTGGTCAGGCTTCGGCTCGGAGTCCGCTGGCTGACTGAGGAAACTCGTGATCCTGGTCCGGCTGACCAGAATTGGTCAGCTCCGGACCAGGATTTGATTTCGTCTGGTCAGTTCGTCTTCGGCATGGTTCGGCGGACTGGCTGAGCACGACAAACCCCCCTGGTCCGGCTGACCCAATTTGGTCAGCCGGACCAGGCCTTCTCTTTCGTCGGGTCAGGCTTGGCTCAGCGCTGGGGACGGACTTGTGTGGCAATCTCCTAGTCCGCCGGACCAGAGTTGGTCAGGGGCGGACCAGATGAACTGTTTTCTCTGATTCTCGCCGAATTTGTGCGTTATGCCCTCGGGGTCCTGCCAAAGTCAAGAAATAGTCCCGAAACCCTAGAATGGCTCTAAAAATGCCTAAGAATGTGTGGAAACCGTTTAGAAACCAAAGGCATACTCGTGTAAAATCCAAATAAAATCCGAGCCATCATTGGGTTTCCTGGGATCTCAAGAGCGAATCTAATTCCTAAGAGATCAGTTCTAGGGTTTGCGCAGCGGATGTAAAACAAAATTTTTGATGAAACCCTGTAGGCTCATCCGATATAGCAGTATAACCCGTAATCTTTTATTTCCGTTACACAAGTCATAGGCGGTCTCTAGCAAGTCACTATGACTACCTATCCCGAATAGAGTTTGTTCGTGATCCTACGAATGCCATGTTGGTTTAGTGCTCTATGATGTACTGTTTATGAGCTTTATTTAGATACATTTGATGTATTGATACTTTCTATGTTTTATGAGAGTATTTGATTCATTACATGTTCTTGTATACTAGATGTGTTATGAAATCCATATATCATTATGAATGATATTAAACTCCCTAGTCTTGTGTCATTATGGGAATGATAACATAATAAGACTAGTATGATATGTGATTGATGATCATATAGATGATCATAGGTATTAGATATGATCATAGTCATAGGTATTCGTTGGAGAACGGAATACTGGAATGACCCGCATGAGATTGTCACATGGACTAGCGTCATGAATGGAATTTCATATGGCGGTTCCATGATTAGATCCTAAGACCTGAGATATATACGGAATCCAACATGAGGAGTTACGCGCTTTGATTACGTCAAACGTCCTGCGTAACAGGAGGACTATAAAGGCGTGTATCAGGTACGAGACGAATCATGTACTGGATTGTAGATAGTCAAGACGGGATTTGTACCTCTCGTAAAAGAGAGAGATATCACTGGGCCCCTCGTGTGAGCGAGACTGTAGAAATGTGTGGCCGCACTATAGACGAACGTCGTCTATTTCAGACAGTCGAACTCAGTGAACGAGAAAGCAGTCGAATCAGATAAGGTGGCTTGTCCATGCCTTATATTCGACATATGATATCGTGATACAAAAGGATCATCAAACGGAATCATCACTGGCGTTCGTAGGATCACAAACAAACTCTATTCGAGATAGGTAGTCATAATGTCTTGCTAGAGACCGTCTATGACTTGT
>NW_010961071.1:110108-114979 GCF_000463585.1 Tarenaya hassleriana
CACTCAAAACCCCCACTTGTTCTCCGACTGTATCTTATCACCCCTTGGATAGTTTTATAACTGCACATTTACTCGAGGACGAGCAAACCTCAAGTCTGGGGGGATTTGATCACACGGGTTTTTCACTGGTTTTATAACGTCATGCATCACAATTTTTCTTACATTCTAGGTATCATAGGACGTTAGATGGCCATGGGTAGGTTGTTTTGCTCGTTTTTCCTTGCAGGAAGACTCCACGATGAATCCTCACGAAGCGAGCACGAAAGAACAAGAATTTGAGAATGCTCGGGAAACTCAGACAAAACGAGCGACCCGCCCATTTTATGGGCGGTCGCCCGTTTTGTGAGCGGCCGCTCATTTTATGAGCGGTCGCTCATTTTTTTCGCGTGTCAGAGGAAAATGAGCGACCTGCCCATAAAATGGGCGACCGGAAGAAAAATGAGCGACCCGCCTGAAAAATGAGCGACCGCCTGAAATCAAAATCGGCCCAAAAAGGAAAAGCCCGTGTTTTGGGGAGAAGACAAAATTCTGAACTTTCACAAAAATGGGAGTTTAAGGAGAGAGAAAGGGGGGCTACACACTTTGGGAGAAAAATCACCTTGGAGAGGAAGAAAAGAGGGATTTTGGAGATCAAGGAGGCTAGGAGAAGAAGAGGACCACCATTGAAGACCATCTTGAGCATTTCTTCTCCTTTTCCATGTTTCTTCATTTTGCTTTCTGTTTTGAAACCCTAGTTATGGAGTAGTGACTTTGTTGTGGGTGAGGGATCCCCACTTTTGTATGGACACCTAAGCTTAATCTATGATGTCTTTGAGTTTTCTTCCATTGGTTTGATATTTTGTGCTTAATGCTGTTGATTTGGGTGAAACCCTAGTTGATATGACCATAGAACACATTGATCATAGGGATATGGGGATGATGTTTGGAACCAAATATCAAATGAGTGAGTTATTCACATTGGGAGATGGCTTAGCTTGCTTAGGGTTCATGATGGGGTACATTAATGCATCTAGAGATCATTTGGATCATTGGGAAATGGGTGAATTGATTGTCTAGGTAGTGAGTTTAAGCTCGGGAGAGACAAACTCTAGAGGAAGTGCTTGAAATCCCCAATTGGAAGACAAACCCTAGGACATTGTAGCATCACTAACCGTCCATGCGATTCATGAGGGATCCCGAACCTACAACGCCTCAAACCATCGTTTACAACTCATTAATTTCATTTGCTTGTTTGATCTTCTTTTCATATTTATATTTTTACAAACACCTTGTAAGCAATATTTTCCATCACCATTGATCTAGTTTTAGAATGGATTAACACAACCTAGTCCTCGTGATCGACCCCGGTACTACAACTACCGTATACTTGCGGATAGTGGTACGAATCGGGTTACAAATTTAGAACTCGGTGCGTGCGCATCAAAGAACAAACGATAAACTATCAATGATAAAACACTGCAGGCTTCGGGATTGCTTTACATGCAAGGGTCTTTCAAAAGATGCAAACTCAGTGGTTTATCTATCCGATTCAGGGAATTCAAGCTCTAAAGTAGAGATTAACCCTCTCGAGTCTAACCTCACTATCCAGGCTTTATCCTACTAATCTCTCGATTCAATAGTCTAAAACCCTAGATGCATGAACGAACGCTATCATAATCCTTAGGCAAATATTCATCTCTCAATGCAATACTTGTTCTATTTATTGAGTTATTTCCAGATTAGAATCCCATATGTCTATGCGAATTAAAACCCTAAGTTCATTCAATCAAGTGCCCAACAAGATCAAACGCATTAAACGCAACTGAATAAACCGAATAGAATAAATAAAACCACAAAGTCTGGAATTATGAACCAAAGATCCCTACATAACAAATCCCTAACCTACAGCAAAAGAATTACTCGCTAAACATCGAGACGTCAGGGTTCATATCAATACAACAAAACATCGTAAACTAGAAGGAAAGAGGAACGCTTAGTCGATTTCTCGGCTTCGTGGTCTCCGCCTTCTACTCCGATCTCTTGCTTCCTGATAGTCGCCCCCTTTTCTTGTGCTCTTGGTGTGTTTTCTGATAAAAGGCTGAATGAATTTCGACCTAGAGGTTTTCTCCTCTTATTTTCCTTCGGTTTGGGCAAAATTGGAAGTTTTCCCGAATCTGGGGGTCGAACCGATCGTTTCGAAAAAGCCAAACCGATCGGTTGCACTTTCTGAGCAATTTTTCAATTTCTGCGATGTCGAACCGATCATTTCGTGTCTCTGAGCAGTTTCGACGGGCTTCGCGAATTCCCTCATAACTTTCTGCTCCGATATCGGATTTGGGTGATCTTGTGTCTATGCGTAGATATTGAGAAGAGCTTTCCAATGATGTAGAGAATGCATGTTTTGGACTTGTAGAGTGAAAGTTATTGAACTTGCAAATTCTGAAGTTTTCTGGGCTTCACGTTTTCCCTGGAAACACTCCAAATGTTCCCGTTTCGTCCATGATGTTCCGTAGCCCATATTTTCCACTCCTTTTGCTCTTTTTATATGTGAAAACCTTTTTAGACACCAAAGAACACAACCATGCAATGTTGAAGCCAAATGTGCCCTAGAATGCCTAAAAATATGTAAAATAGAGTGAAATACGCTAGACATCCTATATCAAAACGTCACCCAAAATACGTATTATCAATGACCCATACGCAGACGATCGAAGCCTTGACAAGTGCTCGAAACATGGGCGGTATTAGCATGAAATTATAATGAGGGAATTCTTGGTTACCAAGAAGCAGCTTATTACTTTCGAGAAATGAGAATCACCATTTCTCAATTCTTGTCTCACTTAAATAATTCGATATGCATAGATTTGGCATGTCCCATACACGAATTACCAAGGTCTTGACAAGAACTCTACTTGTAACAGCTCTATTCTCGATTGATCAAAATATAACAATTCTAATTTTGATCTGACTCTGTTACTTAGCTCGAATACACCATCTATTTAGCTTAGTAAACTAAGTCCCGAAACTCCCACTCAATCAAGTAACTCCTATACCTGATCAAGTCCTATGCACTTAATCCGTATAGACCATCTATACAATTAAGTCATAGTCCAATCCATTCAGATCAACTCCGTTAAGTAACCATTACTTAACTGAATCGAATTTAGTTAGATACGAAAATCCGAAATCAGGGCTTTGCATCAACCCGATACATCGCATGAATCGTCTGATCAAATCCTAAAACGAAAGGTAGGAGAACATCTCGGTCCGGAACAGAATCTGAGCCGTCCATGCCTAGACCGATCGGTCTAGGTGTAGACCTATCGGTCCAGGCAGCTCAGATGGATCGGTCTAGCTCAATGTGTCGGTCTGGATCTTTTGGTCGAAATTGGTCTGGACCGATCGGTTTGGACCTCAACAGACCGATCGTTCTTGATCGTTTCCTCCCGTTCCAGCTCCGAGACGCAGACCGATCGGTCTAGGTGTAGACCGATCGGTCCGCATACTGGGAAGAAAACCCATATCGCGATTTTTCATCTTGATCTGGTTTTGTGCTCTGTTCTTGCCCGATTTTTGATCCATTTTTGGGCAATCCTCCAAATGCCCTCATATGCGAAGTTCCTCAAGGATATTTTGACGAAGAAGCGGGTAGTGGAAAAGGAGACTGTAGCATTGAGCACCGAAATTAGCGCGGCCATCACAAAGCGTGAACTTCCCCCGAAGATGTCTGATCCGGGAAGTTTCTCTATACCGTGCAAGTTGGGAAACATTGAGATTGATAGGGCACTATGTGATCTTGGAGCTAGTGTGAGTTTGATGCCGTTGTCCATTTACAAGAAGTTGAACATAGGTGACCTGAAACCCACGAGGATGGCCTTACAACTAGCGGATAGATCTATCAAGTATCCAGCAGGGATTCTAGAGGACGTACCCCTCAAAATTGGCGGATTCTATGTTCCAGTGGATTTTGTAGTATCGGACATGGATGAGGATTCTAAAGTTCCAATCATTTTGGGCCGCCCATTCTTGAGCACAGCAGATGCCGTAGTTCATGTTCGAGCCGGAAGATTAACGATGAAGATCGGAGATGAGACAGTCAAATTCACGCTTGACCAGAACTTGAAGCAACCTTCGACCAATGATACGGTATGCTACGCGGATATACTTGAAGCAATGGCGGAAGAAGTGATAGGAGAGTTCCGTGAAGTAGACCCGCTAGAAGTGTCACTAATGGCCGTAGAAGCAAGCTTGTTCAGTAATTGGGAGGAGATCGAAGAGATAAGACGAGCGTTAGACGGTCAAGAAGCCAAAAATGAAGTGCAGAGTAAAACGGGCGACCCGCCTGAAAAATGGGCGACCAGCTCATTTTGTCTGAACAGCGGCACTGTTCACGCGGGTGACCTGCCCGAAAAATGGGCGACCAGCTCATTTTGTCTGCGCAGCGACACTGTTCACGCGAGCGATCGGGACCAAAAATGGGCGACCCAGTGTAAAAAACGGGCGACCCGCTCGAATTGTCTGAGCAATGACACTGTTCACGCGAGCGACCGCCCGTCCGAATGGGCGACCCGCCCGTTTTCTCTGAGCAAAAACGATCTGGGTACTGTAGAAGCGAGCGACCCGCCCGAAAAATGGGCGACCCGCCCGTTTTCACCTGGAAACGCAGATTTGGAACTCAGACATATCCTGTCGACCTTCCACACCGTTCTTGACTCGTCTCAAGGTTCAAAAGAGAAATCACACGACGATTGGGACCCCGATATCCTGTCGACCTTCCACACCGTTCTTGACTCGTCTCAAGGTTCAAAAGAGAAATCACACGACGATTGGGACCCCGAACATGCTCCACAAGTGGAACTAAAGCCCTTACCCCAAGGGCTTAGGTATGTCTT
>NW_010961071.1:115286-117267 GCF_000463585.1 Tarenaya hassleriana
CTCGTGTTGTATTTGATCAAAGAGGTTGTTACGAGGGGATTTTGGAGGTTTGGTTAAGAAAAGAGAAAAGAAACAAGGAAAGTGAAGAATGTACATCCCGGTATGAACCGGGTTGCTAGTTAAGGTCGTAGCTAGACCGAAATGCGGTTCAATCAATTAAAGAGAGGGAGAGTACAGAGGTACCTCCTTCTGGTCTAATACTCCCTGGATTGTATGGCTTGAGTCTTTGAGTGTTGACCATGAAAGTTCCGCCTTTTCCGTTGTCGAGTTCTACCGCTCCATGAGATGTAACGTTCTTTATGATGAACGGCCCCGACCACCTTGATTTCAGTTTTCCTGGAAAAAGTTTTAGTCGAGAATTGAATAAAAGAACGAGGTCACCTTGTTGGAAGTTTCGATTGAGGATGTGCCGGTCGTGCCACTTCTTGGCCCGCTCCTTGTAAATCCGCGCGTTTTCATATGCGTCCAAGCGAATTTTCTCTAGGTGATGGAGCTCTAGCACTCGTTTTTCCGCTGCGGTTTTCCAGTCGTAATTCAACGCCTTAATCGCCAATACGCCTTGTGCTCCAACTCAACCGGTAGGTGGCAAGATTTTCCATAAACGAGTTGAAATGGAGTGAGCGGGTCGCCCAAAAAATGGGCGACCGCTCGTTCATTTTTCATTTTGCGCAGAAGAATCGAGCGGGTCGCCCAAAAAATGGGCGACTGCTCGTTCTTTTTCTGACGCCCGCTTCTCCTGCTTTTCGAAGCAACACGGATTTTTCCTCACGCTCGTGTTGTAGTTGATCAAAGAGGTTGTTACGAGGGGATTTTGGAGGTTTGGTTAAGAAAAGAGAAAAGAAACAAGGAAGGTGAAGAATGTACATCCCGGTATGAACCGGGTTGCTAGTTAAGGTCGTAGCTAGACCGAAATGCGGTTCAATCAATTAAAGAGAGGGAGAGTACAGAGGTACCTCCTCTTATCCTTGGAAATCAAGAACATGACCCCTTGGTATGCGGACTACGTCAACTATTTGGTTGCCAAGGTGGTACCCCCGGAGCTAAGCTACAACGGGAAGAAAAAGTTTTTCCACGATGTTAGAGACTACTTTTGGGATGAACCTTTCTTGTTTAAGAGAGGTAAGGACGGATTATTTCGAAGATGCATTCCGGAGGAAGAGGTGAAGCAAGTGATACACCATTGCCATGCATCGGATTACGCAGGGCATTTTGCCTCAGCTAAGACAGCCACAAAGATCCTACAATCGGGCTTCTATTGGCCAACATTGTTCAAGGATGTGCACACTTTTGTAAGCTCATGCGATGCTTGTCAAAGAACGGGCAACATCTCGCGGAGAAATGAGGCACCACAGAACTTTATCTTGGAAGTGGAACCATTTGACGTATGGAGAATAGATTTTATGGGACCGTTTCTATTATCTTGCGGTAACCTATACATTCTTGTGGCAGTGGACTATGTGACGAAATGGGTGGAGGTACTTGCTAGTCCGAAGAATGATTCAAGCACTGTGTCACGGATGTTCAAAAGAGTCATATTTCCTCGGCTTGGAGTCCCAAGAGTGGTGATAAGTGATGGAGGAGCACACTTTGTTAATAGAGTGATTCAGAGCATATTGACTAAATATGGTGTTCACCACAGAGTAGCAACTCCTTACCATCCCCAAACGAGCAGTCAAGTAGAAGTCTCTAACCGAGAGATCAAACAAATTTTGGAGAAAACAGTGGCCAAGTCAAGAAAGGACTGGGCTTTGAAGCTTGAGGATGCGGTTTGGGCCTACAGAACGGCATTCAAGACGCCTATCGGGATGACTCCATTTCAACTAGTGTATGGGAAAGCTTGCCACCTACCGGTTGAGTTGGAGCACAAGGCATATTGGACGATTAAGGCATTGAATTATGACTGGAAAACCGCAGCGGAGAAACGAGTGCTAGAGCTCCATCACCTAGAGGAAATTCGCTTGGACGCATATGAAAACGCACG
>NW_010961071.1:117681-120396 GCF_000463585.1 Tarenaya hassleriana
AAAAATGAACGAGCGGTCGCCCATTTTTTGGGCGACCCGCTCGATTCTTCTGCGCAAAATGGAAAAAGAACGAGCGGTCGCCCATTTTTTGGGCGACCCGCTCGATTCTTCTGTGCAAAATGAAAATTGAACGGGCGGTCGCCCATTTTTTGGGCGACCCGCTCGATTCTTCTGCGCAAAATGAAAAATGAACGAGCGGTCGCCCATTTTTTGGGCGACCCGCTCGATTCTTCTGCGCAAAATGAAAATTGAACGAGCGGTCGCCGATTTTTTGGGCGACCCGCTCGATTCTTCTGTGCAAAACGAAGAAAGAATGAGCGGTCGCCCACGTATAAAAAAAATAAAAAAACGAAAAAGCAGACAAAAGGGAGACCCCACTCTCTCTCCCTCACATTCTTTTTCCACCGCAACACCTCTCCTCCCTTCCCTCACTTCGGCAAAAATCTCCCTTTTTCCGGCCGAACCACCGCCGCTACTCGCCGCCGTCTGCGCCTCGTCGTCTCGTCACTTCACCACCGAGCAAGCTCTCCCTCTCCCGCAAGAACCCCTCCTCTAATGTAAGCCCTAATTTCTCTTCCTCTTTCCAAATCTTAGATTTAGGGCTTGCTTGGTCAAAATAGAGATACATTGTTACATGGGTTAGTCGAAACTTGCATGGGTTAGGAAGATTAGGCCGGAAATTTCGATTCCGATCGAGAAATTTCTTGGAAACGCGCAGTGAGCGGTCGCTCGAGCGGTCGCTCGCCTACCGAGCGACCGCTTGGTTTTCGAGCGACCCGCTCGAAACCCCTGTCCAGATCCCGCAACTTCCATCCTTACGTCCTGACCTCGTGCGACCCAAACCCTACCGTGTATTCGATGCAGATGGCCCCGAAAAGACCCCGAACAAGCGACAATGCCAGTTCTTCTCAAGAGCGAGAAGGTTCTCAAAAGAGGGATATGCGACCTGGAACAATCACCGAGATTTTGGAGGCACCGATCGATGATTTGATAGAAGGACCGACGAAACCCGTGAAGATTGATAGGCACGACGAGGCCTATACAAAAGCTCGACACCTAAACACGATCAAACAACGGGGAAGCAAATTCGTATGTGATCGCACCACTCGGCTGCTGGGAATTCAAGCCAACGTCGACTACATCTTTGAGAAATTGGGCTGGGAGAGACTGTACAAAAGTGCAGAACCGACTTTCCGAAGCATCAACCGGGAGTTCCTCGCGACCTACACGTGCTATTTCCCCGAGGACAATTCCATAGAGGACGCCTACATGGAATTCCGGTTGAACAAAAAATGGGTACGGCTCAACATGTCCCAATTTGCAGATATCCTAGGTGTCCCCAAGGGAACACACTCGCTCGTACCGCCAATATCAGCCTATGTGTTCCAAGAATTCTGGCAGAAAATAGCCGTCCGAAGATATTCCAGCTCTGCAGGCAAGATTTCGTGGATCCAGCACCCGGTGATTAGATATGCTCATCAATTCATGTCTAACTCCATATTCGCTCGTGACGAACTGGGTAAGATCCATAAGATCGAGATGGGTTATCTTTATTTGGCGCTTCAAGAATTTCATGACGGGCCATCACTCGATGATTGTGTGCGAGGGGGATGGTCGACCATGGATTTAGCATCGAGGGTAGCAATCCACCTGTACAACATGGCCAACACAAAGGCTAAAGACGTTAAAATATGCGTTGGGGGAATCATCACAAAGATAGCTCGGAGGGTAGACACGGGGATTACATTCTACAAGGAAGACATCATCGATTTGCATTGCCTCCTTGACATGGACTCCCTCAAGACTCGAGGCCACATTCGGAGGATAGGAGAGGAATGGATCTATCTAGGCGACGATGGACTCAAACGATACTTGCACCTACCATGTGAGGAGATAGAGACATTCACCCCCGAGACGCTGCGTCTCGACTTCCTTGAGACCCCTCCTGCGCGTACCGGAGACCGAAGAGGTCGCAGGGGAAGGCTCTCGATTGCTGATGGTGAAGGGACCTCAACACCTATCCCCGATCCCAGATTGGACCTTATCATCCAAAAGCTGGAGAGCTTCGATACTCACCTCACCACCATAGAGGGTTTTGGACCTCGTCTCGCATCCATCGAAGAATCGATGGAAGATCACTTTGCCACGCTTGAAGCCACTCTCAACTGTTCTATTGAGAGTGCCCAACGCGAGATCATCCGTACGGTTGAGAAGATGATGGATGAAGATGCCTCCGGGGACGAAGACTCCCACCACGATAGCGAGACCGATGCATCATCCACTTCCGGAGCAAGCAAGACCAGCAAGGGCAGCAAGAAGGCAGTACCATGATCTATCTTATCTTAGGACGAGTTCAACTCTGATGCTTTATTTTACCGGTGTTTTGGATCACATTTTGCTAAACCATAGCATGTTTAGGATGTTTTGAACTATGCTTCGGATTTTAGACTCTTGTGTTGTTTTGGACTATATTTCATTGCTTGAATGCATGTCATTTCTGTTAATCCGAGCAACAGAAACTTTCTGATCAACGGAACACTCGAAAACGGGCGAAGAAAATTCAACAGACAAAGCGGGCGACCCGCTCGTTTTCTTGAGCGGTCGCCCACACAAAAAAAAAAAGAAAAGAAAAAAAAGGTCGAGAAAGAGAACGAGCGGTCGCCCATTTTTTGGGCGACCCGCTCGTTTTCTCTGAGCAAAAAGATCACCTAACCG
>NW_010961071.1:120509-122378 GCF_000463585.1 Tarenaya hassleriana
TGTGCCGAGGTCTGATGAGACCTCAAAATGGATTCCTTCTTCGGTGAGAGGGGGTAGCACATAATAGGCCATGTCGAATGATCGATACCTGCTCTCGACGTCCATGAACCTCCATAATATGTCCCCGTTTTGTTCCTTGACAAAATTGTTCTCCAAGAGATGCATATAGTTGATTTTGTCCCCGTGGATGAAGTCATGCGCATATGCTCTAAGATCGATGCCCAATCGCTCTGCAATCATGGTTACGATCCCTCCGAAACAAATTGACTCAGTGGTGGAAGTGATTACCTTGTGCATATGCAGTGCTACCCTTGACGCGACGTCCGCAACCTCTAGACGGTTGTTCATCATGAAGTGGAGAGGTTCCATGAGCATGTTCAGTTCCGTGATGGAGACGGTTCGTGTATCCTCGCGTGCAAATAGGGTGGATGCCATGAATTGCTGAAGGTAGCGGACTGCGGGATGTCGTATCATGAAGGCTTCGAGTTCCCAAGGGGTGAAGTGTGCAGCTGCTATTTGTGTCCAGAATTTTCTAGCTTTGGCGATTGTTATCTTTGGGATTGCTGCCGTGCTGCCCGCTTGAACGCCCAAAATTTGAGCGAGTAGCTCCATCTTGAGATAGTATTGGTGCCCTTCAAAACGGAATCCGATTTAGCCATTGCGAGGATTGGCATTCCTTGGGATGAAGCATTGGAAAGTGCACGCAAATTCTGTTGTCAATGAATGGTAGGTGCGGGGGTTCGCGCGGAATAGACGTTCCCATCCGGCGAGTTGGAATATCCCCTCGATCCTCTCATAGAGTTGCTTTGGTCGAATGCCATGGTATACGAATTTTGAAGCCTTAATCCTCCTCTGATGGATTTGGTGTAGAAGGATTGTCTCCTCGTTGGATTGGGGTTGAAACGGGATTGGATCCCCGTGTTCTTGTTCAGCGTCAACTCGGATTTCATCCACGAGGCTGTACGGGTTAAAGTCGCTGCGAATGAAATCAGGTTTGGTATACTCTATCTTTTCCAATACTCGAGCGAAATCTTATCAATGGAATTTTCATTGCTTCCTGCGGTCTAGGATGAAATAGTTCCTACTTGCCAAGCATGTCTCCTAAACACATCCAAATGAAAACCCCAAAAGTCACAGCCTATAACTTCAATGTTTTCTCTTGCCCCATATCTTTCCTTTTTATTCGGATTTTTTTGCTACCCCCTCTTACCGAAGAAGGAATCCATTTTGAGGTCTCATCAGACCTCGGCACAGACTCCGGACAAGAATCATCATCCCAGGGTTCTTGTAAAGGCCCCGCCGCTCGGTCCCCTCTCTTAACTCTCACTCCTTTGCATTCATTTTAGCTAACATCACATAGAATTGTAGTTCTCTCACATTGCATAGGTTTCACGGGCTTACGACATCCGCAAAAGAGAAATTGGAATGCAACTCCACCTCATTGAAAAAGGTAACACACTCACCCCTTTCATTCCATTCCTTATTTCTCCTTTGGAATCTCTCCACTAGCCGAGAGTCAATACCGTGGACGGTGTTTGATTCAAGTCTGGGGGGATGCACTAACGCACATCGTACCCATGAACCCTACACATCATGCATCATTTGCACTTAGAATCATGCATTCCTTAATCTTTCAAAAAAAAAAAAGTCTTGCATTTTGTACATATTTGCATAGATCGTCATCAATAGGTTGCATACGTGCATATAGGTCTAGGAATGCATGCATACAATTGCATAAGATTTTTCCCCTCAAAGATTTGGCTGGATGACGATGTGGGGGGGACATAGAGTGAGGATTGGCTTGGAAAGGTTTTAGGAGCTAAGTTTAGCTTTATCTAAAGAGTTGAATGGATTGTCGAGCGAGGTAGA
>NW_010961071.1:122487-135556 GCF_000463585.1 Tarenaya hassleriana
CTAAGTTAGGAAGCCTATAGGAAGCAACAAGCCCTAGAAAATACGATGCATCCCGACACTCCTCTGTCATCATCTCGTTAATGAAAATCATTCGGGGACATGAGTGCGTCGAAAACGAAGGCTCGGGTCTAAGTTGTGGGACAAGGACACAAAAAGAAAAAAAAAAGAGAGTGAACTCGTCAAATTCTAACGTCCTAGAAGCCCGGGATTGCATCATATGAAAAAAAAGGGGGGAAAGAAAGAAAAAGAAAAAGAACACAAAAACACGAATAAAAAGGAAAGATATGGGGCAAGAGAAAACATTGAAGTTATAGACTGTGACTTTTGGGGTTTTCATTTGGATGTGTTTAGGAGACATGCTCGGCAAGTATGAACTATTTCATCCTAGACCGCAGGAAGCAATGAAAATTCCATTGATAAGATTTCGCTCGAGTATTGGAAAAGATAGAGTATACCAAACCTGATTTCATTCGCAGCGACTTTAACCCGTACAACCAATCCACTCAAAACCCCCACTTGTTCTCCGACTGTATCTTATCACCCCTTGGATAGTTTTATAACCGCACATTTACTCGAGGACGAGCAAACCTCAAGTCTGGGGGGTTTTTCACTGGTTTTATAACGTCATGCATCACAATTTTTCTCACATTCTAGGTATCATAGGACGTTAGATGGCCATGGGTAGGTTGTTTTGCTTGTTTTTCCTTGCAGGAAGACTCCACGATGAATCCTCACGAAGCGAGCACGGAAGAACAAGAATTCGAGAATGCTCGGGAAGCTCAGACAAAACGAGCGACCCGCCCATTTTATGGGCGGTCGCTCGTTTTTTTCGCGGTCAGAGGAAAATGAGCGACCCGCCCATAAAATGGGCGACCGGAAGAAAAATGAGCGACCCGCCTGAAAAATGAGCGACCGCCTGAAATCAAAATCGGCCCAAAAAGGAAAAGCCCGTGTTTTGGGGAGAAGACCTAATTCTGAACTTTCACAAAAAGGGGAGTTTGAGGAGAGAGAAAGGGGGCTACAGACTTTGGAGAAAAATCACCTTGGAGAGGAAGAAAAGAGGGATTTTGGAGATCAAGGAGGCTAGGAGAAGAAGAGGACCACCATTGAAGACCATCTTGAGCATTTCTTCTCCTTTTCCATGTTTCTTCATTTTGCTTTCTGTTTTGAAACCCTAGTTATGGAGTAGTGACTTTGTTGTGGGTGACGGATCCCCACTTTTGTATGGACATCTAAGCTTAATCTATGATGTCTTTGAGTTTTCTTCCATTGGTTTGATATTTTGTGCTTAATGCTGTTGATTTGGGTGAAACCCTAGTTGATATGACCATAGAACACATTGATCATAGGGATATGGGGATGATGTTTGGAACCAAATATCAAATGA
The DNA here is from genome assembly GCF_000463585.1 of Tarenaya hassleriana. Lineage (NCBI taxonomy): Eukaryota > Viridiplantae > Streptophyta > Magnoliopsida > Brassicales > Cleomaceae > Tarenaya > Tarenaya hassleriana. Next base: position 123,875 of record NW_010961071.1, read on the forward strand.
GTGAGTTATTCACATTGGGAGATGGCTTAGCTTGCTTAGGGTTCATGATGGGGTACATTAATGCATCTAGAGATCATTTGGATCATTGGAAAATGGGTGAATTGATTGTCTAGGTAGTGAGTTTAAGCTCGGGAGAGACAAACTCTAGAGGAAGTGCTTGAAATCCCCAATTGGAAGACAAACCCTAGGACATTGTAGCATCACTAACCGTCCATGCGATTCATGAGGGATCCCGAACCTACAATGCCTCAAACCATCGTTTACAACTCATTAATTTCATTTGCTTGTTTGATCTTCTTTTCATATTTACATTTTCACAAACACCTTGTAAGCAATATTTTCCATCACCATTGATCTAGTTTAAGAATGGATTAACACAACCTAGTCCTCGTGATCGACGCCGGTACTACAACTACCGTATACTTGCGGATAGTGTGACGAATCGGGTTACAAAATTAGAACTCGGTGCGTGCGCATCAGGGTTCAGATTTAATTTTAAAGTCCGAATCTAGGGTTAATCACTTGAATAAGAGGAGAATTAGAACCCTAACACTAATGAGCCGACTTAGAGAACTTTTAGACCCTTTTGGAGAGTCTAGAGGGTTGAAGAAGTGATCTTAATCTCTCTTTCTCAAAGCACATCATCGAATAGAAGATTCGTGTCCTAGCAGACAAGTTCCAAAGGTTGGAATCCATCCCGAGGTGTGGATACGTGTAGAGGGCGAGGTAATCTTCCTGCCTAAGTGATCGGACGAATTCTTCAGTTGATACAGGCCCCGGATCGATTGAGGTAAGCGTTCTAACGTTTCTACAAGATCATGCATGATAGGTTTTAGGGTTTTATCAAATTTTTGTCTTACATCCGCTGCGCAAACCCTAGAACCGATCTCTTAGGAATAGGATTCACTCATGAGATCCCAGAAAACCCAACACGCCAGTGATGATTCCGTTTGATGATCCTTTTGTATCACGATATCATATGTCGAATATAAGGCATGGACAAGCCACATTATCTGATTCGACTGCTTTCTCGTTCACTGAGTTCGACTGTCTGAAATAGACGACGTTCGTCTATAGTGCGGCCACACATTTCTACAGTCTCGCTCACACGAGGGGCCCAGCGATATCTCTCTCTTTTACGAGAGGTACAAATCCCATCTTGACTATCTACAATCCAGCACATGATTCGTTTCGTACCTGATACAGCCTTTATAGTCCTCCTGTTACGCAGAACGTTTGACATATTCAAAGCACGCAACTCCTCATGTTAGATTTCGTAGATATCTCAGGTCTTAGGATCCAATCATGGAACCGCCATATGAGATTCAAGTCATGACGCTAGTCCATGTGACAATCTCATGCGGGTCAATCCAGTATTCCGTTCTCCAACGAATACCTATGACTGTGATCGTATCCAATACCTATGATCATCTATATGATCATCAATCACACATCATACCAGTCTTGTTATATCATTATTCTCACAATGATACATGACTAGGGAGGTTAGTATTGTTCATAACAATACATGGATTTCATAACATATCTAGTATGCACAACATGTAATGAATCAAACACTTTCATAAAAAAGCTCATAAACAGTACATCATAGAGCACTGAACCAACAATCTCCCACTTGCTCTAATCATGAACTGCTAAACATCTAATGCCCATATCCCTAACATGACCCTCATGCTTCGACGAAGGGAGAGGCTTCGACAACGGATCGACAATGTTGTCATCTGTCGACATTCTGCAAATGTGCACGTCTCCTTTGTCTATGATCTCCCTGATAAGGTGAAATTGTCTGAGTATGTGTTTGGATCGTTGATGGGATCTGGGTTCTTTCGCTTGTGCGATCGCTCCATTGTTGTCACAATACAGAGTAATGGGGCTATCAACACTAGGAATGACATCCAAGTCACCAACAAACTTTCTGATCTAAACAGCTTCTTTTGCTGCGTCCGACGCTGCAATATACTCAGCTTCTATAGTAGAATATGCAACGGTCGCTTGCTTGGAACTCTTCCAGCTAACAGCGCCTCCGTTCAAGCAGAAAACATAGCCAGACTGCGATCTGTAGTCATCCGGGTCTGACTGGAAACTAGCATCGGTGTAACCCTTTACAGCAAGCTCATCTTCCGACCCACCGTATACCAAGAATACATCCTTAGTCCTTCTCAAGTACTTAAGGATGTTATTGACGATGATCCATGTTGGGTTCCCTGCGCTACGGGTTCCTAGCATGCGATCTCATCGATCTAGGGCTTGGTTTCTAGGTTTCATGCAGCGGAAGAAAAGATCTAAACCTAGCCAAACGTCACACAAAACTAATTGTGCAATAACCCCAAAAGACGTGTATATCACCGTGGGATTCGAATGCTTACCTCGTTCTATCAAGATCTGGAAGTATCAATCGATCCGGGGCCTGTTTTAATCACCAAGAGTTGAAAATACAACTTCTCTACACGTATCCACACCGACGGGACGGATTCCAAACGCTTTTGGAACTGATCTGCTAGGATCTATGAAGTGATTAGGGTTTCCGAGACTTGGGATCGAATCCCGGGAACTAGAACCTCAAAATAACGATTTCTCTTATATTCTAGATCTGTCTAGGAGTTCAGAATAACCCTCTCTTAGTTAGGACGGCGTCCTGATAACACATATTTTGGGTGATGTTTTGATATAGGATGTCTAGCGTATTTCACTCGATTTTATATATTTGTAGACATTTTAGGGCACATTTAGCTTCGATATTGGTTGGTTGTGTTCTTTGGTGTTTAAACAGGAATCCACACATAAAGAGAGCAAAAGGAGTGGAAAACATGGAATACGGAACATCACGGACGAACCGGGAATATTTGGAGTGTCTCCAGGGAAAACGTGAAGCTCAGAAAACGTCAGATCTTGCAAGTCCAATAACTTTCACTCTACAAGTCCAAATCATGCATTCTCTACATCATTCAATAACTTTCCCTCTACAAGTCCAAATCATGCATTCTCTACATCATTGGAAACCTCTCTTCGATATCTACGCATAGACGCCATCACCCAAATCCGATGTCGGAACAAAAAGTTATGAGCAAATTTGTGAAGCCCGCCAAAACTGTTAAGTGACACGATCGTGTCACTTTCAGTCACACGATCAGGTCACTTACCAGATTTTGGAAATACTCCGAATTTTAGCCCAGAAAAAGAAGGATTAAGTAGGGTTAGCCCCCAAGGTCGAAATCATTCAGACTTTTCAAGAAAACACACCCTAGAGCACAAAGAAGAGGGAGATTATCAAGAGGCAAGAGATCGGAGTAGAAGACGGAGATTACGAAGCCGAGAAATCGACTAAGCATCCTTCATTTCTTCTATTTTACGATGTTTTGTTGTATTGATATGAACTCTGACGTCTCGATGTTTAGCGAGTAGTCCCATAGCTGTAGGTTAGGGATTTGCTATGTAGGGATCTTTGGTTTTTAATTCCAGACTTTTGGATTTGTTTATTTCATTCAGTTTATTGAATTGTTCTTAATGCTTTTGATCTCATTGGCCACTTGGTTGAATGAACTTAGGGTTTTAATTCACATAGACATATGGGATTCTAACCTGGAACTAATTCAATAAATAGAACAGGTATCGCATTGGAAGATGGGTATTTGCCTAGGAATTATGATAGCGTTCGTTCATGGATCCAGAGTTTTAGACTATCGAATCGGGAGATTGGTAGGATTAAACCTGGATAGTGAGATTAGACTTGGAAGAGTTGATCTCTACCTTAGAGCTTGAATTAAGTTTGCATCTTTTGAAAGATCCTTGCATGTAAAGCAATCCCGAAGCCTGCAGTGTTTATCATTCATAGTTTACAACAGTTTTTATTGTTTGCTTTGCTACGCTCTCCCACTCATATTATCTTCTCTGGATCTAGATTTGGATTGGGATTTGATTCCGTTGTTTATTTGTCCCTGTGTTCGACCCTAGCTACTACAATCGATCTGTACACTTGCGGTATTTGTTGAGTCTAGGTTAATTATCACTTGATTCATATTTCTACACCTAGATTGACGACATGAAGTTTTTGGCGCCGTTGTCGGGGACAATTTAGGCAACAGGATTAGATTCTATCTAGTCTAGATCTTCTTCCTTTCTTTTTCTTTTTCTTAAGTGATTTCTCACGTTTTCTTTGTCTGTTTGTTGCCTTTCGTTTAGGCGTAGGGTTTCCTAGTGTATGACCAGAAGTGCTGGGACATCAGACCTAGTACCTTTTGATCCTGAACTTGAAAGAACCATTACACGCATCCGTCAACAGCAGAGACAGATGGAGAACGATCAAGATCTCGCTTTTCCCGGTGATGCTGCAGGCAATGCAGACTCAACTTTTGGTCAATATAACACGCCAAAGCACACCGAGCTTATGGCCGGTATACGACTGCCGACCATCGACATGACTCGTTTTGAGCTCAACCCGGCTACCATCCAGATGCTCAACAATAATTCTTTTCGGGGTAGGTCAAACGAAGATCCGAGCGCACATCTCACGCGTTTCAAGATGATGTGCCGCTCGATCAAAAGAGAGGCCAGAATGACAGACGATGACCTCCGTCTACTTGCTTTTCCTTGGACTCTCATGGATGCTGCATTGGAATGGCTATATGATTTAGCACCTGATTCCATCCACACCTAGGATCAGCTGGAAGTTTAGTTCATGTCCAAATTCTTTCCAGCCCACCGCACTCAAGCAGCTCTCTCAGGCATACACTCATTTAAGCAGGATCAAAGGGAGAGTCTCTACGACGCTTGGAGAAGGTACAAAGGATATCAGAAGTCGTGTCATCATCATGGGCTCGACAAGAACTACCTGGTCAATACCTTCTTTCGAGGACTACGAAATGATACTAAGACTCTGATTCGAGCTTCTTGCGGTGGAAGCATCCAGAACAAGTCATTCGAGGAGCTTGAACAACACATTGAACTGATGACTCAAGAAGAGGACGCTCCGAATGAATATTCTCGGGATCTACCAAGGAAAGACGCCGATTCTAGCCTTCAGTTTGTTGGTCGAATGCTCTAGGATGATCCATGATATGACATTTTGCTTTGTATTGATTCATTGATTTATGAATGCATTATTTTTCCGTTACACGATTAGCATGTTTGTTGTATTTCGGTATCCTTGAATCATTATAGAATGATTCTAAACACCCTGGTCAATTATCATTGTGGGAACAATGATGAATTAAGACTAGCATGAGGTGTGATCGATGCATTGGATGTAGATCACAATCATGGGTTCTCGTTGTGAACGAGTGACTGGATGACCCGCATGAGATTGTCACATGGACAGAGTCATGACTTGAATCTCATACAGCAGTTCGTTTATGGATCCTCATACCTGAGATGTCTAGAGTATCTGATATGAGGAGTGGCGTGTCTTGACTGCGTCAAACGTCGTCTTTAACCGGATGATTATAACGGCGTTGATCAGATACGTTCACGAATCATATGGAGATAGTAGACATGCAATATGGGACTTGTCACCTCCTTAACAGGAGAGATATCGCTGGGCCCTCTCGTGGAAGTCGGACTATGAAAATGCGTGGCCACGCTATAGATGAAGTTGCATCTATTTTACTAGTCGATTTACCTAGACGAGAAAGCGGTTGAACTTGAAGGGTGGCTCAAACCATGCCCTTGTTCAACTTATGATATCGTGAGACAAAGGATCAGAATTCGAGCTGTTAATGCCTTGGTTAGATCACCTCTAACTCAATTCTAAGTGGGTGGTCATGGCGTCTTGCTAGAGGCTAACCATGACTTGTGGTTCGGGAAAAGTTCCTAAAGTCACTACCACTTAGAATGGGCCTACAGGGTCACACACCAATAGGGATGGACTTATACGTGAAGAATACGAAGAATGGAAACGAGATTTGACCGAAACGAGCATGAAAAAGAGTTTTCAGTGTGTTGGTCCGGAGCTGACCAAGTTTGGGACTGAGCTGACCAAGAAGGGTCTTGGTCCGGGGCTGACCACACGTGGTCCGCTGGACCAAACCTTCAGGTCAGCCGGTCCGTGGGCCTCGGACTAAGCTTGGTTCGCCGGACCAAGCTCCTGGTCCGGCAGACCGGGATCCGGAAAGTTTCCATAATTCGATTTTAGGGTTTTCTAAGCTTATTTAAGTTTGGGATTTCGTCCAAACTTAATTAAGGCCGACCTAAAACTCAGAGAAACATCCTAGAACCCTAGAGAACCTGTTCTCTTCGATTTCTATTGTCCCGGGATTGGATCTCATCTCTTGAGTTACCCTTTTCTTCACTAATCCTAGCAGATTCGTTCCAAATCGTTTGGAATCCTTCCCGTCGGTGTGGATACGTGTAGAGGGACTGTAACTTCAGTCCTAGGTGATTTAGAACAGGCCCCGGATCGAAATAAACTTCAAGTCTCATCGAGAACGAGGTAAGTAACGATTCCCTCGGTGATATACACGATCTTCCGGGTTTTTGCGAGTTTGGTTGCGTGTGACGTTTGACTAGGTTTAGATCTTTCTTCCGCTGCATGAAACCTAGTAAACCAAACCCTAGATCGATATGATCGCATGCTAGGAACCCGTAGATAACCCAACACAGTTGGTTCTTGATCAATTGGCCGCACTGAATGGTAAGTTTGCAAGCACCAATTTGATTTCTACTAAGGATGCTCCGACACTTTCACAAGAGGATCTTGGTATGTATGCAGTCGAAGAGCGAGTCGAAGGTGTGAACTACGTGGCCAATAACTCCTACTCGAACACGTACAATCCAGGGTGGAAGAATCATCCCAATCTCTCCTACAAGTCAAACAATGTGGACAATCCCGTGCCGAACAACTTCAGAGCATCCGACAACTCGAACCAGAGGATTCCTCCCAGTTTTGCTTTTCAATCCAGGGGTCCTAATCAGACATCCAACTACAGAGCTCCGGGGCAACCCTATATTAATTCCACACCTCCAGGTAATCCTGAATCAAACCCTGATATGCACACTTTGCTTATATAGTTTATACAGAATCAGGAAAAGACAAATCAAGAATTTCGAGCTCAATTCGCAAGCATCGATGCTCACTTCAAGATCATAGACAACCATATCGCTCAGCTAGCATCAGCCTCTCAAAGACCATCCGAATCTCTTCCAGGTAAGCCTGAGACTAACCCCCGTGAACATGTCAATGCGATTACTTTGAGAAGTGGTAAGCAGGTAGACGTTGAAGACCGACCGATGGTTGAGCGAGGAAAAAGCTCGAAGACTGCAGTTGTAGACATCCCCGATGATGAACCTGAACCGGCTTACGTGCCCCCTCCTCCTACGCCACCACCAGTACCATTTCCATCTCGCTTGAGGAAGCATAACGAAGACAGCCAATTCGCAAAGTTTGTTGAGATGCTGAAGAAACTCGAGGTAACCATGCCATTCACTGATGCTATTTTGCAGATTCCCTCGTACACGAAGTATTTGAAGGACATCCTGATCAAAAAGAGGGTCGTTGAGAAAGAAACCGTAGCGCTTACTGCCGAATGCAGCACTTTGATCCAACACGAGCTTCCGCTTAAGCGGTCCGATCCAGGTAGTTTCTCAATCCCTTGTAAATTGGGTAATGTTTCCATCGATCGTGCACTCTGTGATCTAGGAGCCGGCGTCAGTCTTCTTCCATTATCGATCTTCAAGAAGTTGAATGTGGGTGAGCTAAAACCCACTAGAATGACTCTACAACTTGCCGATCGCTCCATTAAATACCCTGCTGGGATACTTGAGGATGTGCCACTGAAAGTCGGGAACTTCTATATCCCGGTTGACTTCGTGGTTCTCGACATGGACGAAGACTCTAAGATACCTATAATTCTTGGTCGTCCATTCCTTAACACTGTAGATGTTATCATTCATGTTCGAGCAGGTCGACTCACTATGAAGATTGGCGATGAGACGGTAGAATTTACTCTGGACAAAAATCTAAAGCAATCGTCACCTATAGACACGATCGTGTCTAGCTCGTCACACGATCGTGTCCGAAGCCGCAATGCTGTATGCGCGAATCAGCCAACTGACCTGATCGTGTCCCTTTTGCAACATGATCGTGTTGACGGTACATCAACTTCCGAAAAAATTCAGCAGTCTGACCCGATCGTGTCATCCCCACCACACGATCATGTCTCATCCTTGAACCAGAAACGAAAGACACATGAAGTTGACCCGATCGTGTCTACTGCGCAACACGATCGTGTCCCAGCACTGATCCGGAGCTCAAAGTTACAGACGACGCACCCGATCGGGTCTCCCCTTTCCACACGATCGTGTCAGGACCTTAATCAGCCACATGACTCGTTTTCACCTCACATGGGCATTCACGACCCATCTCACTCGGTTAAACAGGTGACTATGCTCTCAGACCATTATGCTCCTATACTTCATGATCCAGGTTGGCGAAAGATCGATAATATTCGCCTCTTAGACCCGTATGGTAGTTGAGAAGGTTCGGTCAAGCTAATGACCTTAAACAAGCGCTTCCGGGAGGCAACCCGAGTTTGTAGGTTAGTTTTTCTTTTCTTTCTTTTTCTTTTTGCATCTGATATTGGTTTGTATCTCTTATCACCAGGTTGAGTTCTAATGAGGAGCTATTGAGAAGGCGAGGAAGCTAGCTATGCGATTGACGTAGTGATGAGGACATCGGATCTAACAACATCTCGTAAAGAAGATCTTGGCGGAAGCATACACGGAGCAAAGGTAACGACAAACCGAGTTCCACAACCGAGTTCCACCTCGGATCGAAGCCACCAAGTAAAAGGAAGTTTCTTGGAGTGCAAGACAATTATCCAAAGGAAGCTTCTTCATCATCAAGGCAACTCCAACAACTAGCTTCCCAACCACCTCATTTAATGCAAAATCAAGGAACTCCAATAACTAGCTTCCCAACCACCTCATTTAATGCATTGGATTCCTACCCCTCTTGCATGTTCTTGTCATTTAATGTTGTAGTTGAGAATTCTAGCCTATATAAAGGCCTTGTAATGCATCATTTGTAATCAGACTTGTAGAATGTCTCAAACATTTCGAGTTTTATAAACTCTTCATCGGTTTGTCCGATATTTATCCCGATCTTTGGTGTGTCCGAGATCACGAGTTTGGTGTGTCCGAACTCAAGCCTTGGTGTGTCCGAGGTCCACTATCTATTCTTCCCCTTCGATCCATTCCATTTTCCTGTCTTAGTTTTGAATTCGAGAGCCTCTTACAGTCGGTGATTGAAACTAAGATCCATTCAATTCCCCTTCGTTTTAACCACAATTCGAACGTGAATTTGAGAGCCTTCTCCGTGAAGTGCGGGTGATTGCGTTTCGGATCAGATTCCATCCTCTCCGAGCCAAGGCGTGTATCACGTAGGCAGACTTAAGTGTGAGTGAACGAACATCGCGAGCTAAGTAATCTTTTCTGTTTTTGGTTTGCTTCTCTTTTGACTCATGTTATTGGTTGCCTCTACTAGCCGAGAATTGACACCAGGGACGGTGTCCAGTTCAAGTCTGGGGGAGGATTCGTCTAAACCCAAACCATATCCATATAGAGTAGTGTTGCATGCATTTTTTCCTTTTATTTTCACATTTTAGTTGCATGGGCATATAGGATGCATTAGGATCATATAGTTGTTAGGATTGTGCATCCTCATATAGTGTTTAAGACATATAAGATCACCTGCATAGAACCGTTTTGAGCATTGATATGATGATCTATGGCATGAGAGAGTAGAAACATCCTGAAAACATTGTGATCCGTTGAACGTGGTTAAGTTTTGTTGAATTGATTGCTTGACCTTTAGGATTGTCTAGAATGGCTTGTGGGGTAGAAATCGCTGGTTGGAACCCATGTGACCGATGTTGTCTAGCCAAGTAGAAAAGTTTCTATAAGAATCTTTCCCATTGTTTTGCTGAAATCGGTAAAATCTTTTATCAAATGCATTCTTATTTCTTCATGTGCAGAAAAAGATAGTGAGCATCTCGACACTCCGCTGTCATTATCTCGTCAACGAAAATCGTTCGAGGACATGAGTGCATCGATTTGATGGTTCGGGTCTAAGTTGTGGGTCGGTTATCCAATAAACAAAATCGAAAAAAATTGATTAGGAACCCTTCAACTTCAACGTCCTAGGAACCCGAGATGCTAGCAAAAGAAAAAAAAAAGAGAGAAAGTCTAGCTAGATGAAAAAAAAGAGAAAGAAAAAAAGAATGAATGCCGAAAGCGTAGACTAGATACGATTAGGTAGAATGGTATAATAGGTTCGAGAAACATGCTTGGTAGATGATTGAAGTTCTTGGATTGGTTCTAGGTAGCGGTATAGATCCCATGGCTAGGAAAGATTATCCTTTAGAAAGGGAGATCATACTAGACAGACTTGATTATTGTTCACGGGAATCTAGGTCGGATAGAGGTTTCGCTCTCGATTATCATTTTGAGTTATGTCATTGTCTCGCCTTCCTTTCAGATCGGTTTTTCACGGAGTATTTGCTCGAGGACGAGCAAAGGTTTAAGTCTGGGGAGTTTGATAACACAAATTTTGGGTGATGTTTTGATATACGATGTCTAGCGTATTTCACTCGATTTTATATATTTGTAGACATTCTAGGGCACATTTGGTTTCGATATTGGTTGGTTGTGTTCTTTGGTGTTTAAACAGGAATCCACACATAAAGAGAGCAAAAGGAGTGGAAAACTGTTGGTTTAGTGCTCTATGATGTACTGTTTATGAGCTTTCTTTAGATACATTCGATGTATTGATACTTTCTATGGTTTTATGAGAGTATTTGATTCATTACATGTTCTTGCATACTAAATCTGTTATGAAATCCATGTATCATTATGAATGATACTAAACTCCCTAGTCTTGTGTCGTTATGAGAATAACGACATAATAAGACTAGTATGATGTGTGATTGATGATCATAGAGATGATCATAGGTATTGGATACGATCACAGTCATAGGTATTCGTTGGAGAACGGAATACGTGATTGACCCGCATGAGATTGTCACATGGACTAGCGTCATGACTTGAATCTCATATGGCGGTTCCATGATTGGATCCTAAGACCTGAGATATCTACGGAATCCAACACGAGGAGTTGCGTGCTTTGAATACGTCAAACGTCCTGCGTAACAGGAGGACTATAAAGACGTGTATCAGGTACGAAACAAATCATGTGCTGGATTGTAGATAGTCAAGACGAGATTTGTACCTCTCGTAAAAGAGAGAGATATCGCTGGGCCCCTCGTGTGAGCGAGACTGTAGAAATGTGTGGCCCCACTATAGACGAACGTCGTCTATTTCAGACAGTCGAACTCAGTGAACGAGAAAGCAGTCAAATCAGATAAGGTGGCTTGTCCATGCCTTATGTTCGACATATGATATCACGATACAAAAGGATCATCAACCAGAATCATCTCTGGCGTTCGTAAAGATCACAAACAAACTCTATTCGAGATAGGTAGTCATAGGGTCTTGCTAGAGACCGCCTATGACTTGTATATCCGAAATAGAGATTTCGAGTTATACTGCTATGTCGAATGAGCCTACAGGGTCACACACGCAGGGAAGGACAAATGCACGAGAAAACATAGAGAAATCTGGACAGAGGACTGGAGCATCTAGTCCGAACGGACCAAATTGTTGGACCGAACG
>NW_010961071.1:135640-136406 GCF_000463585.1 Tarenaya hassleriana
TTTGGGCAGCCGACTTTTGCAGTTCTTGGAGAGTTTTTGGTGAGATCCAAAAAGCTCAACAAGTTCTAAGTCTCATTTTTCTCGAAGTGCAAAAAAACCGAATAGAGATTCGAGTCCCTAGCAGACAAGTTCCAATCGTTGGAATCCATCCCGAGGTGTGGATACGTGTAGAGGGCGAGGTAATCTTCCTGCCTAAGTGATCGGACGAATTCTTCAGTTGATACAGGCCCCGGATTGATTGAGGTAAGCGTTCTAACGTTTGTACGATTCATTAGAAGCATGGTTCTAGGGTTTACTAAAATTTTGTTTTATATCCGCTGCGCAAACCCTAGAATCGATCTCTTAGGAATAGGATTCCCTCTAGATATCCCAGGAAACCCAACAGTGGTATCAGATCCTGGTTGCTCTGTTTTGATTTCGTAGAACCCGATCACGCATGTTTTAGGATTTGAATTGTTTGAATCCATGTTTGCTTTGAAATCTATGCATGTTTGATGATTGAATCTAGTGTAGATTGCATGTTTCATGTTGCATAGAGTGCAGAAGTTTGAATTTTGGGTGTACAGAAGAATTCGGATCAGTTTCGGGTCTGATCGGGGACGAGAACGCGGGGAAACGTGATCTGATCACGGAGGCCTACCCTAGACCGTCCGTTCTGGTAAGCCGGAACGAACGGTCCACGGGTGACGGACTAATTGGCACAGAACGGAAGGTTGGACCGTCCGTTCTGCCATGCAGAACGTCCGTTCTACTAGGCAGAACATTC
>NW_010961071.1:141423-141956 GCF_000463585.1 Tarenaya hassleriana
ATTACGACATGGGAGGAGCTAGAGGAGCAATTCATGGCGAAATACTACTCCCCAGAGAAGACCCGAGCTGCACAGAGAGCCATACACAGCTTCACTCAGGAGAGTGATGAGAGTCTGTATGACGCATGGGAGAGGTTCAAAGGCTACCAACGCCTTTGTCCACACCACGGCATGGATAAGCGACTGCTGCTTTCCACATTCATCCACGGACTGAGAGACGACACTAGAGCATGGATGGATGCAGCTTGTGGAGGGAGTGTATACGACATTCCCTTTGACACCCTAGAGATGCAGATTGCGAAGATGGCCAAGGCAAGATGGATGTCAGGAGATAGTATCAGACGCTCTACAGGACGGGTAGATTTGGCCGAGTCCGCGGCTTTGAAAGCGGTCATGTCATATTTATCGGCAATCAAGCAGCACATGGGACTCAAGAATACATCTAACCCGCCGAAAGTCCAGCCTGGCATGTTTCTAGTTGATCAGGCAGCATCAGAGGAAGAACCGGTTGAGGATGTCAACTACGTAGGAAG
>NW_010961071.1:143427-145145 GCF_000463585.1 Tarenaya hassleriana
AGAGAGATTCGAGCTTCTGTATTCTGACTCGACCGAGTCAAAGCTTGACTCGGACCGAGTCACGTCGCTGAAACACTCCGAAGCTTTGTTAGCTTCAGACTCGGTGTCGTGGAATTCTAACTCGATCGAGTCAATTGTTGACTCGGCCTTCCTCCGTTCTGACTCGGACCGAGTCAGTTCTCTGAACTCCACCACCGACACCGAGCCAGCCCGGAACGTCTCCGAACCCTCCACGACGACTATTAAAGACGTTCTAGAGCCCAGAGAGCCACCACTTAGCACGGGGAAGCTGAATAAAGCTGATTGGAGTGTAGAGAGTGCCCCGAAGGTGGAGATGAAGCCCTTACCCGAAGGGCTCAGGTATGTTTTCCTTGGACCTAACTCGACCTACCCGATTATAGTGAATGCTGCATTGCTAGAACCCCAGGTGGAACAGTTGATTGATTTGCTTAGACGTTATAGGGGTGTTCTTGGATATACTTTAGATGACATTAAGGGACTTAGCCCTTCATTATGCATGCATCGTATTCATTTAGATGATGAGTCGAAATCCTCTGTTGAGCATCAGCGTAGATTGAATCCGACGATGAAAGAGGTAGTTAGGAAGGAAGTCATGAAGCTGTTAGATGCGGGTATTATATACCCTATTTCGGATAGTACGTGGGTGAGTCCTGTGCAGGTTGTACCCAAGAAGGGAGGCATGACCGTGATCCAGAACGAGAAGAACGAGCTTATCCCTACGCGGACGGTCACGGATGGAGGATGTGCATCGACTATCATAAGTTGAACTCCAACACCCGTAAGGATCACTTCCCTTTGCCTTTTATTGATCAGATGTTAGAGAGACTTGCACTCCACTCGTACTTTTGTTTTTTAGACGGTTACTCGGGATTCTTTCAGATCCCCATTCACCCGAGCGACCAGGAGAAGACCACCTTTACTTGTCCTTATGGCACGTTTGCTTATCGTCGTATGCCCTTTGGATTATGTAATGCACCTGGCACTTTTCGGAGATGCATGACTGCTATATTTTCTGATGTGATTGAGGATATTATGGAGGTGTTCATGGACGATTTCTCTGTCCATGGACCCTCATTTGACGTTTGTTTGGCCAATTTGCATCGAGTTTTAGACAGGTGTGCAGCTGCCAACTTAGTCCTCAACTGTGAGAAGTGTCACTTCATGGTGCAAAAAGGGATTGTGTTAGGACATAAGGTGTCTTATAGGGGAATCGAGGTAGACAGAGCGAAGATAGAGGTTATTGAGAAGCTTCCACCGCCCGTGAACGTCAAAGGCATCCGCAGTTTTCTAGGACATGCGGGATTTTATCGGCGGTTCATCAAGGACTTCTCCAAGATCTCTAGACCACTTACCGAGCTATTGGCGAAGGATGTACCTTTCAGGTTTACTGCAGAATGCTCGAAGGCCTTCCAGACTTTGAAGGCAGCTCTGATCTCACCATCGATCATACAGCCCCCCGATTGGACTCTACCGTTTGAGCTGATGTGCGATGCTAGCGATTATGCGGTTGGAGCGGTGCTGGGGCAGAAGAAGGATCACAAACACCACGCCATCTACTATGCAAGTCGGACTCTTAATGATGCGCAGGTAAATTACACTACTACTGAGAAAGAGTTACTTGCTGTGGTGTTTGCTTTTGAGAAATTCAGGTCGTACTTGGTGGGACGGAAAGTGATCGTATACTCAGACCACGCGGC
>NW_010961071.1:146521-147350 GCF_000463585.1 Tarenaya hassleriana
TACTCAGACCACGCGGCTTTGAAGTACTTGCTGATGAAGAAAGATGTCAAACCTCGACTGATTCGATGGATGCTACTCATACAAGAGTTTGACGTCGAGATTCGGGATCGCAAAGGCACGGAGAACACAGTTGCAGATCATCTTTCACGCCTTGCGATACCCGATCCTCTACCGATAGATGATTCTTTGCGAGAGGAGCAGATTATGACAGTCACTACCCGACACGAAGACCCATGGTACGCAGACTACGTGAACTATCTGGTCTCCCAAATACTCCCGTCCGAGCTTAATTATAACGGAAGGAAGAAGTTCCTCCATGACGTACGAGATTATTTTTGGTACGATCCGTTCTTGTTTAAGCGTGGTACCGATGGGATGTTCAGACGATGCATTCCCGAGGAAGAAGTGCAACAGGTACTTTTCCATTGCCACTCTTCTGATTATGCAGGTCATTTTGCCGCTTCGAAGACCGCAACGAAGATTCTACAAGCGGGATTCTATTGGCCTACGATGTTCAAGGATGTCCATAGGTACGTCGCCTCATGTGATTCTTGCCAGCGCACAGGTAACATTTCTAGACGCCATGAGACGCCTCAGAATTATATTCTAGAAGTGGAACCTTTTGATGTTTGGGGCATAGACTTTATGGGACCCTTTCCATCGTCTTGTGGGAACGTATATATCTTAGTTGCGGTTGATTATGTGACTAAGTGGGTAGAAAATCTTTGCACATACATGCTTATTCTTGCTTACCCATGAATTTTTCCTGTTGATTTCGGTGATTTCGGGGATTTTGAGTGCAGCTTTTCGTCTGGCGGAACGAACAGCG
>NW_010961071.1:147551-150821 GCF_000463585.1 Tarenaya hassleriana
TTGGCGATCCCGGTCGCACTCACCTGTCTTTGTCTCGAGTTTCAGATGGCCACCCGCAAGACAAAAGCTAGGGCATCCGACGTTCGCGAAGACCACATTCCACCTCTTGCTCCTTTTCAACCGCGGGCGGACGCAGTGATGACCCTGACCCCTCCGACGATCGTAGTCAGCGATACCGACCACGAGCCTCGTCTCCGCCTGCCCACTCCTGACATGCAGCAGACAGCAACCTACTTCTCCAACCTGATCTACTGCACCAAATTCCCAGACGAGGAGATTATCGAGCTAGGATTCTACGAGCAGGTCCACGGCTTGTGCGACCAATTAGGATGGCTCAGCATCCTAGAGGCTCGCGAATCGACATATAGACAGCTAACGGCGGAATTTCTGGCATCATACCGCCTGTACATTCCCCAGGATGGCGACGCCAGCAGAGCTTACATGGCATTCTGGATAGCCGGGCGTCCCTACCACCTCACCATGGCTCAGTTCTCCGAGATCCTCGGTGTTGCTCCCAGGGAGACGGCCGAGCTTCCATCCGTGAGCGGATCCGCACTACGGTCAGAGATAGGATCCCGTGACTACATAGCCAGTCGTCTGAAGTCTACATGGATCCGACACCCGGCAGTCAGGTATTTTCATATGATCCTAGCTAATACATTGTTTGCTAGGAAAGATCCGGGGTCAGTATCCCAGACGGAGCTACAGTTCATCCGACAGGCCCTTAGTCCACTTTACGATGGGTCCGACTGGGGAATGTCTCGCGTTGATCTAGCATCCCGAGTAGCACTCCACCTATACTCGATCCAGCAGGCTGACTCTGGAGTCGAAGTGTTCGTCGGAGGTATGATCACCCGGATTGCTAGACGAGTGGGAGTCAACGTCGGCAGGTACGAGAGGACCCGATGCAGCCCATCCTCCACTCTGAACATCAAGGTGCTGCGACAGAATCCTCTATCGATATCGAGGGTCGCCGAACCTACTGGCTATACTATGAGCGCGGCAGCAACATCAAGAGGATGTTAGGTTTTTGGGCTACGGATTCCTAGTATGCGATCATATCGATCTAGGGTTTGGTTTACTAGGTTTCATGCAGCGGAAGAATAATCTAAACCTAGTCAAACGTCACACGCAACCAAAATCATCCGTAAAACCCCGTTCAATCGAGTATATCACCGTAGGAATCGAATACTTACCTCTTTCCTGAAGATCTGAAAGTATCAATCGATCCAGGGCCTGTTTTAATCACCAAGAGCTGAAAGTACAGCTCCTCTACACGTATCCACACCGACGGGAAGGATTCCAAACGCTTTTGGAACTGATCTGCTAGGATCTGTGAAGTGAATAGGGTTTCCAAGACTTGGGATCGAATCCCGGGAACTAGAACTTCAAAAAGAAACGATTTTCTTCTGTTCTAGATTTGTCTTAGGGTTCTGTAAGTCGAGTTCTCTCCTTAGGACGGCGTCCAACACCTCCTTATAAGTTAGAAACCCTAATCCTTGTGAAAAGAGACTTTTTCCGAGTCAACACCTCCTTATAAGTTAGAAACCCTAATCCTTGTGAAAAGAGACTTTTTCCGAGTATTGACTCGGTCCGAGTCAGAACTCTAACTCGGTCGAGTCAGAACGAATCAGCCCAAGCCCATTGTCAACTCTTGACTCGGCCCATTTAGTATTGACTCGGTCCGAGTCAAAACCGTGACTCGACCGAGTCAAAACATCAGCCAAACCCAAAACACTTTCTGGGCTTCGACTCGCATGGAACTGACTCGGTCCGAGTCAAATACTGACTAGGTCCGAGTCAGAAGGCTGAAAACCAAATCCAAGTCTTCCTTTCTGAAACTTCACATATAAGTCCATCCCTAATGGTGTGTGACCCTGTAGGCCCATTCGTAGTGCCAGAAGCCTCGAGAACCTTTCCCGATCTACAAGTCATGGTTAGCCCCTAGCAAGACCCTATGACCACCCACGTTGAATTGAGTTAGAGGTGATCTAACCAAGGCAATAACAGCTCTAGTTCTGATCCTTTATCTCACGATATCATATGTTGAACAAGGGCATGGTTTGAGCCACCCTTCAAGTTCAACCGCTTTCTCGTCTTGGCAAATCGACTAATAAAATAGATGCAACTTCATCTATAGCGTGGCCACGCATTTTCATAGTCCGACTTCCATGAGAGGGCCCAGCGATATCTCTCCTATTAAGGAGGTGATAAGTCCCATGTTGCATGTCTATTATCTCCATATGATTCATGAACATAGATGTGATCTAACCGAAAAGCCAGAGATAGCTCAAACGATGATCCTCTTTGTCTCACGATATCATAATCGAACTTATAGTTCGAATGCTTTGTCGTATCCCCGAGTAGACTGTTAGAGATAGATGACATTCATCTATAGTGTGGCCTGAATCTCACTTGATGGTTCACTTTAGATCCTCAGACCTGAGATATCTATTGTATCCATCATGACGAGTAATGTACTTTGACTGCGTCAAACGTCATCTTTAACAGGATGATAATAAAGGCGTGGCTCGGGGACATTATGAATCATGTAATGGATAGTAGATAGTCAAGATGAAACTTTGTCCCTCTCAAAAGAGAGAGATATCGCTTGGGCCCGCCGTAGGAGTGAGATTGTAGAAATGTGTGGCCGCACTATAGATGAATGTCATCTATCTCTTACAGTCTACTCGGGATACGACAAAGCATTCGAACTATGAGTTCGATTATGATATCGTGAGACAAAGAGGATCATCGTTTGAGCTATCTCTGGTTTTTCGGTTAGATCACATCTAACTCTTTCCGATACGGGTAATCATAATGTCTTGCTAGAGACCGCTTATGATTTGTAAAGCGAGATTGGATCTCGCCCGTCCACGGTGTAGACTCTCGCCCGGAAGAACAGAATCGAAAATAACGTGTGAAGAGAACCAGTAAAAGGGTAGAGAAGGCTTAGCTCTGCGAAATTCGTTCGCTCGCAATGAAGTTAACTCACGTCAAACGCCAGAACTCTCATACTCTCTGTGAACTGGGATCTATCCACTCGTCGTCACTCGAAAACTGATACTCATCTCTCATGTGTCGGTATGAACGCTCATAGAACAACAAACGTTAACCGAAAGAAAACATAGAGGCTCGCATATAGATAGATAAGTCCAGAGTACGCAGAATCCGAGTCTCCAAAATACATCCGAAAGGCCTACTACATCTCTACTAAAATGGAAAAGGGAAGACCTACCTGAACTATGGTCTAGTCGTCTGCTGGTGCAT
>NW_010961071.1:150953-151398 GCF_000463585.1 Tarenaya hassleriana
CTCGCCCGGAAGAACAGAATCGAAAATAACGTGTGAAGAGAACCAGTAAAAGGGTAGAGAAGGCTTAGCTCTGCGAAATTCGTTCGCTCGCAATGAAGTTAACTCACGTCAAACGCCAGAACTCTCATACCTCGGACACCCGTTTTGAACATCATTTGGAGGATCTGTGGAATGATAGAGTAGGAACACCTTGATGATCTAGTGACTTTGTAGAACGTGGTTGAACCGTGTCGAATTGATAGTCCTCCAGACTTCTATACATAGTTTGTGGGATAAGGTTGTTGTTTGGAACCTACGGAGTTGAAACGACTATATCCAGGTTATATGTTTCGTTTAGAACCTTTTCCGAGTCTTGCAGGTCGACAAAATCGAGTTCAATAAACGCCTCGGGAAAATAAAGCATCTCGACACTCCGCTGTCAAAATCTCGGTAACGAAAATCGTTC
>NW_010961071.1:152583-152949 GCF_000463585.1 Tarenaya hassleriana
GAGTAGATCCACGGCTGTGGGTTAGGGATTCGTTTGTGTTTTGGGTATGTTTGAACCCTAACTTGGTTGCGATTTGGATTTGTTTCGGTTTTATCGATTTGTGCTTTATTCGATTGGTGTTTGCTGACCCCTTGGCCAATTATTTCAGATTCTGAACTACATAGGAATATGAGTTTAGTTTCGGATCAAAATCGATAGAATAGATCGTATTATTCACATAGGAATATGGTTTGATCGATCTAGGGTTGATGATAGCGTTCTTCATGCATCTAGTTTGATAAATCACCTAGAGATATGGATTTAGTGAACTTTAGATAGTGAGTTATATGCCGGGAGGTGATTTCTCTATTTTTGTTGCTTGAAGAT
>NW_010961071.1:153335-153767 GCF_000463585.1 Tarenaya hassleriana
GGAACGGCGTGTCAGAACGGAGGAACCGAACACTGTTAGACATGGTTCGGTCCATGATGAGTCAGACAGATCTTCCGAAGTCTTTTTGGAGCTATGCTTTAGAGACCACTGCGTACCTGTAGGAGTCCAACGAAGTCAGCTGAAACGACGCCATATGAGATAAGGGGAAGCGTCCCGCGTTGTCGTTTGTCAGAATTTGGGGTTGCGACGCTTATGTGAAGCGTCAGATGACTGATAAGTTATCCTCCAAATCTGATAAGTGTTTATTTGTAGGCTACCCTAAGGAAACTAAGGGTTACTACTTCTACATTCCGGTAGAGAACAAGGTGTTCATTGCCAGGAATGCGACTTTTATGGAGCGAGAGTTCGTCTCCAAAAGAGTCAGTGGGAGTAGGATCGAACTTGAGGAAGTTCGAGAGCAACAAGTAGACG
>NW_010961071.1:155737-158561 GCF_000463585.1 Tarenaya hassleriana
TCATAGGTATTCGTTGGAGAATGGAATACTGGATTGACCCGCATGAGATTGTCACATGGACTAGCGTCATGACTTGAATCTCATATGACGGTTCCATGATTGGATCCTAAGACCTGAGATATTTACGGAATCCAACATGAGGAGTTGCGTGCTTTGATTACGTCAAACGTCCTGCGTAACAGGAGGACTATAAAGGCGTGTATCAGGTACGAAACGAATCATGTACTGGATTGTAGATAGTCAAGACGGGATTTGTACCTCTCGTAAAAGAGAGAGATATCGCTGGGCCCCTCGTGTGAGCGAGACTGTAGAAATGTGTGGCCGCACTATAGACGAACGTCGTCTATTTCAGACAGTCGAACTCAGTTAAACGAGAAAGCAGTCGAATCAGATAAGGTGGCTTGTCCATGCCTTATGTTCGACATATGATATCGCGATACAAAAGGATCATCAGCCGGAATCATCACTAGTGTTCGTAAGATCACGAACCAACTCTATTCGAGATAGGTAGTCATAGTGTCTTGCTAGAGACCGCCTATGACTTGTATATCCGAAATAGGGATTTCGGGTTATACTGCTATGTCGAATGAGCCTACAGGGTCATACACGCAGGGAAGGACGAAACTGCACGAGGAAACAACGAAAAACCGAGACAGAAGGGTCTGGAACGGACGGACCGAAAGTCCAGAACGGACGGTCCACCAAGTCCAGACCCGACGGGCCAGAGTGAGCGGTCTGTCCGTTCCAGAAGGGAGAAATTAAACCGAATTAGGGTTAAATCACCTTATAAGAAGGAGATTAAAAAACCCTAACTCGTGAGAGACAAAAAAGAGCCGACTTTTGGCAGAAAAGAGAGAGTTTTTGGAGATCCAAAACGAGTTCTAAGTCTCGAGATTTCTCGGTGCACATATCGAATAGAGATTCGAGTCCTAGCAGACAAGTTCCAATCGTTGGAATCCATCCCGAGGTGTGGATACGTGTAGAGGGCGAGGTAATCTTCCTGCTTAAGTGATCGGACGAATTCTTCAGTTGATACAGGCCCCGGATCGATTGAGGTAAGCGTTCTAACGTTTCTACGATTCATTAGAAGCATGGTTCTAGGGTTTATTAAAATTTTGTTTTATATCCGCTGCGCAAACCCTAGAATCGATCTCTTAGGAATAGGATTCCCTCTAGAGATCCCAGGAAACCCAACAAAAACATGGAATACGGAACATCACGGACGAACCGGGAATATTTGGAGTGTCTCCAGGGAAAACGTGAAGCTCAGAAAACGTCAGATCTTGCAAGTTCAATAACTTTTACTCTACAAGTCCAAATCATGCATTGTCTACATCATTGGAAAGCTCTCTTCGATATCTACGCATAGACGCCAAGATCACCCAAATCTGATGTGGGAGAAAAACGTTATGAGCAAATTTGTGAAGCCCGCCAAAACTGTTAAGTGACACGATCGTGTCACTTTCAGTCACACGATCGGGTCACTTACCAGATTTTGGAAATATTCCAAATTTTAGCCCAGAAAAAGAAGGATTAAGTAGGGTTAGCCCCCAAGGTCGAAATCATTCAGACTTTTCACAGAAAACACACCCTAGAGCACAAAGAAGAGGGAGATTATTAAGAGGCAAGATATCGGAGTAGAAGACGGAGATTACGAAGCCGAGAAATCGACTAAGCATCCTTCTTTTCTTCTATTTTACGATGTTTTGTTGTATTGATATGAACCCCGATGTCTCGATGTTTAGCGAGTAGTCCCATAGATGTAGGTTAGGGATTTGCTATGTAGGGATCTTTGGTTTTTAATTCCAGACTTTTGGATTTTTTTATTCCATTCAGTTTATTGAATTGTTCTTAATGCTTTTGATCTCGTTGGTGTTGGGTTTCCTGGGATCTCATGAGCGAATCTAATTCCTAAGAGATCAATTCTAGGGTTTGCGCAGCGGATATAAAACAAAAATTTTAATGAAACCCTAGAACCATGCTACTATTGAATCATAGAAACGTTAGAACGCTTACCTCAATCGATCCGGGGCCTGTATCAATTGATCTGTTCGTCCGATCACTCTAGGCAGGAAGAATACCTCGCCCTCTACACGTATCCACACGTCGGGATGGATTCCAACACCTTGGAACTTGTCTGCTAGGACTAGAGATCTCGATCTCTCTTGTGTGCAAGGTTTTTGGAGGCTTAGGGTTTTATTTTTCTTCTTTTTTCTTCTTTTTTTTCTTTTTTTTTCTTCACCTAAAACCCTAGAAGACATTCTCCTTATATAGACTTTCCAAAAATCCTAATTTGACAAGGAATAGATTACTAGAAATCCTAATCTAATTAGGTTTCCTAAACCTATTAGAATTCTAATCTCATTAGGTTTCCTACACAAACAAACTCTATTCGAGATAGGTAGTCATAGTGTCTTGCTAGAGACCGCCTATGACTTGTATTACCGGAATGGAGATTCTGCGTTTTACTGCTATTCCGGATGAGCCTACAGGGTCACACACAATAGGGATGGACAAGTACGTGTGCTAAATTATCCCGATTAGGAATCCTAATTGGATTGAGATTCCTAATTGGAATAGGAATCCTAATGGGATTAGGAATCCTAATGGGATTAGGAATCCTAATGGGATTAGGAATCCTATTATGTATAGGAATCCTAATGAGATTAGAATTCTATTACATATAGGAAACCTAATGAGATTAGAATTCTAATAGGTTTAGGAAACCTAATTAGATTAGGATTCCTAGTAATCTATTCCTTGTAAAAATAGGATTTTTGGAGAGTCTATATAAGGAGAATGTCTTCTACGGTTTTAAAAGAAG
>NW_010961071.1:161856-166796 GCF_000463585.1 Tarenaya hassleriana
CTGGTCACAGTGGTCACAATGGTCACACTGACTGATTGAGTGTTGATTTCTTCTTTCCAGGTTCCGTTTATATATGATTTCTCAGATATTCAGTTCGCACCGAAAATTGAAAGCAAATGCTATTTGATGTTGGTTTGGTGCTCTATGATGTACTGTTTATGAGCTTTGTTCAGATACATTCGATGTATTGATACTTTCTATGTGTTTTATGAGAGTATTTTATTCATTACATGTTCTTGCATGCTAGATCTGTTATGAAATCCATGTATCATTATGAATGATACTAAACTCCCTAGTCTTGTGTCGTTATGGGAATAACGACATAATAAGACTAGTATGATGTGTGATTGATGATCACATAGATGATCATAGGTATTGGATACGATCACAATCATAGGTATTCGTTGCAGAACGGAATACTGGACTGACCCGCATGAGATTGTCACATGGACTAGCGTCATGACTTGAATCTCATACGACGATTCTATGATTGGATCCTAAGACCTGAGATATCTACAGAATCCAACATGAGGAGTTGCGTGCTTTGATTACGTCAAACGTCCTGCGTAACAGGAGGACTATAAAGGCGTGTATCAGGTACGAAACGAATCATGTACTGGATTGTAGATAGTCAAGACGGGATTTGTACCTCTCGTAAAAGAGAGAGATATCGCTGGGCCCCTCGTGTGAGCAAGACTGTAGAAATGTGTGGCCGCACTATAGACGAACGTCGTCTATTTCAGACAGTCGAACTCAGTGAACGAGAAAGCAGTCGAATCAGATAAGGTGGCTTGTCCATGCCTTATGTTCGACATATGATATCGCGATACAAAAGGATCATCAGTCGGAATCATCACTGGCTTTCGTATGATCACAAACAAACTCTATTCGAGATAGGTAGTCATAGTGTCTTTCTAGAGACCGCCTATGACTTGTATTATCGGAATGGAGATTCTGCGTTTTACTGCTATTCCGGATGAGCCTATAGGGTCACACACAATAGGGATGGACAAGTACGTGTGCTAAATTATCCCGATTAGGAATCCTAATTGGATTGAGATTCCTAATTGGAATAGGAATCCTAATGGGATTAGGAATCCTATTATGTATAGGAATCCTAATGAGATTAGAATTCTATTACATCTAGGAAACCTAATGAGATTAGAATTCTAATAGGTTTAGGAAACCTAATTAGATTAGGATTCGTAGTAATCTATTCCTTGTCAAATTAGGATTTTGGAAAGTCTATATAAGGAGAATGTCTTTTAGGGTTTTAAGTAAGAAAAAGAAGAAAAAAAGAAGAAAAATAAAACCCTAAGACTCCAAAAACCTTGCACACAAGAGAGATCGAGATCTCTAGTCCTAGCAGACAAGTTCCAAGGTGTTGGAATCCATCCCGACGTGTGGATACGTGTAGAGGGCGAGGTATTCTTCCTGCCGGTCTCGACTGCAAAAGTCAGAACGGATGTTCTGCCTAGTAGAACGGACGTTCTGCATGGCAGAACGGACGGTCCAACCTTCCGTTCTGTGCTAATCAGTCCGTCACCCGTGGACCGTCCGTTCCGGCTTACCAGAACGGACGGTCTAGGGTAGTTCTCCGTGATCAGATCACGTTTCCCCGCGTTCTGTTACGGACGATCGATGCCTTGACAAGCGTTCTAGTAATGGGAGGTACACACTTAGCATTACATGAATAAGGGATTTTCGAAACTGCACCTAGATCAAGCATCTACTTTCAAGCTATGAGAACCACCATTTCTCCATCTTGCCTCACCAAGATAATACGGCACACCCAGCTTTGGCATGGCCCATGACACGTACGATCGAGGCCTTGACAAGTGCTTTACTTATAGAGCTTCTAGATCTAATCGGTTTCTGTGCAACGATTGTTCATAATCCGAATAGTCCATCCATTCGATTATGTAATCCCAATCTCGGAGCTCCCACTCAATCAAGCATATACTATATCTTGATTAAGTTACATGTATTCATTCACTTTGGACCATCCATAAGAATGAATCATGTTTATTTGAGTTACAGTTGATCAGATTATGCAACGGAAATTTTCGGAATCTGGACTTCGGACCGTCCGTTTTGGAGGTAGAACGGACGTTCCAGGCTGGCAGAACGTTTGGTCTCGACTGCAAAAGTCAGAACGGATGTTCTGCCTAGTAGAACGGACGTTCTGCATGGCAGAACGGACGGTCCAACCTTCCGTTCTGTGTCAATCAGTCCGTCACCCTTGGACCGTTCGTTCCGGCTTACCAGAACGGACGGTCTAGGGTAGTTCTCCGTGATCAGATCACGTTTCCCCGCGTTCTCATCCCCGATCAGACCCGAAACTGAACCTAATTCTTCTGTACACCCAAAATTCGAACTCCTGCACTCTATGCAACATGAAACATGCAATCTACACTAGATTCAATCATCAAACATGCATAGATATCAAAGCAAACATGGATTCAAACAATTCAAATCCTAAAACATGTGTGATCGGGTTCTATGAAATCAAAACAGAGCAACCAGGCTCTGATACCACTGTTGGGTTTCCTGGGATCTCATGAGTGAATCTAATTCCTAAGAGATCGATTCTAGGGTTTGCGCAGCGGATGTAAAACAAAAATTTTAATAAACCCTAGAACCATGCTACTATTGAATCATAGAAACGTTAGAACGCTTACCTCAATCGATCCGGGGCCTGTATCAATTGATCTGTTCGTCCGATCACTCTAGGCAGGAAGAATACCTCGCCCTCTACACGTATCCACACGTCGGGATGGATTCCAACACCTTGGAACTTGTCTGCTAGGACTAGAGATCTCGATCTCTCTTGTGTGCAAGGTTTTGGAGGCTTAGGATTTTATTTTCCTTCTTTTTTTTCTTTTTCTTTTTTCCCTTCTTTAAAACCCTAGAAGACATTCTCCTTATATAGACTTTCCAAAATCCTAATTTGACAAGGAATAGATTACTAGGAATCCTAATCTAATTAGATTTGTCTGAAATAGACGACGTTCGTCTATAGTGCGGCCACACATTTCTACAGTCTTGCTCACACGAGGGGCCCAGCGATATCTCTCTCTTTTACGAGAGGTACAAATCCCGTCTTGACTATCTACAATCCAGTACATGATTCGTTTCGTACCTGATACACGCCTTTATAGTCCTCCTTTTACGCAGGACATTTGACGTAATCAAAGCACGCAACTCCTCATGTTGGATTCTGTAGATATCTCAGGTCTTAGGATCCAATCATGGAATCGTCGTATGAGATTCAAGTCATGACGCTAGTCCATGTGACAATCTCATGCGGGTCAGTCCAGTATTCCGTTCTGCAACGAATACCTATGATTGTGATCGTATCCAATACCTATGATCATCTATGTGATCATTAATCACACATCATACTAGTCTTATAATATCGTTATTCCCATAATGACACAAGACTAGGGAGTTTAGTATCATTCATAATGATACATGGATTTCATAACAGATCTAGCATGCAGGAACATGTAATGAACAAAATACTCTCATAAAAAAACATATAGAAAGTATCAATACATCGAATGTATCTGAACAAAGCTCATAATCAGTACATCATAGAGCACTAAACCAACAGTTGGCCACTTGGTTGAATGAATTTAGGGTTTTAATTCACATAGACAGACATATGGGATTCTAACCTGTAACTAATTCAATAAATAGAACAGGTATCGCATTGGAAGATGGGTATTTGCCTAGGAATTATGATAGCGTTCGTTCATGGATCCAGAGTTTTAGACTATCGAATCGGGAGATTGGTAGGATTAAACCTGGATAGTGAGATTAGATTTGGAAGAGTTGATCTCTACCTTAGAGCTTGAATTCCCTGAACTGGATAGATAAACCATTAAGTTTGCATCTTTTGAAAGATCCCTGAACTGAATGACAACATAGATGCATATACAAACTATATTCCCATACAGAAAAATAACCCTACCATAAATTTTTATATGGGACTAAGATCCGTATTTCACATTCATAGTTCGACTTCCCACGAGAAAGCCCAGCGATATCTCTCCTGTTAAGGAGGTGACAAGTCCCATATTGCATGTCTACCATCTCTATATGATTCGTGAATGTATCTGATCAATGCCGTTATAATCATCCGGTTAAAGAACACGTTTGACGCAGTCAAGACACGCCACTCCGCATGTCAGATATCTAGACATCTCAGGTATGAGGATCTAAGAACGAACCGCTGTATGAGATTCAAGTCATGACTCTGTCTATGTGACAATCTCATGCAGGTCATCCAGTCACTCGTTCACAACGAGTACCCATGATTGTGATAAGCATCCAATGCATCGATCACACCTCATGCTAGTCTTAATTCATCATTGTTCCCACAACGATGACTGACTAGGGAACTTAGAATCATTCTCTAATGATTCAAGGATGTCGAAATACAACAAACATGCCA
Source organism: Tarenaya hassleriana (assembly GCF_000463585.1). Classification (NCBI taxonomy): domain Eukaryota; kingdom Viridiplantae; phylum Streptophyta; class Magnoliopsida; order Brassicales; family Cleomaceae; genus Tarenaya; species Tarenaya hassleriana. The sequence goes on from NW_010961071.1 coordinate 166,316, forward strand.
ATCGTATAACGGGAAAAGTAATGCATTCATAAATCAATGAATCAATACAAAGTAAAATGTCATATCACGAATCATCAACCAACAATCTTCCACTATGCTCTATGATCTATCCTACAAGAATCTAATCTCAATACCCTTAACATGACCATCATGCTTTGACGAAGGGAGAGGCTTCGTCAATGGGTCGGTAATATTATCATATGTCGACACTCTGCTTATCTTCACGTCTCCTCTGTCGATGATTTCTCTGATCAAGTGAAATCGCCTGAGTATGTGTTTGGATCTCTGGTGTGACCGGGGTTCCTTAGCTTGCGCAATCGCACCATTGTTGTCACAGTACAACTCAATGGGATCTGCAATGCCAGGAATAACGCTCAGGTCTCCCATGAATTTCCTGATCCAAACAGCTTCCTTAGCTGCATCCGATGCAGCTATGTACTCGACTTCTGTAGTCGAATCTGCAACGGTTGACTGTTTGGAA
>NW_010961071.1:167135-169682 GCF_000463585.1 Tarenaya hassleriana
TACATGATGGATCCAATTGCTGAGGCATATGGGATCCTACTCATGCGCTCTTGCTCATCCTGTGTCTTTGGACACTGAGTCTTGCTAAGAGCTACGTCATGTCCCATTGGCAAGGCACCCCTCTTGGAGTCTTGCATCTTGAACCGATTCAAGACCTTGTCAATGTATGTACTCTGACTTAGGCCAAGAAGCCTTCTCGATATATCTCTATAGATCTTGATACCTAGAATGTAGGCAGCTTCTCCTAAGTCTTTCATCGAAAAGACTGATCCTAGCCAGGATTTTACTCCTTGCAAAGTAGGAACATCATTTCCGATGAGCAATATATCATCTACATAAAGCACAAGGAAAACCACTGCGCTCCCACTGACCTTCTTGTAAACGCATGGCTCATCTTTGTTTTGTAGGAAGCCAAACATTTTGACTGCCTCGTCAAATCGAAGATTCTAGCTCCTCGAAGCCTGCTTCAGTCCATAAATGGATCTCTGAAGCTTGCACACCTTCCTCGGACTCTTAGGATCGACAAAACCCTCGGGTTGTGTCATGTACACATCCTCGAGCAGATTCCCGGTTAAGGAATGCGGTCTTGATGTCCATCTGCCATATCTCGTAGTCATAATACGCAACTATGGCCAGCAGAATCCATATGGATTTAAGCATCATGACTGGAGAAAAGGTTTCATCATAGTCTATACCATGAATCTGATGAAACTCTTTCGCGACGAGTCGTGCCTTATAGGTATGCACGATGCCATCCATGTCGGTTTTTTTCTTGAAAACCCACTTGTATCCAATGGTCTTAATACCATCGAACGAATCGACCAAAGTCCACACTTTGTTGTCGTACATGGATTGCATCTCAGACTCCATGGCCTGGTGCCATTTCTCGGAATCGGAACTCGCCACAGCCTCTGAATACGACGTAGGCTCGTCATGTTCTAACAACATGAGTTCGTCGTTTCCAATCACAAGAAATCCGTATCTTGTAGGCTCTTGGCGAATTCTACAAGATCTCCGAGGTTCACTAGGAGGTGCTGTCTCAACAACTCGTGATACAGGTTGGACTGTTTCGACCTGTTCGTTCGGTTCTTCGACTATTTGTGGTTCTCGAACTTCTTCGAGATCTATTCTACCCCCACTGACTCTCTTGGAGACGAACTCTCTCTCCAAAAAAGATCCATTCCGAGCAACAAACACTTTGTTCTCAGATGGGTTGTAGAACCAGTACCCTTTAGTTTCCTTAGGGTAACCCACAAATATGCATTTATCAGACTTGGCAGATAGCTTATCAGAAGCAAGACGTTTCACGTAAACGTCACATCCACAAATCTTCATGAATGCTAACCTGGGACGCTTCCCAGTCCATATCTCATATGGAGTCTTCTGAACCGACTTTGTTGGACAGTTGTTCAATAAATGTCGCATCCCCAAATCTTCATAAACACCAACCTGAGACGCTTCCCAGTCCATATCTCATATGGAGTCTTCTGAACCAACTTTGTTGGACAGTTGTTCAGTATAAACGCAGCGGTTTCCAGAGCGTAGCCCCAGAAAGATTTAGGAAGATCGACCTGACTCATCATAGACCGTACCATATCTAATAAGGTTCGGTTCCTCCTCTCGGAAACGCCATTCCATTGTGGCGTTCCAGGTGGAGTCAGCTGTGAGACAATCCCACAATCTGCCAGATAGTCAGTGAACTCTTGGCTCATATACTCGCCACCTCGATCAGATCGAAGCAACTTGATCGTCTTGCCAAGTTGGTTCTGTACCTCGTTTCTGAAAATCTTGAACAATTCAAGCGTTTCAGACTTATGTCTCATCAAGTAGACATAACCGTACCTACTGAAATCATCAGTAAACGTAACAAAGTACAGACAACCTCCTCTAGCGGGTGAGCTCATAGGACTGCATACATCACTATGTATGAGTTCTAGCAACTCTGTAGCCCTTTCTCCCTTTCTAGAAAAAGGAGATTTTGTCATCTTGCCCACCAAACAAGAATCGCACGATTCGATTGATTCATAAACAAAAGAATCAAGAAGTCCATCAGAATGAAGCTTCGCTATGCGTTTCTCATTGATGTGACCAAACTGACAATGCCAGAGATAGGTCGGGTTAAGTCGTTCGGCTTAAACCGCTTGGTACTAACGTTATAGATCGAACTGTGTCCAGAGGTTTATCATCCAAAATATAAAGGCCATTAAACAGGTAACCATTACCATAAAATAAAGCGCCTCTATAAATAGATAAAGGTTTGTTCTCAATGACAAAACGAAAACTATCAAAATCCAAACATGAAATCGGAATAATATTCCTGCTAATGGCACGTACAAAATAACAATCATGTAATTCTAACACAAGTCCAGAAGGTAAAGTAAGATCATAAATCCCGACAGTCAACGCAACAACTCTTGCTCCATTCCCGACGCGGAGATCCACTCCTCCCTTCGCTAGCTGCCTACTTCTTCTCAAGCCCTGCACATTTCCACAAATGTGTGAGGCACATCCGGTATCTAATACCCAAGATGTAGAAGTAAACAAGTT
>NW_010961071.1:170561-174758 GCF_000463585.1 Tarenaya hassleriana
TGGTCAATGCAGCAACTCTTGCACCATTCCCGACGCGGAGATCCACTTCTCCCTTCGCTAGCTACCTACTTCTCAGGCCCTGCATATTTCCACAAATGTGTGAGGCACATCTGGTATCTAATACCCATGATGTAGAAGTAAACAAATTAGCCTCTATAACGAAGATACCTGAAGATGAAGCTTCCGCAAGCTTCTTCTTCTTCAGATCTTCCAGTTACAGTTTGCAGTTTCTGCGCCAATGCCCAATAGCATGGCAGAATTGACACTCTCCCTTCTCAGCCTTAGACTTAGGCTCGGCGGCAACAATTGTCGTCTTGCCCTTGCCTTTCTTGCTCTTGGAACGCTTCCTTTTGTTAGAACTCTTTCCAACCACTAGGACATTCTTCTCGACTTTGATGTTCTGCTTGGCCGATCGCAACATCCCATGTAGCTCGGTCAAGTCCTTCTCCATCCCATGCATGTTATAGTTCATGACAAACTGGTCAAAACTATCCGACAGGGATTGAAGAAATAGGTCTACTGCTAATTCACGACTAACCTCCAACCCTAGTCTGTCAAGATCCTCTAGATAACTCTTCATCTTGAAGATATGAGTACTCACGGGTGAACCATTGGTCATCTTACAATTGACCAGGTTCTTAAGGACGTTAAATCGTTCGACCCTTGCATGTTCCTCGAACATTGTCCTAAGATGCTCGATCATCTCGAAGGCATCAGTTCCTTCGAGTTGTTTCTGCAACTCAGCCGACATAGATCCGAGCATTAGACAGGTCACGTCCAGGTTGTCATTGATGTTCTTATGATAAGCATCTCTGTTAGCCCTGGGCACATTGGCCGCTGGTTCATCCTCAGGAACGGCTTCTTCCAGCACATAGAGCTTCCGCTCATGCCTGAGAACAATTCTCAGGTTGCGGTACCAGTCGAGAAAGTTTCCACCAGTGAGTCTGATGCGGAACCGAGGACCTTTACTCTAATTAGGCGGGTGGAGACCGCGACCTCTAACCAACCGGTAGGAATCAACTTTGGCATAAGTCTAAAAGACTGCCTCGACCTAGACCTAACACCGTGATTAGCAACCTTGGTATAGTGAAGACGCCAAAACGGTTATGACTGTCCGTTTGATAAGTCGGGTGAACGCCACGGATAGAAATCCGATAAGTTCAAAAACAGTTCACAAAGAACTAAAAGAGAATACTCTCACAAGTTTATTGATCAAAGATGTGTTCTTACAAGTGAGATTAGCTCACCTATTTATAGGAGAAGTAAAAGAAATCCAAAAGACATAAAAGACTTCCTAGAATTTTGGGAATATAAGAAAACAAAGCCATAAATGTGGTGGACTTGACTTTGAATGCCTTGGAATCATCATGAAGACTTGAATCTTGCATATTCCTTAGTGATTTTCATCATGGACTTGGGCTGCAACATTTGGGCCTTCATTTTGGGCTCTCCACACTTGAAATCATGTTGAAAACGGGCTGGACTTGTATATGACTTGATCCAAGTTGATTTTCCATGTGTTTTTGGCCCAAACATTCAAGAAAAAGGCCATTTAGAGCAGCTTGGAGTTCTCTTGATTTTGATCTCGTCATTGGTCCAGTCGAGAAGACGAGATGATCCATATTGCTTGCATGTCAATCATATCATATATGACTCCTAGATGAGTATGGGATAGTGATACGCTATCATTGCATGTTCCTCATCCCATCCTTACCATTAGCTCCAAGTCCGACTTGATAACTCAATTCAAGCTCAACCATATTCGAGCTATGAGAATCACGATTTCTCCATACTGCCTCACCAAGATAGTCAGGCACCCTCAGCTAGGGCATGACCCGTAACCATGACGATCGAGGCCTTGACAGTTGCTCTACTAATGGGCGGTAATAGCTTGAGATTTCATGAGGTATATGTGACTTGAACACAATGAAATCTTGACTGAATTCAAGTCAGTTCAATCAAGTTCTTCCGGAGGAAAAAGACAAAATTTCGGACTTGAGAAGTGTCTGAGGTCCAGTCTGGAGCTGACCAGGATCTGGTCCGCCGGACTGACCTCAGTCAGCTTTTCTGGTCCGCCGATCTGGCCGTTTTGAGAAAAATTATGAGCTTGGTCCGGGGCTGACCAACTCTTGGTGTAGGGTTTGGTTTACTAGGTTTCATGCAGCGGAAGAAAGATCTATACCTAGCCAAACGTCAAACGCAAACCAAACTTGCAAAACCTGAAAGATCGTGTATATCACCGAGGGAATCGTTACTTACCTCGTTTTCGATGAAGTTTGAAACAAAGTTCAATCCAGGGCCTGTTCTAAATCACCTAGGACTGAAGTTACAGCCTCTCTACACGAATCCACACCGACAGGAAGGATTCCAAAACGATTTGGAACGAATCTGCTAGGATTAGTGAACAAAAGGGTAACTCAAGAGACGAGATCCAATCCCGGGACAACAGAAATCGAAGAGAACATGTTCTCTAGGGTTCTAGGATGTTTCTCTGAGTTTTAAAGCGGCCTTAATTAAGTTTGGACGAAATCCCAAACTTAAATAAGCTTAGAAAACTCTAAATCCAAATGTTGGAAAATTTCCCAGAACCCGGTCCGCCGGAACTAGAGCTTGGTCCGGCGGACCAAGCTTAGTCCGCTCCCTTCGGACCGCCTGGCCTGGAGGTTTGGTTCGGCTGACCAACTTTTGGTCAGCTCCGGACCAAACGTCTTGGCTGCTCTTTCCGGTCCGCCGTTCTTCAGTCTCGGTCCGCCTGACCCAGGGTCAGCCAGACCAGACTGGACAGATGACCTCGAACCGAACTTCCAGACCTTCTAGGCTGACCTACTTGGTCTGGGGCTGACCAAACTTGGTCAGCTCCGGACCAACATGCTGAAAACTCTTTTTCATGCTCGTTTCGGTCAAATCTCGTTTCCATTCTTCGGATTCTTCACATATAAGTCCATCCCAAGTGGTGTGTGACCCTGTAGGCACATTCTAAGTGGTAGTGACTTTGGGAACCTTTCCCGAACCACAAGTCATGGTTAGCCTCTAGCAAGACGTCATGACTACCCACTTAGAATTGAGTTGGAGGTGATCTAACCAAGGCATTAACCACTCAAGTTATGATCCTTTTGTTGGTTGTAATGCTCTACGATGATCCTGATATGACATTTTGACTATGTATTGATTCATTGGTTTATGAATGCATTACTTTTCCCGTTATATGATTAGCATGTTTGTTATATTACGGTAAATATCCTTGAATCATTGGAGATGATTCTAAACTCTCTGGTCAGTTATCATTATGGGAACAATGATGAATTAAGACCAGCATGATGTGTGATAGATGATTATGATCATATGCATTGGATGCAAATCACAATCATGGGTTCTCGTTTGGAACGAGTTACTGGATGACCCGCATGAGATTGTCACATGGACATGAGTCATGACTTGAATCTCATACAGCGGTTTGTTCTTGGATCCTTAGACCTGAGATGTCTAGAGTATATGATATGAGGAGTGACGTGTCTTGACTGCGTCAAACGTCGTCTTTTACCGGATGATCATAACGGCGTTGCTCAGATACGTTCATGAATCATATGCAGATAGTAGACATGCAATACGGGACTTGTCACCTCCTACGCAGGAGAGATGTCGCTGGGCCCCTCATGGAAATCGGACTATGAAAATGCGTGGCCACGCTATAGATGAATGTACATCTATATTATCAGTCGGTTTGCCTAGACGAGTAAGCGGTTGAACTTGAAGGGTGGCTCATACCATGCCCTTGTTCAACATACGACATCGTGAGACAAAGGATCAAAACTCGAACTATTGCTGGCTTTGTTAGATCACCTCTAACTCTATTCTAGGTGGATGGTCATGGCGTCTTGCTAGAGGCTAACCATGACTTGTGGTTCGGAAAAGGGTTTCCGAAGCCACTGCCACTTCGAATGGGCCTACAGGGTCACACACCATTAGGGATGGATCACACGTGAAGAGAACAACGCGAGAAAAGAGCGACGGAGCGATCTGGAAGAGTTCCAGATGGCCAGCTATTTAGATCTGGTAGAATTCGCCAAGAGCCTACAAGATACGGATTTCTTGTGACTGGAAAATGATTCAAGGATATTTACCGTAATATAACAAACATGCTAATCATATAACGGGAAAAGTAATGCATTCATAAACCAATGAATCAATACATAGTCA
>NW_010961071.1:175424-175634 GCF_000463585.1 Tarenaya hassleriana
GAGTAAGCGGTTGAACTTGAAGGGTGGCTCATACCATGCCCTTGTTCAACATACGACATCGTGAGACAAAGGATCAGAACTCGAACTATGGATGACTTTGTTAGATCACCTCTAACTCTATTCTAGGTGGGTGGTCATTGATACGTGTGTATTGATAACTCCTAATTCTCTCTATATTTCCTGGACGTTTTTATAGGATTTATATGAGGA
>NW_010961071.1:176485-182072 GCF_000463585.1 Tarenaya hassleriana
TTGATGATAGTGTTCTTCATGCATCTAGTTTGATAAATCACATAGGGATATGGATTTAGAAAACCTTAGATAGTGAGTTATATGCCGGGAGGTGATTTCTCTATTTTTGTTGCTTGACGATTCCCGAATACAGATTCAATATCGTGATTCTCGCATACTTAGCATATACCCATACACGCGAATACGGTCCCGACACCCATGATCATCCTTACTTGCTAGTTTACACTTTTTTATTGCTTTGCTTCTTTATTTTCTATTCTTTCCATATATTTCCACCATCACTTTCACTTGCTTGTTTCGATTTAGTTTCAATTAGGATTTAGACTTAGCTACCGCTCCTTGTGTTCGACCCCGTGTTACGACGATCCGTATCCTTGCGGTGAGTTGTGAATCGGGTTATAAATTCTAGACTCGATACACACGTATCAAGTTTTTGGCGCCGTTGCCGGGGACTGGTTAGCCTATTTCTAGGTCTTTATTGATTCTAGATCTTTGCTTGATTTTCTTTTTCTTTTTGTTTTTCTTTCATTTTTGTGGATTCACTTGGTCTCGAGTTCTTCTTTTTCTTTGCGGTTTGCAGGGTTCTAGTGCATGACACGTAGCTCTACTCGGAGAGAAGACCTAGTCTACGATCCAGAGATTGAGCACACCTTGAGAGACATCCGAAATCAGCAGAGAAGAGAAGCTATGTCGAGGTCAAGTAGTTCGCATGACCATGCGGTTCATGATGAGGAGCATCAAGAGAATCAAGAGCACATGAATCCGCTCTATGATCAGCAGACTGAGGGCGAAGCTACCTACGTTGCAGAGGAGACTTTTGGTTCATACATTGCACCGAAGCACACCCAACTCCTATCATGCATCAACCGTCCGCCCATTGACAGTTTCGAGCTACCGCCACAGTGCATCACGATGTTCAGTCAGGCGAACTTCAGAGGGCGGCCTACAGAGGATCCCATTGCTCACTTGACTCAGTTCAAGATGCTGTGCAGATCAGTCAGAAAGGCACGAGGCATGACGATTGAAGATGTATACTTGGAGGCCTTTCCTTTTTCACTGATGGACCGGACAAGAGATTGGCTCTACACTCTTGAGCCAAACTCGATTACGACATGGGAGGAGCTAGAGGAGCAATTCATGGCGAAATACTACTCCCCAGAGAAGACCCGAGCTGCACAGAGAGCCATACACAGCTTCACTCAGGAGAGCGATGAGAGTCTATACGACGCATGGGAGAGGTTCAAAGGCTATCAACGCCTTTGTCCACACCATGGCATGGATAAGCGACTGTTGCTTTCCACGTTCATCCACGGACTGAAAGACGATACTAGAGCATGGATTGACGCAGCTTGTGGAGGGAGTGTATATGACATTCCCTTTGACACCCTAGAGATGCAGATTGCGAAGATGGCTAAAGCAAGAGGGATGTCAGGAGATAGCATCAGATGCTCTACAGGACGGGTAGATTTGGGCGAGTCTGCTGCTTTGAAGGCAGTCATGTCTGATTTATCGGCGATCAAGCAGCATATGGGACTCAAGAATACGTCTATCCCGCAGAAAGTCCAGCCTGGTATGTTTCTGGTTGATCAGGCCACATCAGAGGAAGAACCAGTTGAGGACGTCACCTACATTGGAAGGAATCAGTACCGGAATCCTTCTAATCTCTACAACCCGAGTGCGCCCAGGAATCATCCTAGTTTCTCCTACGGAAACCCGAGCGGATCATTGAATGCGCAGCAGCAGGGCGTCCCCAGAATCCCTCAGAATCCACCGGGCTTCACTCAGTCACGTTTTCAGGTGCAGAATCAGGGATATGAGCAGCAGAATCCAGGATACGGGCAGCAGAATCAGGGTTACCGAGCACCTCAACCTGCGAAGAATGATGAAGCGGACATCAAGACGATGCTTTCCCAACTAATGCTCGATCAGAAGACATCATTTACTGAGTTGAAGACCGAGATACAGAGTATAAAAGTCAGGCAAGACACTTTTGAGAGGAGATTAGATGGATTCGAGGCTCATCTGAAGCATGTGGATATGCAGATTGCGCAGCTTGCATCAGAACCCTCTAGACAGCAAGGCACATTTCCTAGAAAGCCCGAACCGAATCCACGAGAACACGTCGATGCCATTCAGCTTATAAGTGGAGAGAGTTTGCCTGAGACGGTCCCTATTACTACCACAGAAAAAGGGACGACGTCTAGACACACTGCTGATGAGAAAGGGAAAGCCATAGCTCACGAGACATCTAAGGTGCATGTAGAGGAAGCCGAACCGCCATATGTAGCTCCTCCGCCTTATGTACCACCCGTTCCGTTCCCTTCGCGATTGAAGAAGCATATTGAGGATACACAGTTGTCTAGATTTGTTGATATGCTTCGGAAGTTAGAGGTTAAGATGCCTTTCTATGAGACTATACTCCAGATCCCTTCATATGCGAAATTTTTGAGAGATATTTTGACTAAGAAGAGGGTGATTGGGAAGGAGACAGTATCCTTGAGCACAGAGGTGAGCGCTGCGATTCTACAGCATGAGTTGCCACGAAAGAGATCAGATCCTGGTAGTTTTTCGATTCCCTACAAAATCGGAAACATTGCGATAGACCGTGCATTGTGCGACCTTGGTGCTAGCGTCAGTTTACTACCGTTGTCCATTTACAAGAAGCTTAATATTGGTGAGCTTAAGCCGACACGGATGGCGCTACAGCTAGCAGATCGATCTGTTAAGTACCCCGCAGGTATTCTCGAGGATGTTCCTTTGAAAGTCGGAGATTATTATGTCCCCGTTGATTTTATTGTCTTAGACATGGATGAAGACTCGAAGATACCGATTATTCTGGGCAGACCGTTTTTTAAGACGGCTGTGCGGTTGTACACGTTCGAGCTGGTCGTCTTACCATGAAGATAGGTGACGAGACTGTTGAGTTCACCTTAGATCACAATATGAAGCAGCCATCCACTATCGATTCAGCGTGTTATGTTGATGTACACGAGATCTTGACGCAAGAGGTCTTTGATCAGTTCCGAGACATTGATCCACTTGAAATATCCCCCCTGGCATCAGATGCGAGTATATACAGCAATTGGGAGGATATTCGGGAGCTCACACAGGCGTTAGACGATGAAACCGAGGAGAAATTCGAGCTTCTGTATTCTGACTCGACCGAGTCAAAGCTTGACTCGGACCGAGTCAAGACGCTGGAACACTTCGAAGCTTTGTTAGCTTCAGACTCGGTGTCGCAGAGTTCTAACTCGACCGAGTCAAGTGTTGACTCGGCCTTCCTTCGTTCTGACTCGGACCGAGTCAGTTCTCTGAGCCCCACCACCGACACCGAGCCAGCCTGGAACGTCTCTGAACCCTCCACGACGACTATTAAAGATGTTCCAGAGCCCAGAAAGCCACCATTTAGCACGGGGACGCTGGATAAAGCAGAATGGAGTCTAGAGAAGGCCCTACCTCAAAAGCTTAGGACAAAGGAACACACATACACGGATAGGAACACAGGACCATCATTGGAGAGAGGTACATATCCCACTCATAATCCTATATCTGTGTTTGAACCTTCTATTACAGGTTCTCGAGTAGGGGTAATGAGCAAGAAAGGATCGAAACGAGCAAAATCATCGCTCAAAAGTCCACATGAATCACCTCCTTCACAAGTTTGGAAAATCAAGGAGGATAGACGGCTCAAGCGTCCATGAGGTACAAAAGATGCGCTTAATGTTCAACATCTAGGGTGGCGAAAGATCGATTATCTTCGCCTCTCAGACCCTCCCATCATTTGAGCAAGATAGGTCGAGCTAATGACGTTAAACAAGCGCTTCTCGGGAGGCAACCCGAGCATTAGGTAACTTTTCTTTTTCTTCGTAGCGTAGGTAGTAGAGACCATGATTGTATTTTGGATCTTTCGGAGTGCATTGCTATTATGCTTTTGTTCGTATAACGTTTGTTGTTCTATGAGCGTTTACACCGGCACACGAGAGATGAGCATCGGCTTCCGAGAGACAACGTTGGATAGGTTCCAATTCATAGAGTGTGTGAGAGCTCCTGCGTTTGACGTGAGTTAACTTGGTTGCGAGCGAATGAATTCCGCAGAGCTAAGCCTTCTTTATCCCTCATATTGGTTCTTTTCATACGTTATTGTCGATTCTATTCTTCCGGGCGAGAGTCTACACCGTGGACGGTGTATGGTTCAAGTCTGGGGAGGTGGATAGATCCTTCACCTATTCAGACCTATCTATTTAGGATTGCATTTAGTTTAGGTGCATTTTATCATGGCATATAGACTTAGAAAAATTTTTCACTTTTGCATATCACTTTGCATTAGTTGCATTCACGTTTTCTTTTTCCTTTTCCCATATAGACGATTTTTGTTAGGTTTGCATGATTGCATATGACATATAGATATAGGATCATATAGGTTCACGTGCACACCTCGGACACCCGTTTTGAACATCATTTGGAAGATTTGTGGAATGATAGAGTAGGAACATCTTGATGATCTAGTGACTTTGTAGAATGTGGTTGAACCGTGTCGAGTTGATAGTTCTCCAGACTTCTATATATAGTTTGTGGGATAAGGTTGTTGTTTGGGACCTACGAAGTTGAAACGACTATATCCAGGTTATATGTTTCGTTTAGAACCTTTTCCGAGTCTTGCAGGTCGATGAAATCTAGTTCAACAAATGCCTTGGAAAAATAGAGCATCTCGACACTCCGCTGTCAAAATCTCGTTAACGAAAATCGTTCGAGGATATGAGTGCATCGATTGATGGTTCGGGTCTAAGTTGTGGGTCGGACATCGCATCAAAAAGGAAAAAAAAGAGGAAAAGAAAGAAAAAAAAAAGAGAAAACCGATGTCCTTCGACTTCAACGTCCTAGAAACCCGAGATGCGTGCGTTTGATAGAAAAATCCTACAAAAAGGTAAAAATACAGGTATGTAGAACTTAGATCGAAAAGGTTAAGTTGAGATAAGGATAGGTTCGGAAATAGGCTTGGTGAGTTGTAGAGATTCTAACGGGTTCTAGGTGGCAATAAAAGTCCCATGACTAGGTAGATTAGTCTTTGGTAGAAAGATCATAGTAGACCGGTTTGGGTACGATTCACAGGAAGCTAGCATTAGACGGATGTTTCACTTTTGAGTTTCATGAGGATGCTATTTGATGTTCGTCATCCCTGTTTTGCAGATTTTACTCCTTCGTTCTTTACTCGAGGACGAGCAAAGGTTTAAGTCTGGGGGGATTTGATAACTCCTAATTCTCTCTATATTTCCTGGACGTTTTTATAGGATTTATATGAGGATCATGTTTATTTGTAGGCATTATTGGCGCGTTAGGCCACGAAAATCGGTTTGGTTGTGTTTTTATAGGATTACAGGTCTCGGACGCGATTTGGACCAAAACGGGAGAGCAATCTGGAGCTAAAGGATGAAATACGTCAAGAGCTTCCTTCTTGATTCGGCTGGAGTCAGACACCCCGAGTCAGATACCCCGAGTCAGAATGCCCGAGTCAGACACCCCGAGTCAGAAGAATGGGCTGGGCCAAATTCTTAATAGTCCCGTTTTGACTCGGTCGAGTCAGAGTACT
>NW_010961071.1:182405-182891 GCF_000463585.1 Tarenaya hassleriana
CGCTGTGGGTTAGGAGAAACACTGAGCAAAACCAGAAACAGAAAGAAAAGAGGGAGAAGAAAGACTCATGTCGACAGCAAGCGATCTTCACGTTCCAACTCTCCTTCTTCTTCCCTAAATCCCGTAAAACTCCTATTTCTCTCACCAAAGCTCTCCAAAGTCTGTATAAAGTCTGTCCCCCTCTCTAAGACGTCTCCCCTGTTCTAGGACGTGGCTAGGTCTATTTTATAACCTTAGGGCGGCTCCCAAGAGTTCTCCTTTCATTAGAACTCTAAAAATTGCGAATTAGGGTTTTTATGGGTTTTGACTCGACCGAGTCAAAGTGTTGACTCGGACCGAGTCAAGTCGGGCCCATTTGACTCGGACTCTTCACGAATTTGCTCATAACTTTCTGTTCCAGTGTCTGATTTATGCGATTTTGGTGTCTACGCGAAGCTCTTGAAGTGCTCTTTCCAATGATACAAGTCTCGCACGATTTGGACTTCT
>NW_010961071.1:183251-189084 GCF_000463585.1 Tarenaya hassleriana
AGTTTTCCGAGAATCGTACCCAAACCGGTCTACTATGATCTTCCTACCAAAGACTAATCTACCTAGCCATGGGATTTTTATTGTCACCTAGAACCCGTTAGAATCTCTACAACTCACCAAGCCTATTTCCGAACTTATCCTTATCTCAACTTAGCCTTTTCAATCTTAGTTCTACTTCGTGCCTTGATTTTACCTTTCTGTAGAATTTCTCTATTGAACGCTAGCACCTTGGGTTTCTAGGACGTTGAAGTTGAAGGACATCGTTTTTCTCTTCTCTTTTTTTTCTTCTTTTCTCTTTTTTTTTCTTCTGTATTTGTTTTCTTTTTATACGATGTCCGACCCACAACTTAGACCCGAACCATCGATCGATGCACTCATGTCCTCGAACGATTTTCGTTGACGAGATTCTGATAGCGGAGTGTCGAGATGCTTTATTTTTCCAAGGCACTTGTTGAACTAGATTTCATCGACCTGGAAGATTCGGAAAAGGTTCTACAAGAAACATATAACCTGGATATAGTCGTTTCAACTCCGTATGTTCCAAACAACAATCTCATCCAACAAACTATATATAGAACGTCTGGAGAACTATCAATTCGACACGGTTCAACCACGTTCTACAAAGTCACTAGATCATCAAGATATTCCTACTCTATCATCCCATAATCTTCCAAATGATGTTCAAAACGGGTTTTCAAGGTATGCACGTGAACCTATATGAACCTAAATCTATATGTCAAATGCAATCATGCAAACCTAACAAAAACCCATCTATATGAAAAGAAAGAAAACGTGTAAATGCAACTAATGCAAAGTGATATGCAAAAGTGGAAAATTTTTCCTAAGTCTATATGCCATGATAAGATGCACCTAAACTAAATGCAATCCTAAGTAGATAGGCCTGAATGTGTGAAGGATCTATCCACACCCCAAACTTGAACCACACACCGTCCACGGTGTAGACTCTCGCCCGGAAAAGTAGAATCGAAAACAACATATGAAAAGAACCAATAAGAGGGATAGAGAAGGCTTAGCTCTGCGAAATTCGTTCGCTCGCAATGAAGTTAACTCACGTCAAACGCAAGAGCTCTCACACACTCTGTGAATTGGAACTTATCCAATGTTGTCTCTCGGAAGTCGATGCTCATCTCTCTTGTGCCGGTGTAAACGCTCATAGAACAACAAACGTTATCCGAACAAAAGCATAATAGCAATGCACTCCAAAAGATCAAAATACAATCATGGTCTCTACTACCTACGCTACAAAGAAAAAGAAAAAGAAAAGTTACCTAATGCTCGGGTTGCCTCCCGAGAAGCGCTTGTTTAACGTCATTAGCTCGACCTATCTTGCTCAAACGATGGGAGGGTCTGAGAGTGATGAATCTGGAGGTCGGGTGGTGGTCTATGCGGGTGTCTCACATACTCTGATTTCTCCACATGTGTCATCCATGCTTGATCATCTGCAATGAAAGAGTAAAAAACAAGTATGGGATTATTAAAACGACGCTTACTTGTTTCTACTGGCCTGAGGATGACATCTTCTACCCGCTTTCTATCGTCTAAGAAACTGACATGGTCCAAATTGCATGTGATACGGTCTGAGTCAAGTTTCTGAAAGAAGTCACTCGTGCTTGTTGTGGCCCGATCAATCTCAAGTTATGGGAGATAGACTCATGTTTCGTTTCTCCTTCATTTAGCAATCGAGTAATCTCCCAAATCGCCTCCCAATTATTATAGATGTTCTCGTCATCTGTAATCATAGTAAGGGGAGAGCAAACTAGTGTAGATGGTTAGAAAACAAAAACTATACATAGGACTCAACTCAAATATATACACAAAAAGACTCAAAAAAGACACCACTCAATATATACACAAGCAAGATCTAGAATCGATAAAGACCTAGAAATAGGCTAACCAGTCCCCGGCAACGGCGCCAAAAACTTGATACGTGTGTGCCGAGTCTAGAATTTATAACCCGATTCACAACTCACCGCAAGGATACGGATCGTCGTAACACGGGGTCGAACACAAGGACCGGATGCTAAATCTAAACCCTAATCGAAACTAAATCAAAGCAAGCAAGTGAAAGTAATGGTGGAAGTAAGTGGAATCTAAACTAACTAAAATAAGAGAGCAAATAAAAACGTGTAACTATCAAGCAAAGATGACCCTGGGTGTCGGGACCGTATTCGCGTGTATGGGTATATGCTAAGCATGCGAGAATCACGATATTGAATCTGAATTCGGGAATCGTCAAGCAACAAAAATGGAGAAATCACCTGCCAGCATATAACTCACTATCTAAGGTTTTCTAAATCCATATCCCTATGTGATTTATCAAACTAGATGCATGAAGAACACTATCATCAACCCTAGATCGATCAAACCATATTCCTATGTGAATAATACGATCTATCCTATCGATTTCGATCCGAAACTAAACCCATATTCCTATGTAGTTCAGAATCTGAAATAATTGGCCAAGGGGTCAGCAAACACCAATCGAAGAAAGCACAAATCGATAAAACCGAAACAAATTCAAATCGCAACCAAGTTAGGGTTCAAACATACCCAAAACACAAACGAATCCCTAACCCACAGCCGTGGATCTACTCACGGTTCATGGAAAAACACTAAGCAAAACCAGAAACAGAAAGAAAAGAGGGAGAAGAAAGACTCATGTCGACAACAAGCGATCTTCACGTTCCAACTCTCCTTCTTCTTCTCGAAATCCCGTAAAACTCCTATTTCTCTCACCAAAGCTCTCCAAAGTCTGTATAAAGTCTGTCCTCCTCTCTAAGACGTCTCCCCTGTTCTAGGACGTGGCTAAGTCTATTTTATAACCTTAGGACGGCTCCCAAGAGTTCTCCTTTCATTAGAACTCTAAAAATTGCGAATTAGGGTTTTTCTGGGTTTTGACTCGGACCGAGTCAAGTCGGGCCTATCTGACTCGGACTCTTCACGAATTTGCTCATAACTTTCTGCTCCAGTGTCTGATTTACGCGATTTTGGTGTCTACGCGAAGCTCTTGAAGTGCTCTTTCCAATAATACATCTCGCACGATTTGGACTTCTGTAGAGAAAGTTATTGATGTCGCAACATGAGTACCTCATCTGAACTTCTCCTTTAACGCTCCAATTAGCTCATTTTCGAGTCCAATTATCTCCGAAACCTGTAACTCTGCAAAACTAGAACACAACCGAGTTTTGTGTCCTAACACGCCTAGAATGCCTATGAATGCATGTGATTATCCTATAAAACCTAGATAAACTCTCATCAAAATATAGAGAAGAATAGGAGTTATCAGTCATGGCGTCTTGCTAGAGGCTAACCATGACTTGTGGGTCGAGAAAGGATTTCCGAAGCCACTACCATTTCGAATGGGCCTACAGGGTCACACACCATTAGGGATGGATCACACGTGAAGAAAACGACGCGAGAAAGGAGCCACGGAACGAGCTGAAAGTGTTCTAGACGGCCAGACCATCCGGTCTAGGCCTGGATCGGACGGGCCAGCCCCTGAAGAGTGGACCGACTGTTCCGCGAGCACCAGACCGTCCAGTCCAGACCTGGACTGGACGGTCCATGCGTATAGACCGTCCGTTCTGCGAGGAAAAGCGGAACGTCCGTTCCGCGTGGAATGTCAGACCGTCCGGTCCAGACCTAGTCCGGACGGTCCGACTTTCGGGCAGATTTCCTATTTCGCGTTTTAAGGGTTTTGGGCAATCCTAATTAATGTGAGAACCACCACAAACCCTAGAGAAGGAACCTCAGACGTCCAAGACATTCATGAGAGCTTAGAGAAGCTTGATTTTGAGTTCTATAGATTGTAATATCGATTCTAAGTCAAGGACATCGTTTTCTCTTCACAAATCCTAGCAGATACATTCCAAAATGTTGGAAATCATCCCGCCGGTGTGGATACGTGTAGAGGAGTTATACTTTCAACTCTGGGTGATTAAAACAGGCCCTGGATCGATTGATACTTCCAGATCTTGAAAGAACGAGGTAAGTATTCAAATCCCACGATGATATACACGATTGTTCGGGTTATTGCACAATTGGTTTTGTGTGACGTTTGGCTAGGTTTAGTTTTTTTCTTCCGCTGCGTGAAACCTAGAATCGAAACCCTAGATCGATGAGATCGCATGCTAGGAACCCGAAGAGAACCCCAACAGTGGCGTCAGAGCCTAGTTCTCTGTATATCGCCGTGCCTGTTGCTTGTTTGCATGATTTTAATTGTTAAAGTGCATGTAAACAATAGATCTTTGCAGGTTTGCATGATTTTAATTGTTAGAATGCATGTAGACCATAGATCTTTGCATGTTTTTCATGATTTTAATGGTTAGAATGCATGTAAACATGAGATCCATGCTTGTTTGATGATTTTGATTGTTGAATGATACATGGATGAGTTTGGGGGTCGAAGACGGCTTGATGGTGCATCGAAACGGGGTGAAACCCTAGATCTTGTGGCCAAAAAGCGTTTACCAGAGTTTTGACTCGGCTAGAGTCAAGTGTTGACTCGACTGAGTCAGAACGAGAGATCTCCCAGAGTTTTGACTTGGACAGAGTCAGAGTTTTGACTCGACAGAGTCAGAGTTTTGAGTCGACAGAGTCAGAACGACAGATCAGAGTTTTGACTCGGACAGAGTCAAGTGTTGACTCGACCGAGTCAGAACGAACCAAAATGAACAGACTCGGCCTCACAGACTTCTGACTCGGACCGAGCCAGTTTTGACTCGGACAGAGTCAGTACAGAAAGTTGTCCGATTGTCAAGTTTTGGTTCAGATTAATCTGTAGATGATTTCGGCTTCTGACTCGGACCGAGTCAAGTGTTGACGCGGACCGAGTCAGTTGATCAGACTTTGTTAGATGCAGTTGTTGCATCGTTTCAAGTGTCTGAGCTGAGATTTTGATGCACATTGGATGAACATTATGATTGTTTAACCAATGAGAGTGTTTCGGTACATAATTTAAAGCAAGCAAGTGTTGTTTGGCCAAAGGATTATGTACACAGACGATTCAATCGAACTAAGAGTAGTTCGACTGAGTTGATCGGAACAACTTGACTGAACTGACTTAAATTCAGTCAAGGTATCATAGTGCTTGATACGTGTGTACCGAGTCTAAAATCTATAACCCGATTCACAACTCACCGCAAGGATACGGATCGTCGTAACACGGGGTCGAACACGAGGACCAGTTGCTAAATCCAAATCTAAATCGAAAATAGATCAAAGCAAGCAAGCACGTGATGATGGAAGTATATGGAATCTATAGGAAACGAAATAAGAAAGCAATGAAAACGAGTGACCTATCAAACAAGGATGACTACGGGTGTCGGGATCGTATTCGCGTGTATGGGTATATGCTAAGCATGCGAGAATAACGATTATGACTTGTATTCGGGAATCATCAAGCAACAAAGATAGAGAATTCACCTCTCGGTCTACTAACTCCCTACCTACAGAGTAACTCGTCAATCTCTCGATCTATTCAAGTTAACTCTAGGTGCATAAAGAACGCTATCATCAACCCTAGATCGATTAAGCCATATCTCTATGTGAATAATACGATCTATCCTATTGATTTTGATCCGAAACTAACTCATATCTCTATGTAGTTTAGAATCTAAGATAATTGACTAAGGGGTTAGCAAACCTCAATCCAATAGAAGCGCAAATCAATAGAACCGAAACAAATCAAAACCGAAATCCAAGTTAGGGTTCAAACATACCCAAAACACAAACGAATCCCTAACCCATAGTCGTGGATCTACTCACGGTTCATAGAAAACAATAGAAAGAACAGAGAAAAAGAGATAAAAGA
>NW_010961071.1:189118-199642 GCF_000463585.1 Tarenaya hassleriana
GAGAAAAAGAGATAAAAGAGAGGAGAGAAAGGCTCATGTAGATGTGTAGTCTCCACGATCGAATCTTTCTTCTTCTTCCTGAAATCCCGTGAACTCTTATTCTTCTCTCACCAAAGCTCTCCAAAAGTCTGTATCTAAGTGTTCTCTAAGGCTCTCCCCTGTTCTAGGACATGGCTAGGGCTTTTTTATAACCCTAGGACGGTCCCAAGAGTCCTATTCCCATTCTGATGTTGAAAATCACGAAACAGGGTTTTTGACTGGATCCGGGCCGATTCCAGGTGGATCCGGACCGGATCCAGATTCTTGGGGTCGAATTCTGCGTCCTTGATCCGGACCGGATCCTGTTGGATCCGGCCCTGCGCTGGCAGTTTTCTGGTCTTCACGAATTCGCTCATAACGTTTTACTCCGGTGTCGGATTTACGCGATTTCGGTGTGTACGTGAAGCTCTTGAAGTGCTCTTTCCAATGGTAATCACACGATTTGGACCTCTGTAGAGAAAGTTATTGATATCGCAACATGAGTACCTTATCCGGACTTCTCCTTTAACGCTCCAAATAGCTCTTTTTCGAGTCCAATAATCTTCGAAATCTGTAACTCTGCAAAACTAAAGCACAACCGGGTTTTGTGTCCTAACACGCCTAGAATGCCTATGAATGCATGTGATTATCCTATAAAACCTAGACAAACTCTCATCAAAATATAGAGAAGAATAGGAGTTATCAAATCCCCCCAGACTTAAACCTTTGCTCGTCCTCGAGTAAAGAACGAAGGAGTAAAATCTGCAAAACAAGGAATGACGAACATCAAATAGAATCATCGTGAGACTCTAAAGCAAAACATCCATCCAACACTAGTTTTCCGAGAATTGTACCCAAACCGGTCTACAATGATCTTCCTACCAAAGACTAATCTACCTAGCCATGGGATTTTTATTGCAACCTAGGACCCATTAGAATCTCTACAACTCACCAAGTCTATTTCCGAACCTATCCTTATCTCAATTTAGCCTTTTCGATCTTAGTTCTCTTTCTTACCTGGATTTTTACCTTTTTGTAGATTCTTTCTATCAAACGCTAGCATCTCGGGTTTCTAGGACGTTGAAGTTGAAGGACATCGTTTTTCTCTCCTTTTTTTTCTTCTTTTTTTCTTTTCTCTCTTTTTTTTCGTTAAATGCAATGTCCGACCCACAACTTAGACCTGAACCATCGATCGATGCACTCATGTCCTCGAACGATTTTCATTAACAAGATTCTGACAGCGGAGTGTCGAGATGCTTTATTTTCCCAAGGCATTTGTCGAACTAGATTCCGTTGACCTGCAAGACTCGGAAAAAAAAATTCTAAACGAAACTTATAACCTGGATATTGTCGTTTCAACTCCGTAGATTCTAAATAACAACCCCATCCCACAAACTATATATAGAAAGTCTTGAGAACTATCAATTCGACACGGTTCAACCACGTTCTACAAAGTCACTAGATCATCAAGATATTCCAACTCTATCATCCCACAAATCTTCCAAATGATGCTCAAAACGGGTTTTCGAGGTATGCACGTGAACCTATATGATCCTAAATCTATATGATCAAATGCAATCATGCCAACCTAACAAAAATCATCTATTCTATATGGAAAAAAAGAAAACGTGTGAATGCAACTAATGCAAAGTGATATGCAAAAGTGGAAATTTTTCTAAATCTATATGCCATGATAAGATGCACCTAAACTAAATGCAATCCTAGTAGATAGACCTGAATGTATGAAGGATCTATCCACCCCCCAAACTTGAACCATACACCGTCCACGGTGTAGACTCTCGCCCGAAAAAGTAGAATCGAAAACAACGTATGGAAAGAACCAATAAGAGGGATAGAGAAGGGTTAGCTCTGCAAAATTCGTTCGCTCGCAATGAAGTTAACTCACGTCAAACGCAAGAGCTCTCACAAACTCTGTAAACTGGAACCTATCCAACATTGTCTCTTGGAAGTCAATGCTCATCTCTCGTGTGCCGGTGTAAACGCTCATAGAACAACAAATGTTATCCAGACAAAAGCATAATAATAGCAATGCATTCCGAAGGATCCAAAATAAAATCATGGTCTCTACTACCTATGCTACAAAGAAAAGAAAAAGAAAAGTTACCTAGTGCTCGGGTTGCCTCCAGAGAAGCGCTTGTTTAACGTCATTAGCTCGACCTATCTTGCTCAAATGATGGGAGGGTCTGAGAGGCGAAGATAATCGATCTTTCTCCACCCTGGATGTTGAGCATTAAGCGCATCTTTTGGACCTCGTGGATGCTTGAGCCTTCTATCCTCCTTGGGTTTCCAAACTTGTGAAGGAGGTGGATCTTGTGGACGTTTGAGCGATGATTTTGCTCGTTTCGATCCTCTCTTGCTCATTACCCCTACTGGACAACCTGTAATAGAAGGTTCAAACACGGATATAGGATTATGAGCGGGATATGTACCTCTCTCCATTGATGGTCTTGTGTTCCTATCTGTGTATGTGTGTTTCTTTGTCCTAAGCCTTTGAGGTAGGGGCTTCAATTTCACCTTCGGGGCATTCTCTAGACTCCAATCCGCTTTATTCAGCGTCCCCGTGTTAGGTGGTGGCTCTCTGGTCTCTAGAACGTCTTTAGTAATCGTCGTGGAGGGTTCGGAGACGTTCGTAGAAGAATCGGACGTGTCGATGTGAAAACCGTCCGATTTGCTCAGAGACTGGATCCGGTCCGATTCCAGGTGGAATCGGTCCGTTTCCAGTTTGTCTTCGCAAGACCGTGTTTGGATCCGGTCCCTTTCCAGGTGGAATCGATCCGGATCCACCTTCTGTAAAAATCCGTCTTTGGAAGGCTGTGTTTGGATCCGGTCCGTTTTCAGGTGGAATCGGTCTGGATCCATCTTCTGTAAAACTCCAATTTCGTCTGATCCTTCGTTCAATGCTCGCGTAAGCTCCTGGATATCCTCCCAATTGCTGTATATGCTCTCATTCGACGCAAGGAGAGATATCTCTAAAGGATCGACTTTCCGAAACTGATCGAAGACTTCTTGAGTGAGGATTTCATGCACATCGACATAGCATGTTGAATCGGTGGTGGATGGCTGCTTCATGTTGTGATCTAAGGTGAACTCCACAGTCTCGTCACCTATCTTCATCGTAAGACGACCAGCACGAACATGAACCACCGCATCGGCCATGTTTAAGAACAGTTGACCTAGTATAATCGGTATCTTCGGGTCCTCGTCCATGTCTAAGACAACAAAATCAACGGGAACATAATAATCCCCGACTTTCAATGGGACGTCCTCGAGAATACCTGCAGGATACTTGACGGATCTATCCGCAAGCTGTAGTGCCATCCTCGTCGGCTTAAGATCTCCAATGTTGAGCTTCTTATAGATAGACAATGGAAGCAAGCTCACACTAGCACCCAAATCGCACAATGCACGGTCAATCTCAATATTCCCGATTTTGCAAGGAATCGAGAAACTACGTGGATCCGATCTCTTCCGTGGCAACTCATGCTGTAGAATCGCAGCGCTTATCTCTGTGCTCAAGGATACTGTCTCCTTCCCAATCACCCTCTTCTTCGTCAAGATATCTTTCAAAAATTTTGCATAAGAAGGGATCTGGAGTATCGTCTCATAGAAAGGCATATTAACCTCTAACTTCCGAAGCATATCAACAAATCTAGACAACTGTGTATCCTCAGTATGCTTCTTCAATCGAGAAGGGAAAGGAACGGGTGGTACATAAGGTGGAGGAGCTACATATGGCGGTTCGGCTTCCTCTACATGCACCTTAGGTGTCCCGTGAGCCATGGCTTTCCCTTTCTCTTCAGCAGGGTATCTAGACGTCGTCCCTTTTTCTGTGGTAGTAATAGGGACCGTCTCAGGCAGACTCTCTCCACTTAAAAGCAGAATGGCATTGACGTGTTCTCGTGGATTTGGTTCGGGCTTTCCAGGAAATGTGCCCTGCTGTCTAGAGGGCTGTGATGCAAGCTGCGCAATTTGCAAGTCCACATGCTTCAGATGAGCCTCAACACCATCTAATCTCCTCTCAAAAGTGTCTTGCTTGACTTTTATGCTCTGTATCTCGGTCTTCAGCTCAGTAAATGATGTCTTCTGATCGAGCATTAGCTGGCCAAGCATCGTCTTGATGTCCGCTTCGTCATTCTTCACAGGTTGAGGCGCTCGGTAACCCTGATTTTGCTGCCCGTATCTTGGATTCTGCTGCGCATATCCCTGATTCTGCCCCTGAAAACGTGGCTGAGTGAAGCTCGTGGGATTCTGAGGGATTTTGGAAACTCCTTGCTGATGTGCATTCAATGCTCCGCTCGGGTTTCCGTAGGAGAAACCAAGATGATTTTTCTCGACATAATTGACGTCCTCCACTGCTTCCTCTAGCTCTGGTGGTGTCTGATTCGAACTGCTCTTAGCTTCCAAATGGAGCTTGATAACTGCTAGCTCAGACATGACAGCTTTCAAAACTGCGGATTCTCCTGTATCTACCCGAGCCATGGGCCGTCTATTGCTATCGCTGGACATCCCTCTAGCCTTGGCCATCTTCGCAATCTGAATCTCTAGGGTGTCAAATGGAATCTCATAAACGCTCCCTCCACAGGCTGCATCCATCCAAGCTCTGGTATCATGTCGTAGTCCGTGGATGAATATGGATAGCAATAGTCGCTTATCCATGTCGTGGTGTGGACAAAAGCGTTGATAGCCCTTGAATCTTTCCCACGCATCATATAGACTCTCATCACTCTCCTGAGTGAAGCTATGTATGGCTCTCTGTGCAGCCCGGGTCTTCTCTGGGGAATAATATTTCGCCATGAATTGCTCCTCTAGCTCCTCCCATGTCGTAATAGAGTTCGGCTCAAGGGTGTAGAATCAATCTCTTGCCCGATCCATCAGTGAAAAAGGAAAGGTTTCCAAGTATACATCCTCGATGGTCATTCCTCTGCTTTCCTAACTGATCTGCACAACATCTTGAACTGAGTCAAGTGAGCAATGGGATCTTCCGTAGGCCGCCCTCTGAAACTTGCCTGACTAAACATCGTGATGCACAGTGGCGGTAGCTCGAAACTGTCTATGGGCGGTCTGTTGATGCATGATAGGAGCTGGGTGTGCTTCGGTGCAATGTAAGAACCCAAAGTCTCCTCTGCAACGTATGTAGCATCGCCTTCGGTCTGCTGATCATAGAGCGGATTTATGTGCTCTTGATTCTCTTGATGCTCCGCACGCTCTTGATCGTGGCTTTGAGAACCACTCGACCTCGACATTGCTTCCCTTCTTTGCTGGTTTCGGATGTCTCTCAAAGTGTGCTCAATCTCTGGGTCGTAGACTAGGTCTTCTCTCCGAGTAGAGCTCCTTGTCATGCACTAGAACCCTGCAAACCGAAAAGAAAAAGAAGAACTCGAAACCAAGTGAAACCGAAAAAACCAAAAAAAGAAAAATAAAAAGCAAAAGAAAACAAGCAAAGATCTAGAATCAATGAAGACCTAGAAATAGGCTAATCAGTCCCCGGCAACGGCGCCAAAAACTTGATACGTGTGTACCGAGTCTAAAATCTATAACCCGATTCACAACTCACCGCAAGGATACGGATCGTCGTAACACGGGGTCGAACACGAGGACCGGTTGCTAAATCCAAATCTATATCGAAAATAGATCAAAGCAAGCAAGCACGTGATGATGGAAGTATATGGAATCTATAGGAAACGAAATAAGAAAGCAATGAAAACGAGTGACCTATCAAACAAGGATGACTACGGGTGTCGGGATCATATTCGCGTGTATGGGTATATGCTAAGCATGCGAGAATAACGATTATGACTTGTATTCGGGAATCATCAAGCAACAAAGATAGAGAATTCACCTCTCGGTCCACTAACTCCCTATCTACAGAGTAACTCGTCAATTTCTCGATCTATTCAAGTTAACTCTAGGTGCATAAAGAACGCTATCATCAACCCTAGATCGATTAAGCCATATCTTTATGTGAATAATACGATCTATCCTATTGATTTTGATCCAAAACCAACTCATATCTCTATGTAGTTTAGAATCTAAGATAACTGACCAAGGGGTTAGCAAACATCAATCCAATAGAAGCGCAAATCAATAGAACCGAAACAAATCAAAACCAAAATCCAAGTTAGGGTTCAAACATACCCAAAACACATACGAATCCCTAACCCATAGTCGTGGATCTACTCACGGTTCATGAAAAACAATAAAAAGCTCATAAAGAAAGAGATAAAAGAGAGAAAAGAAAGTCTCAAGCAGATGTGTAGTCTCCACGATCGAATCTTCCTTCTTCTTCCCGAAATCCCGTGAACTCTTATTCTTCTCTCATCAAAAGCTCTCCAAAAGTCTGTATCTAAGTGTTCTCTAAGGCTCTCCCCTGTTCTAGGACGTGACTAGGGCTTTTTTATAACCCTAGGGCGGCTCCCAAGAGTCCTATTCCCATTCTGATGCTGAAAATCATGAAACAGGGTTTTTGACTGGATCCGGGCCGATTCCAGGTGGATCCGGACCGGATCCAGATTCCTGGGGTCGAATTCTGCGTCCTTGATCCGGACCGGATCCAGTTGGATCCGGTCCTGCGCTGGCAGTTTTCTGGTCTTCACGAATTCGCTCATAACGTTTTACTCCGGTGTCGGATTTATGCGATTTCGGTGTCTACGTGAAGCTCTTGAAGTGCTCTTTCCAATGGTAAAGTCTTGCACGATTTAGACCTCTGTAGAGAAAGTTATTGATGTCGCAACATGAGTACCTCATCCGGACTTCTCCTTTAACTCTCCAAATAGCTCCTTTTCGACTCTGCAAAACTAAAGCACAACCGGGTTTTGTGTCCTAACACGCCTAGAATGCCTATGAATGCATGTGATTATCCTATAAAACTTAGACAAACTCTCATCAAAATATAGAGAAGAATAGGAGTTATTAGTGCTCAAGTCACATATGCCTCCTGCAATTTCAAGCTATTACTGCCCATTAGTAGAGCAACTGTCAAGGCCTCGATCGTCATGGTTACGGGTCATGCCCTAGCTGAGCGTGCCTGATTATCTTGGTGAGGCAGTATGGAGAAATCGTGATTCTCATAGCTCGAATATGGTTGAGCTTGAATTGGGTTATCAAGTCGGACTTGGACCTCATGGTAAGGATGGGATGAGGAACATGCAGTGATAGCATATCACTATCCCATACACATCTAGGAATCACATAGGATGTGATTGACAATGTGTTGTCTACCTAAATAGCATGTTTTTGAGCGTCATGCCCTAGCTGACTCAAAAGCATGTGAAATATGGATCCTAGCTCACTTAGAAACTCATTGAGGATGTTTTTCTTAGTGGGAGCTTGTCATATTGCATCTATTATCTGTGTTAGCATGTGTACTAAGCGACTTGCATGTTTTATGTCTTTTGTTTTGTCTTTTTCTGTAGAATATGACTGCTGCAGGTAATCTGGCTAATCTCTCCATGCGATCCATCCTGGATCGGGAGAGACTCACTGGTGGAAACTTTCTCGACTGGTACCATTACCTGAGAATTGTTCTCAGACATGAGCGGAAGCTCTACGTGCTGGAAGAAGCCGTTCCAGAGGATGAACCAGCGGCCAATGCGCCCAGGGCTGTCAGAGATGCTTACCATAAGCACATCAATGACAACCTGGACGTGACCTGTCTGATGCTCGGATCTATGTCGGCTGAGTTGCAGAAACAACTCGAAGGAACTGATGCCTTCGAGATGATCGAGCATCTCAAGACTATGTTCGAGGAACAGGCGAGGGTCGAACGATTTAACGTCCTTAAGAACCTGGTCAACTGTAAGATGACCAATGGTTCACCCGTGAGTACTCATATCCTCAAGATGAAGGGTTATCTAGAGGATCTTGACAGACTAGGGTTGGAGGTTAGTCGTGAGTTGGCAGTAGACCTAGTTCTCCAATCCCTGCCGCATAGTTTTGACCAGTTTGTCATGAACTATAACATGCACGGGATGGAGAAGGACTTGACCGAACTACATGGGATGTTGCGATCGCACATTTGTGGAAATGTGCAAGGACTTCGAGGAAGTAGACAATTGGCGAAGGGAGAAGTAGATCTCCGTGTCGGGAATGGAGCAAAAGTTGCTGCATTGACCGTCGGGACTTACGATCTGACTTTATCTTCAGGCCTTGTGTTGGAGTTACATGATTGTTATTTTGTACCTGCTATCAGCTGGAACATCATATCGATTTCATGTTTAGACTCTAATGGTTTCAGGTTTGTTATTGAGAACAAATGTGTGTCCATTTATAGAGGCGATTTATTCTATGGTAAGGGTTACCAGTTTAATGGCCTTTATGTTTTGGAAGATGAACCATCTGGACAAAGGTCGATCTATTATGTTAGTACCAAGTGGTTTAAGCCGAACGACTTAAACCCGACCTATCTCTGGCATTGTCGACTTGGCCATATCAACGAGAAACGCATTGCGAAGCTTCATTCTGATGGACTTCTTGATTCTTTTGATTATGAGAATTGAATCATGCGATTCTTGTTTAATGGGCAAGATGACAAAATCTCATTTTTCTAGAAAAGGAGAACGGGCTACAGAGTTGCTAGAACTCATACATAGTGATGTATGCGGTCCTATGAGCTCTCCCGCTAGAGGAGGTTATCTGTACTTCGTTACGTTTACTGATGATTTTAGTAGGTACGGTTATGTCTACTTGATGAGACATAAGTCTGAAACGCTTGAATTGTTCAAGAATTTCAGAAACGAGGTACAGAACCAACTTGGCAAGATGATCAAGTTGCTTCGATCTGATCGAGGTGGCAAGTATATGAGCCAAGAGTTCACTGACTATCTGGTAGATTGTGGGATTGTCTCACAGCTGACTCCACCTGGAACGCCAAAGTGGAATGGCGTATCTGAGAGGAGGAACCGAACCCTATTAGATATGGTACGGTCTATGATGAGTCAGGTCGATCTTCCTAAATCCTTTTGGGGTTACGCCTTGGAAACAACAGCGCTTATACTGAACAACTGTCCAACAAAGTCGGTTCAGAAGACACCATATGAGATATGGACTGGGAAGCGTCCCAGGTTAGCGTTTATGAAGATTTGGGGATGTGACGTATATGTGAAACGTCTGGCTTCTGATAAGCTATCCGTCAAATCTGATAAATGCATATTTGTGGGTTACCCTAAGGAAACTAAAGGGTACTGGTTCTACAACCCATCTGAGAATAAAGTGTTTGTTGCTCGGAATGGATCTTTCTTGGAGAGAGAGTTCGTCTCCAAGAGAGTCAGTGGGAGTAGAATAGATCTCGAAGAAGTTCGAGAACCACAAATAGTTGAAGAACCGAGTGAACAGGTCGAAACAATTCAACCTGTATCACAAGTTGTTGAGACAGTACCTCCTAGTGAACCTCGGAGATCTGGTAGAACTCGCCAAGAGCCTACAAGATACGGATTTCTTGTGACGGGAAACGACGAACTCATGTTGTTAGAACATGACGAGCCTACGTCGTATTCAGAGGCTGTGGCGAGTTCCGATTCCGAGAAATGGCACCAGGCCATGGAGTCTGAGATGCAGTCCAGTACGACAACAAAGTATGGACTTTGGTCGACTCATTTGATGGTATTAAGACCATTGGATGTAAGTGGGTTTTCAAGAAGAAAACCGACATGGATGGCATCGTGCATACCTATAAGGCACGACTCGTCGCGAAAGGGTTTCGGCAGATTCATGGTATAGACTATGATGAAACCTTTTCACCAGTCGTGATGCTTAAATCCATACGGATTCTGCTAGCCATAGCTGCGTATTATGACTATGAGATATGGCAGATGGACGTCAAGACCGCATTCCTTAACGGGAATTTACTCGAGGATGTGTACATGACACAACCCGAGGGTTTTGTCGATCCTAAGAGTCCGAGGAAGGTGTGCAAGCTTCAGAGATCCATTTATGGGCTGAAGCAGACTTCGAGGAGCTGGAATCTTTGATTTGACGAGGTAGTCAAAACGTTTGGCTTCCTGCAAAACGAAGATGAGCCATGCGTTTAACTTCGAGGAGCTGGAATCTTTGATTTGACGAGGTAGTCAAAACGTTTGGCTTCCTGCAAAACGAAGATGAGCCATGCGTTTACAAGAAGGTCAGTGGGAGCGCAATAGTCTTCCTTGTGCTTTATGTAGATAATATATTGCTCATCGGAAATGACATTCCTACCTTGCAAGGAGTAAAATCCTGGCTAGGATCAGTCTTTTCGATGAAGGACTTAGGAGAAGCCGCCTATATTCTAGGAATCAAGATCTATAGAGATAGATCGAGAAGGCTTCTTGGTCTAAGTCAGAGTACATACATTGACAAGGTCTTGAATCGGTTCAAGATGCAAGACTCCAAGAGGGGTGCCTTGCCAATGGGACATGACGTAGCTCTTAGCAAGACTCAGTGTCCAAAGACACAAGATGAGCAAGAGCGCATGACATATGCCTCGGCAATTGGATCCATCATATACGCCATGTT
>NW_010961071.1:199911-209369 GCF_000463585.1 Tarenaya hassleriana
GATGCAAATCAAAATCATGGGTTCTCGTTTGGAATGAGTTACTGGATGACCCGCATGAGATTGTCACATGGACATGAGTCATGACTTGAATCTCATACAGCGGTTCGTTCTTGGATCCTCAGACCTGAGATGTCTAGAGTATCTGATATGAGGAGTGACGTGTCTTGACTGCGTCAAACGTCGTCTTTAACCGGATGATCATAACGGCGTTGCTCAGATATGTTCACGAATCATATGCAGATAGTAGACATGCAATACGGGATTTGTCACCTCCTACGCAGGAGAGATGTCGCTGGGCCCCTCGTGGAAATCGGACTGTGAAAATGCGTGGCCACGCTATAGATGAATGTAGATCTATTTTATCAGTCGGTTTGCCTAGACGAGTAAGCGGTTGAACTTGAAGGGTGGCTCATACCATGCCCTTGTTCAACATACGACATCGTGAGACAAAGGATCAGAACTCAAACTATTGCTGGCTTTGTTAGATCACCTCTAACTCTATTCTAGGTGGGTGGTCATGGCGTCTTGCTAGAGGCTAACCATGACTTGTGGTTCGGGAAAAGGGTTTCCGAAGCCACTACCACTTCCAATGGGCCTACAGGGTCACACACCATTAGGGATGGATCACACGTGAAGAGAACGACGCGAGAAAGGAACCACGGAACGAGCTGGAAGTGTTCAAGACGGCCAGACCGTCTGGTCCAGGCCTGGACCGGACGGTCCAGCCATGTCAGTCCGTTCGTTCCGCTGAAGAACGGACTGATCGTTCCGCAAGCACCAGACGTACAGACCGTCCGTTCTATGAGTAGTTACGGACCGTCCGTTCTGCGTTGAAAGCCAGACCGTCCGGTCCAGACCTAGTCCGGACGGTCCGACTTTCGGGCAGATTTCCTATTTCGCATTTTAAGGGTTTTGGACAATCCTAATTAATGAGAGAGCCGCCACAAACCCTAGAGAACGAACCTCAGACGTCCAAGACACTCATGAGAGCCTAGAGAAGCTTGATTTTGAGTTCTAGAGATTGGAATATCGATTCCAAGTCAAGGACATCGGTTCTCTCTTCACAAATCCTAGCAGATACGTTCCAAAGCGTTGGAATTCACCCCGCCGGTGTGGATACGTGTAGAGGAGTAGTGCTTTCAACTCTTGGTGATTAAAACAGACCCTGGATCGATTGATACTTCCAGATCTTGAAAGAACGAGGTAAGTATTCGAATCCCACGACGATATACACGATTGTTCGGGTTATTGCACAATTGGTTTTGTGTGTTTTTTCTTCCGCTGCGTGAAACCTAGAATCCAAATCCTAGATCGATGAGATCGCATGCTAGGAACCCGAAAGGAACCCAACAATAGTATCAGAGCCTGGTTCTCTGTATATCGCCTTGCCTGTTGCTTGTTTGCATGATTTTAATTGTTAAAGTGCATGTAAACAATAGATCTTTGCAGGTTTGCAT
Organism: Tarenaya hassleriana; assembly: GCF_000463585.1. Classification (NCBI taxonomy): domain Eukaryota; kingdom Viridiplantae; phylum Streptophyta; class Magnoliopsida; order Brassicales; family Cleomaceae; genus Tarenaya; species Tarenaya hassleriana. The sequence continues at coordinate 201,369 of NW_010961071.1, forward strand.
GATTTTAATTGTTAGAATGCATGTAGACTATAGATCTTTGCATGTTTTTCATGGTTTTAATGGTTAGAATGCATGTAAACATGAGATCTATGCTTGTTTGATGATTTTGATTGTTGAATGATGCATGGATGAGTGAGGTTCATGGGAGGCTTGACGGTGCGTCGAAACGGGGGTGAAAACCCTAGTTTTCGGGACCCGAAACCGAGATCCGAAGTCTGTCCATCGCGTGGACCGACCGGTCTAGATAGTAGACCGATCGGTCTACACTTGATGGCGGCTATTCCTTTTAGATCAAATTAGGTCAGACCGATCGGTCCAAAGGTTGGACCGACCGGTCTGGACCGATGACTTTAAGAGGAGTTCGGATAACGTTCGTCAGACCGACCGGTCTGGTCTTCGGACCGAACGGTCTGGGTCTGATGGAACGTTCGGTCTTCGGGATCGGTCTGCACTCGGTCTAAGAATCTGGACCGATCGGTCCAAAGGTTGGACCGTCAGGTCTAGGACATTAGACCAGAGATCAGTCCGTTCGGTCTGAATAGGTCCGGACCGATCGATCCAAATGTTGGACCGACTGGTCTGGGTCTCGGACCAGGATCGAATAACGCAGAACGGTCTGACCACGTCAGACCGATCGGTCCACAGGCTGGACCGGTCGGTCTGGACCTCGGACAATCCGGGATTCCAAAAAAAAAATTCAGGTTTTTGATCGAACAATCGTTGTGTCGGATCAATTATCAGAATAGGAATCAAAGCCTCACATAAGACCAAGCTTGATGACAATCCAGAATTCAGAGTTTTGATTGTGCAATCGTTGTCTCGAATCAAATATCTGAATTAGGATATTGAGAGGGTTCTGGTATCGAATCTAAGGCAAACAAATGTTGTTTGGCCAAGAGATTCTGTATACAGACGACTCAAACGAACTAAGAGTAGTTCATCTGAGTTGATCAGAACAACTTGACTGGAATGACTTGAATTCGGTCAAGGTATCCTAGTGTTCAAGACAAATGAAGCCTCATGTTTAATCTCAAGCTATTACCGCCCATTAGTAGAGCAACTGTCAAGGCCTCGATCGTCATGGTTACGGGTCATGCCCTAGCTGAGCGTGCCTGACTATCTTGGTGAGGCAGTATGGAGAAATCGTGATTCTCATAGCTCGAATATGATTGAGTTTGAATTGGGTTATCAAGTCGGACTTGGACCTAATGGTCGTATCACTATCCCATACACATCTAGGAATCACACAGGATGTGATTGACAAAGTGTTCTCTACCTAAATAGCATGGTTTTGAGCGTCATGCCCTAGCTGACTCAAAAGCATATGAAATATGGATCCTAGGCTCCTAGCTCACTTGGAAACTCATTGAGGGTGTTTTTCTTAGTGGGAGCCTGTCATATTGCAACTATTATCTGTGTTAGTAAGTGTACTAAGTGACTTGCATATTTTCTGTCTGTTTGTTTGTCTTTTTCTGTAGTATATATCTGTTGCAGGAATCTGGTTAATCTCACCATGCGATCTATCCTTATGAAGGATAAGCCTCTGACCAAGGCTTCTGGATCGATCATTGATGCTTATTGGAAGCACGAGGATGATGATCTGGACGTGTCCAGCTTGATGCTTGGAAAGATGTCTTCGGAATTGCGTGAGCAATTAGATGACATAGACAATTCATTGATGGTTGATCAGTCGAGGGAAGAATGATATGGTGGTTGTTGGAAAGAGTTCCAACAAAAGGAAGCGTTCCAAAGGTAAGGGCAAAAGGAAATTGACAAGTGTTGTCACTAAGCCTAAGCCCAAACCCAAGAAGGAAGAGTGTTATTTCTGTCATGCCATTGGGCATTGGTACAGAAATGGCAGACTCTACCTGGAAGATCAGAGGAAGAAGAAGCTTGCAGAAGCTTCAACTTCTGGTATCTTCGTTATAGAGGCCAACTTATGTACTTCTTCATCATGGGTATTAGATACCGGATGTGCCTCGCACATTTGTGCAAATGTGCAGGCACTGCGGGGAAGTAGACAATTGGCGAAGGGAGAAGTAGATCTCCGCATCGGGAATGGAGCAAAAGTTGATGCATTGACCGTCGGGACTTATGATCTGACTTTACCTTCAGGCCTTGTGTTGGAGTTACATGATTGTTATTTTGTACCTGCCATCAGTAGGAACATCAAATCGATTTCATGCTTAGACTCAGATGGTTTCAGATTTGTTACTGAGAACAAATGTCTGTCCATTTATAGAAGCGATTTATTCTATGGTAAAGGTTACCAGTTTAATGGCCTTTATATTTTGAAAGATGAACCATCTGGATACAGGTCGATCTATAATGTTAGTACCAAGCAGTTTAAGGCGAACGACTTAAACCCGACCTAGAAAAACGCATTGCGAAGCTTCATTCTGATGGACTTCTTGATTATTTTGATTATGAGAATTGAATCATGCGATTCTTGTTTGATGGGCAAGATGACAAAATCTCATTTTTCTAGAAAAGGAGAACGGGCTACAGAGTTGCTAGAACTCATACATAGTGATGTATGCGGTCCTATGAGCTCTCCCGCTAGAGGAGGTTATCTGTACTTTGTTACGTTTACTGATGATTTCAGTAGGTACGGTTATGTCTACTTGATGAGACATAAGTCTGAAACGCTTGAATTGTTCAAGATTTTCAGAAACGAGGTACAGAACCAACTTGGCAAGACGATCAAGTTGCTTCGATCTGATCGAGGTGGCGAGTATATGAGCCAAGAGTTCACTGACTATCTGGCAGATTGTGGGATTGTCTCACAACTGACTCCACCTGGAACGCCACAGTGGAATGGCGTATCTGAGAGGAGGAACCGGACCCTATTAGATATGGTACGGTCTATGATGAGTCAGGTCGATCTTCCTAAATCCTTCTGGGGATATGCTTTGGAAACAACAGCGCTTATACTGAACAACTGTCCAACAAAGTCGGTTCAGAAGACTCCATATGAGATATGGACTGGGAAGCGTCCCAGGTTAGCATTCATGAAGATTTGGGGATGTGACGTTTACGTGAAACGTCTGGCTTCTGATAAGCTATCCGCCAAGTCTGATAAATGCATATTTGTGGGTTACCCTAAGGAAACTAAAGGGTACTGGTTCTACAACCCATCTGAGAACAAAGTGTTTGTTGCTCGGAATGGATCTTTCTTGGAGAGAGAGTTCGTCTCCAAGAGAGTCAGTGGGAGTAGAATAGATCTCGAAGAAGTTCGAGAACCACAAATAGTCGAAGAACCGAACGAACAGGTCGAAACAGTCCAACCTGTATCACGAGTTGTTGAGACAGCACCTCCTAGTGAACCTCGGAGATCTGGTAGAATTCACCAAGAGCCTACAAGATATGGTTTTCTTGTGACTGGAAACAACGAACTCATGTTGTTAGAACATGACGAGCCTACGTCGTATTCAGAGGCTGTGGCGAGTTCCGATTCCGAGAAATGGCACCAGACCATGGAGTTTTAGATGCAATCCATGTACGACAACAAAGTGTGGACTTTGGTCGATTCATTCAATGGTATTAAAACCATTGGATGCAAGTAGGTTTTCAAGAAGAAAAACGACATGGATGGCATCGTGCATACCTATAAGGCACGACTCGTAGCGAAAGGGTTTCGGCAGATTCATGGTATAGACTATGAAGAAACCTTTTCACCAGTCGTGATGCTTAAATCCATACGGATTCTGCTGGCCATAGCTGCGTATTATGACTACGAGATATGGCAGATGGACGTCAAGACCGCATTCCTTAACGGAAATTTGCTCGAGGATGTGTACATGACACAACCGAGGGTTTTGAAGATCCTAAGAGTCCGAGGAAGGTGTGCAAGCTTCAGAGATCCATTTATGGACTGAAGCAGGCTTCGAGGAGCTGGAATCTTCGATTTGACGAGGCAATCAAAACGTTTGGCTTCCTGCAAAACGAAGATGAGCCATGCGTTTACAAGAAGGTCAGTGGGAGCGCAGTAGTCTTCCTTGTGCTTTATGTAGATGATATATTGCTCATCGGAAAGGACATTCCTACCTTGCAAGGAGTAAAATCCTGGCTAGGATCAGTCTTTTCGATGAAGGACTTAGGAGAAGCCGCCTATATTCTAGGAATCAAGATCTATAGAGATAGATCGAGAAGGCTGCTTGGTCTAAGTCAGAGTACATACATTGACAAGGTCTTGAATCGGTTCAAGATGCAAGACTCCAAGAGGGGTGCCTTGCCAATGGGACATGACGTAGCTCTTAGCAAGACTCAGTGTCCAAAGACACAGGATGAGCAAGAGCGCATGAGTAGGATACCATATGCATCAGCAATTGGATCCATCATGTACGCCATGTTATGTACTCGTCCGGATGTATCATATGCATTGAGTATGACTAGTAGATATCAGTCTACACCAGGTGAGGCTCACTGGATTGCAGTCAAGAACATCCTTAAGTACTTGAGAAGGACTAAGGATTTGTTCTTGGTGTATGGCGGATTGGAAGACGAGCTCGCTATAAGTGGTTATACCGATGCTAGTTTCCAAACCGACAGAGATGACTTCAGATCGCAGTCAGGTTACGTTTTCTGCCTAAACGGTGGGGCTATTAGTTGGAAGAGTTCCAAACAACCAACCGTTGCAGATTCGACTACAGAAGCCGAGTACATAGCAGCATCGGATGCAGCTAAAGAAGCTGTTTGGATCAGAAAATTTGTGGGAGACCTGGGGGTCATTCCTAGCGTTGCAGATCCCATTGACTTGTACTGTGACAACAATGGTGCGATCGCACAAGCAAAGGAACCCCGGTCACACCAGAGATCCAAACACATACTCAGGCGATTTCACTTGATCAGAGAAATCATCGACAGAGGAGACGTGAAGATAAGCAGAGTGTCGACAGATGATAATATTACCGACCCATTGACGAAGCCTCTCCCTTCATCAAAACATGATGGCTTAGGGTTCATGATGGGTATATTAATGCATCTAGAGATCATTTGGATCATTGGAAAATGGGTGAATTGATTGTCTAGGTAGTGAGTTTAAGCTCGGGAGAGACAAACTCTAGAGGAAGTGCTTGAAATCCCCAATTGGAAGACAAACTCTAGGACATTGTAGCATCACTAACCACCTATGCGATTAATGAGGGATCCCGAACCTACAACGCATCAAACCATCGTTTACAACTCATTAATTTCATTTGCTTGTTTGATCTTCTTTTCATATTTACATTTTCCATCACCATTGATCTAGTTTAAGAATGGATTAACACAACCTAGTCCTCGTGATCGACCCCGGTACTACAACTACCGTATACTTGCGGATAGTGGTACGAATCGGGTTACAAATTTAGAACTCGGTGTGTGCGCATCAAGTTTTTGGCACCGTTGCTGGGGACTAGGCGTTTTCGTGTTAGTCTAGATTTATACTAGATCACCATTGCTTGGATATTTGCTTGGATTACTTTGCGACATAACCATTTCACAGCACTTTCGGTTCGTTTTGTCTCTTTGGTGTGCAGCTCTTCTGGTGCATGACAAGAAGCACAACCGGTAGAAATCAACTCATCTTTGACCCCGAAATAGAAAGAACCCTACGCTTCGCTCGTAGACAGCAAAGATAGTGGGGAATGGCCGAAGAAATGCTGAGAGAAAACAACGCACGAAGAGAACAACCCGAGATGGCCGAAGAGCTGTTGAGAGGGGCCAATGCCCAAAAAGGTCCAGCCCAAGCAGCCCCTAGAGCGCTTCGAACGTACACACAACCGAAGCACACCCAGCTACTATCATGCATAAATCGGGGACCATTAGAAGAACTTGAACTCCTACCGCAATGCATCCAAATGCTCAACAACATGAGTTTCCGTGGGAGACCAAACGAGGACCCGAATGCTCATCTTACGAACTTCAAGATGAACTGTAAGGCAATCAAGAAGGGACCGGGGATTACTCTTAAAGATGTGTTTCTTGAAACCTTCCCCTACTCGCTTACGGAGAGAGCTAGAGATTGGCTCTACACTCTTCAGCCAAACTCTATTTCGACATGGGGTGAGATGGAAGAGCAATTCCTTATGCAATACTACTCCCCTACCAAGACTCAACATGCAAGGAATCGGATTAATGCTTTTGTGCAAGAGGATGGGGAGAATCTCCATGATGCATGGGAACGCTTCAAGGTATATCAAAGAATGTGCCCTCACCATGGAATGGAAAGAGACTACCTTCTATCCATCTTTATCCATGGGTTGAAGGATGATACTCGATCTTGGATTGATGCAGCGTGTGGAGGTGACATATATGACATCCCTTTCCAAGAGCTAGAGGCGACAATTGCAAAACTGGCCAAGGGACACAGCCATACGTCCAACGAGTTCAGTAGGAGAAGCTCAGTGAAAGGTGATGTGGGAGAGAACGCAGCTCTTAAGGCGGTGCTGGCCGACCTTGCTGAGATAAAAGTCCAACTCGCCAATGCCAAACAAGTAGCTGCTGTGGAGGATCAAAATTTAGCGCAAGTTCATGGGTATGTACATGGTTGATCAAGAAGCGGAAGAAGCCAACTATGTCGGTCCAAACCAATACACTCATCCATCCAACCTATACAACCCGGGATTGAGAAATCATCCCAATTTCTCCTACAAGAACACGTCGAATGCGCTAAATCCTCAACCCATTTTCCAACGGAACAATCAAGGACCTCCGGGTTTTCAATCAAAGTATCAACAACAAGGTCAAGGGAGCCAAGGCTACCAAGGGGATTCTAACTACAGATCGCAGCAAGTACAACCCAAGGAGCAAGACCCGGACATCAAGGATATGCTATTGCAAATTCTCCAAGGTCAAAAATCGCAAGGAGTATCCATTGGGAGCATTGAAAATGAGCAAATTGCATTCAAGAAACAATTGGAAGGAGTACAAGCTCACTTGAAGATCTTGGACAATCAAGTGGCTCAACTCGCATCTTCCTCCTCATCAAGACAGCAAGGCATGCTCCCCGATAAGAACAAGATGAACCCTCGGGAATATATCAATGCAGTGGAGCTGAGGAGTGGAAAACAACTTCCGGAATAAGAACAAGATGAACCCTCGGGAATATATCAATGCAGTGGAGCTGAGGAGTGGAAAACAACTTCCGGAGATCACCCCTCCGATGGTTGAGAAGACATCACCTCCAAGGCTAACAAGAGAGGAAAAAAGCAAGGCTGTAGAGGAAGACACTCCAAAGGTGCAAGAACATGAGAAAGAACCCATCTACATTCCACCGCCACCTAAGGTACCTCCAATCCCTTTTCCTTCTCGTCTAAGGAAATTTAATGAGGAAAGTCAGTTTGGGAAGTTTGCGGAGATGTTGAAAAAGATGGAGATTACGATGCCCTTTCATGAGGTAATTCTCAAAATGCCCTCATATGCGAAGTTTCTAAAAGACATCTTGGCGAGGAAAAGGGTTGTGGAAAAGGAAACAGTAGCCCTTAGTACCGAGATCAGTGCTGCAATCATGAAGCATGAACTTCCCCCAAAAATGGCTGATCCGGGAAGTTTCTCTATCCCTTGTAAGCTAGGAAACATCGACATCGATCGAGCCTTGTGTGATCTTGGAGCGAGTGTAAGTTTAATGCCCTTGTCAATCTACAAGAAATTGAACGTCGGTGAGCTAAAACCGACAAGGATGGCATTACAATTAGCGGATAGATCGATCAAGTACCCAGCGGGAATATTAGAAGATGTACCTTTGAAGATTGGTGAGTTTTATGTACCAGTCGATTTTGTGGTGCTAGACATGGATGAAGACTCCAAAGTTCCAATCATTTTAGGACGACCATTTTTGAGTACAGCGGATGCCATAGTGCACGTTCGGGCTGGGAGATTAACTATGAAGATCGGAGATGAAACAGTTGAATTCTCACTTGATCAGAACTTGAAGCAGCCCTCGACCAATGATACGGTGTGTTATGCGGATATACTTGAAGCAACGGCGGAAGAAGTGATCGGAGAGTTCCGTGAAGTAGA
>NW_010961071.1:209483-210757 GCF_000463585.1 Tarenaya hassleriana
GGGCGACCCGCCTGAAAAATGGGCGACCAGCTCATTTTGTCTGAGCAGCGGCACTGTTCACGCGGGCGACCCGCCTGAAAAATGGGCGACCAGCTCATTTTGTCTGAGCAGTGACACTGTTCACGCGAGCGACATGGGACCAAAAACGGGCGACCCTGTGTAAAAAACGGGCGACCCGCCTGATCTCTTAGAGCAAAAGAGATCCAGACACTGTAGAAGCAAGCGACCGCCCGTCAAAATGGGCGACCCGCCCGTTTTCTCTGAGCAAAAACGATCCAGACACTGTAGAAGCGAGCGACCCGCCCGAAAATGGGCGACCAGCCTGTTTTCACCTGGAAATGAAGATTTGGACCTCGGAAGCATCCTGTCGACCCCCATACCGTTCTTGACTCATCTCAAGATTCAAAAGAGAAATCATACACTGATTGGGACCCCGAACTTGCTCCACAAGCGGAGAAACGAGTGCTAGAGCTCCATCACCTAGAGAAAATTTGTTTGGACGCATATGAAAACGCGCGGATTTACAAGGAGCGGGCCAAGAAGTGGCACGACCGGCACATCCTCAATCGAAACTTCCAACAAGGTGACCTCGTTCTTTTATTTAATTCTCGACTAAAACGTTTTCCAGGAAAACTGAAATCAAGGTGGTCGGGACCATTCATCATAAAGAACGTCACCTCTCATGGAGCGGTAGAACTCGACAACGGAAAAGGCGGAACTTTCATGGTCAACACTCAAAGACTCAAGCCATACAATCCAGGGAGTATTAGACCAGAAGGAGGTACCTCTGTACTCTCCCTCTCTTTAATTGATTGAACCGCATTTCGGTCTAGCTACGACCTTAACTAGCAACCCGGTTCATACCGGGATGTACATTCTTCACCTTCTTTGTTTCTTTTCACTTTTCTTAATCAAGCCTCCAAAATTCCCTCGTAACAACCTCTTCGATCAAATACAACACGAGTGCGAGGAAAGATCCGTTTTGCATCGAAAAACTCGGGAAGTGAATGGGCGACCCGCTCATTTTCTCTGAGCAAAAATCACTCCCGCCGAGCGACCGCCCATTTTTTGGGCGACCCGCTCATTTATTCTGATCATTTTTCGATGATTTCCCATGTGTTTCAGATGGATTTTTGCAGCCATTGGGATAAATCACGGAAGTATATTTCGGACAACATACCGATCATACAAGACTTCAAGGCTCAAGACACGCCGTTTTCAAGTCTTGTAGATGCGGCCCCATCAATGTTGTCCTATCCTTTGTGGAGGCCACT
>NW_010961071.1:211952-214416 GCF_000463585.1 Tarenaya hassleriana
TGGCTTTTAGGGTTCTCATTTGGGATGTGTTTAGGAGACATGCTTGGCAAGTATGAACTATTTCATCCTAGACCGCAGGAAGCAATGAAAATCCCATTGATAAGATTTCGCTCGAGTATTGGAAAAGATAGAGTACACCAAACCCGATTTTATTCGCAACGACTTTAACCCGTACAACCAATCCACTCAAAACCCCCACTTGTTCTCCGACTGTATCTTATCACCCCTTGGATAGTTTTATAATTGCACATTTATTCGAGGACGAGTAAACCTCAAGTCTGGGGGGATTTGATCACACGGGTTTTTCACCGGTTTTATAACGTCGTGCATCACAATTCTTCTCACATTCTAGGCATCATAGGACGTTAGATGGCCATGGGTAGGTTGTTTTGCTTGTTTTTCCTTGCAGGAAGACTCCACGATGAATCCTCACGAAGTGGGCACGGAAGAACAAGAATTCGAGAATGCTCGGGAAGCTCAGACAAAATGAGCGACCCGTCCATTTTATGGGCGGTCGCTCATTTTGTGAGCGGTCGCTCATTTTATGAGCGGTCGCTTGTTTTTTTGCGTGTCAGAGGAAAATGAGCGACCCGCCCGAAAAATGAGCGACCGGAAGAAAAATGAGCGACCCGCCTGAAAAATGAGCGACCGCCTAAAATCAAAATCGGCCCAAAAAGGAAAAGCCCATGTTTTGAGGAGAAAACCTAATTCTGAACTTTCACAAAAAGGGGAGTTTGAGGAGAGAGAAAGGGGGGCTACACAATTTGGTGAAAAATCACCTTGGAGAGGAAGAAAAGAGGGATTTTGGAGATCAAGGAGGCTAGGAGAAGAAGAGGACCACCATTGAAGACCATCTTGAGCATTTCTTCTCCTTTTCCATGTTTCTTCATTTTGCTTTCTGTTTTGAAACCCTAGTTATGGAGTAGTGACTTTGTTGTGGGTGAGGGATCCCCACTTTTGTATGGACACCTAAGCTTAATCTATGATGTCTTTGAGTTTCTTCCATGGGTTTGATGTTTTGTGCTTAATGCTATTGATTTGGGTGAAACCCTAGTTGATATGACCATAGAACACATTGATCATAGGGATATGGGAATGATGTTTGGAACCAAATGTCAAATGAGTGAGTTATTCACATTGGGAGATGACTTAACTTGCTTAGGGTTCATGATAGGGTACACTAATGCATCTAGAGATCATTTAGATCATTGGGAGATGGGTAAATCGATTCTGGGGATGATGTTTGGAACCAAATATCAAATGAGTGAGTTATTCACATTGGGAGATGGCTTAGCTTGCTTAGGGTTCATGATGGGGTACATTAAGTGCTTGAAATCCCCAATTGGAAGACAAACCCTAGGACATTGTAGCATCACTAACCGCCCATGCGATTCATGAGGGATCCCGAACCTACAACACCTCAAACCATCGTTTACAACTCATTAATTTCATTTGCTTGTTTGATCTTCTTTTCATATTTACATTTTCACAAACACCTTGTAAGCAATATTTTCCATCACCATTGATCTAGTTTAAGAATGGATTAACACAACCTAGTCCTTGTGATCGACCCCGGTACTACAACTACCGTATACTTGCGGATAGTGGTACGAATCGGGTTACAAATTTAGAACTCGGTGCGTGCGCATCACCTGTATTCTAGGAATCAAGATCTATAGAGATATATCGAGAAGGTTTCTTGGTCTAAGTCAGAGTACATACATTGACAAGGTCTTGAATCGGTTCAAGATGCAAGACTCCAAGAAGGGTGCCTTGCCAATGGGACATGACGTGGCTCTTAGCAAGACTCAGTGTCCAAAGACACAGGATGAGCAAGAGCGCATGAGTAGGATTCCATATGCCTCAGCAATTGGATCCATCATGTATGTTTTTTTCTTTTTATGCGATATCCGACCCACAACTTAGACCTGAACCATCGATCGATGCACTCATGTCCTCGAACAATTTTCGTTGACGAGATTCAGACAGCGGAGTGTCAAGATGCTTTATTTTCCCAAGGCATTTGTTGAACTAGATTTCATCGACCTGTAAGACTCGAAAAAGGTTCTACAAGAAACATATAACCTGGATATAGTCGTTTCAACTCCGTAGGTTCCAAACAACAATCTCATCCCACAAACTATATATAGAAAGTCTGGAGAACTATCAATTCGACACGGTTTAACCACGTTCTATGAAGTCACTAGATCATCAAGATATTCCTACTCTATCATCCCACAAATCTTCCAAATGATGTTCAAAACGGGTTTTCGAGTTATGCACGTGAACCTATATGAGCCTAAATCTATACGTCAAATGCAATCATGCAAACCTAACAAAGTACATAGCAGCATCGGATGCAGCTAAAGAAGCTGTTTGGATCAGAAAGTTCGTGGGAGACCCGGGGGTCATTCCTAGCGTTGCAGATCCCATTGAGTTGTACTGTGACAACAATGGTGCGATC
>NW_010961071.1:215304-220149 GCF_000463585.1 Tarenaya hassleriana
ACGACATCGTGAGACAAAGGATCAGAACTCGAACTATTGCTGGCTTTGTTAGATCACCTCTAACTCTATTCTAGGTGGGTGGTCATGGCGTCTTCCTAGAGGCTAACCATGACTTGTGGTTCGGGAAAAGGGTTTCCGAAGCCACAACCACTTCGAATGGGCCTACAGGGTCACACACCATTAGGGATGGATCACACGTGAAGAGAACGACGCGAGAAAGGAACCACGGAACGAGCTGGAAGTCTTCCAGACGGTCCCGCCATGTCAGTCCGTCCGTTCCGCTGAAGAATGGACCGACCGTTCCGCGAGCACCAGACCATCCAGTCCAGACCTGGACCGGACGGTCCAGGCGTATAGACCTTCCGTTCTGCGAGGAAAAGCGGAACGTCCGTTCCGCGTGGAATGTCAGACCGTCCGGTCCAGACCTAGTCCGGACGGTCCGACTTTCGGGCAGATTTCCTATTTCGCGTTTTAAGGGTTTTGGGCAATCCTAATTAATGTGAGAACCGCCACAAACCCTAGAGAAGGAACCTCAGACGTCCAAGACACTCATGAGAGCTTAGAGAAGCTTGATTTTGAGTTCTATAGATTGGAATATCGATTCCAAGTCAAGGACATCGTTTTTCTCTTCAAAAATCCTAGCAGATACGTTCCAAAGTGTTTGAATTAATCCCGCCGGTGTGGATACGTGTAGAGGAGTTGTGCTTTCAACTCTGGGTGATTAAAACAGGCCCTGGATCGATTGATACTTCCAGATCTTGAAAGAACGAGGTAAGTATTCGAATCCCACGACGATATACACGATTGTTCGGGTTATTGCACAATTGGTTTTGTGTGACGTTTGGCTAGGTTTAGATCTTTCCTTCCGCTGCGTGAAACCTAGAATCCAAACCCTAGATCGATGAGATCGCATGCTAGGAACCCGAAGGAAACCCAACAGTCGGAGATTCTGATCGAGAGTGAATTCCACAGTTTCGTCTCCAATTTTTATTGTCAACCTTCCCGCTCTAACATGAACTATGGCGTCTGCGGTACTTAGAAAGGGTCGACCAAGAATAATCGGAACTTTGGAGTCTTAAATCGACTAGTAAAATAGATGCAACTTCATCTATAGCGTGGCCACGCATTTTTCATAGTCCGACTTCACACGAGAAGGCCTAGCGATATCTCTCCTGTTAAGGAGGTGACAAGTCTCATATTGCATGTCTACTATCTCCATATGATTCGTGAACGTATCTGATCAACGTCGTTATAATCATCCGGTTAAAGACGACGTTTGACGCAGTCAAGACACGCCACTCCTCATATCAGATACTCTAGACATCTCAGGTATGAGGATCCAAGAACGAACGCTGTATGAGATTCAAGTCATGACTCTGTCCATGTGACAATCTCATACGGGTCATCCAGTCATTCGTTCACAACGAGTACCCATGATTGTGATAAGCATCCAATACATCGATCACACCTCATGCTAGTCTTAATTCATCATTGTTCCCACAACGATGACTGACTAAGGAGTTTAGAATCATTCTCTAATGATTCAAGGATGTCGAAATACAACAAACATGCCAATCGTATAACGGGAAAAGTAATGCATTCATAAATCAATGAATCAATACAAAGAAAAATATCATATCACAAATCATCCTAGAGCATTACAACCAACACGAGGATGTTGATCTCATTGCCGAAGATGTATCCAAAGGTGCGGTAATCGAGAACAAAGAGTTGTGTGACGTGAAGAGGGATGCATTCGATGTCGTTGCATGAAAAGAGGACTTCATAATTCTGAACAAATATCCAAAGTGGCCAACCAACACCACAAACATCCGTACACGGCTCATAAGCTATAAGCTCAGAACAACAACCGGTAACTTCGTTCCTATTTTTATTCTCGTCTATAAATCTTGTCTTGATAAATTTGTAGCACAACATGAGCTAAACCTTGAGATTTTCCAAAAGGAATACTTCTATGAATGTTTCAAGGGGAGTTCATACTACACTAATGAATTTGTTGTCAATTGTTCGCAAGTACCACATTTGGATGAAGAAAGGAATGACGTGATACAAGCATGGACCGCTACACACCTAATTAAAGCTAAAAGGCTACATGTAATGAGTAGCCCTTACCATCGATTCAATGGGAACACAAGAAGCGCAACTATTGCAATGTCCATTACAATCAAGAAGGATATACCCTTCGAACGAGGGAAGAGTATGAGTGCGAGGAACTTAATCCTTCACTACAAAGCAAATCGAATTGGAGAACCAACAAAAAGATGACATTTTAAACCAAGTCTCCAATTGGATACCCAATGCCTTAACCGAATATATGCAGCTTACCAATCGTTTGTCAAGACTCTTACGCAGTAATTTCATTCTAATTTTTATTCTTGTCTATGATTCTTGTTTCAACAAGTATATAGCACAAAGTGAGAACCACATGGAGATTTGTCGAAATGAATACATTCACGAGGATTGTAAGAGGTGCACTTGCTACACTCATGTATTTGTTCCTCTAGAATTTGTCTATAGTTTGCAGATGTTACATCCTAGAGAAGAGGAGATTGACACAAAGAAAGCATGGACATCTACAAGAAACATTCAAGTTCAAAGCTCACATAGAGAAGATCGTTGTTACAATCAAGTCATGGGAGATTCAAGGAGGATAATATCTTTAATCACCATAGAAACAACCAAGGATAAACCTTTTGAACGAGGAGAGGCGCAAGAACGAGTGTTTTACATACATGAGGAATACAACGACAAAGCCAACCACTTTCTTAAGTGCCAAGGTAAGTACAACGTGTCTTTCGAATTTAATGATGCTGACTTGGATCCTTTTGATGTAGGCAAGAGAGTTTTGAGGACAAAACCTTTTGAAGGGGGAGGGAATGATGCATCCCAGCAATCATCCGACATCAACGTGGAGAAGTTGGACGATGAACGGACGAACAATCCAACTTTCGACGAGTTAGGAAGTCGCGAGGAGCTTAATGGAGATGAGGATGCAACCGAAAAAGGAGAGGAAATCTACGATTCTATGCATTCAGACCAAGACTCACACACGAAGAATAAAATTAATGTATTGGTGGAGCAACAGATGGACATGAAGACCGACGGACCAACCCGGAATGAGCCGGACGATGCACGAATCAACATCGCCCAAAACATACATCGATTTTGGCCTATTGTTGGGCAACACATAAAAATTCGTGGGCTAACCTATAGGCTTCCAATGAACTATTTGAGAATTGTATTCTCAATAAATGGGTTGAATATCCAAGCCCAAAGAAGATATAAACCCATTAGAGAGGATATGGTGCCACCTTTGTACCAAATTTCGGCCAGCCTTTATCAAGCATGAATTTGGGAAGCTTTCTACATCATTTCAACCTCATGGAGACATTCTTTAAGGCTCCTAACCATTGCAAGACGTTGGCCTTCCACTTCCATCAACTTTCCACTTATTCCTCACTTTATGGTGTCTTGTTTCCACTACCTTTCTTTAGTGTTTTGTTAGCTCCTCCTTATGCACGAATTTTTCTTGCTTTCTTCTGTGTTTCTACCTTATTTAAAGGACTTGTATGTCAAGAACAACCAGACTTTGAATTGATAAGAAATCGAGTTGCATTTTGCTTCTTCTTCTTGGTGTGTCCGAGAGTATCGCCTTCTGCGCATGTGTGTGTGTGTGTCACCCTTGTGCAAGGTCAAAACATGGTGGATTCAAGGTTGGTTTGGCTCCTTTGAATCCTCTTTCATACCCCTATCTTCCATCAAAAATTGGGGATCATCGAGTGCCCTTTGGCCTGGAACTTCCCTTCCATCTATCACTTAAACCGAGTGCTCTGTTTTAGTCCGACTTATGGGTTGATTTCTAAGGACTCCGAGTGCCCTTTGGCCTGGATATCCTCTTGAAATCTAACCATAAGAATACCTTAGTGAGTCTCAAAGTGTCCCCTGGTTTCGAGCTTGTTGTATTCGTTGTCCAAAAAGGCAACATAAGACACGCACGTACAAACCGCATTTCATCGAAGGAAACGAGCGACACTTCCTTGGCTCCGTGCGTGTATCATATCCCGAGTAGACTGTAAGAGATAGATGATATTCATCTATAGTGCGGCCACATATTTCGACAGTCCTGTTGGGTTTCCTGGGATCTCAAGAGCGAATCTAATTCCTAACAGATCAGTTCTAGGGTTTGCGCAGCGGATGAAAAACAAAAATTTGATGAAACCCTAAAACCTATCATGCATGATCTTATAGAAACGTTAGAATGCTTACCTCAATCGATCCGGGGTCTGTTTCAATTGATGTGTTTGTCCGATCACTATAGGCAGGAAGAATACCTTGCCCTCTACACGTATCCACACCTCGGGATGGATTCCAACCTTTGGAACTTGTCTGCTAGGACTCGAATCTTCTATTCGATGATGTGCTTTTAGAAAACGAGATTTTAGATCACTTCTTCAACCCTCTAGACTCTCCAAAAGGTCTAAAGAAGTTCTCTAGGTCGGCACCTTAGTGTTAGGGTTCTATTTCTTCTCTTATTCAAGTGATTAACCCTAGATCCGGACTTCCTTGGCTCCGTTCGGTTTGGACACTTGGTCCATTCAAACCAGTCTTTTAACAAGTCAGTCTGACAAGTCAGTCTGTTCGGTCTGACAAGTCAGTCTGTTCGGTCCAACACTTGGTCCGTTCGGACTGGACTATCTAGTCCGTTCGGTCCAACAATTTACCGGACGGTCCGGACCTCTGTCCAGATTTCTCGACGTTTTCTCGTGCATTTGTCCTTCCCTGCGTGTGTGACCCTGTAGGCTCATTCGATATAGCAGTATAATC
>NW_010961071.1:229264-249495 GCF_000463585.1 Tarenaya hassleriana
CCAGCGATATCTCTCTCTTTTACGAGAGGTACAAATCCCGTCTTGACTATCTACAATCCAGCAAATGATTCGTTTCGCACCTGATACACGCCTTTGTAGTCCTCCTGTTACGCAGGACGTTTGACGTATTCAAGGCACGTAACTCCTCATGTTGGATTCCGTAGATATCTCAGGTCTTAGGATCCAATCATGGAACCGCCATATGAGATTCCAGTCATGACGCTAATCCATGTGACAATCTCATGCGGGTCATTCCAGTATTCCGTTCTCCAACGAATACCTATGACTGTGATCGTATCTAATACCTATGATCATCTATATGATCATCAATCACATATCGTACTAGTCTTATTATGTCATCATTCCCACAATGACACAAGACTAGGGAGTTTAGTATCATTCATTATACATGGATTTCATAACACATCTAGTATACAAGAACATGTAATGAATCAAATACTCTCATAAAACATAGAAAGTATCAATACATCAAATGTATCTAAATAAAGCTCATAAACAGTACATCATAGAGCACTAAACCAACAAGTCCTACTCCTACGACAGGCCCAACGATATCTCTCTCTTTCGAGAGGGATAAAGTTTTATCTTAACTATCTACTATCCACTATAATTCTAATGTACCTGAAACACGCCGTTATAATCATCCGATTAAAGACGACGGTTGACGCAGTCAAAGTACATTACTCCTCATGTTGGATATTGTAGATATCTCAGTTCTGAGGATCCAAAATAAATCATCATGTGAGATTCCTATCATGGATAACATCCAATCGACAATCTCACGCGAATCATCCAGTCACTTGTTCCAAACAAGAACCCATGATCGTGATCCGTATCTAATACGCATGATCAATCACTATGAGCATCCTTCACGTCTCATATTAGTTTTAATTCATCATTGCTTCCACAATGACAAGCAATTAAGGAGTTTAGAATCGTTCATAACGATCCATGAATGTCATTATTTATCAAATATTCAAAATAAATAATGAACAAACAATGCATTCAACAAATGAATTCATCATAACATACAAGTTCTCATATCGTACGATCATCATAGAATACCAAAACCATCACCAGACTCATAAGGAAACTCCTCAAGGCAGGGAGGCCTCCATGAATCAGGCGGCACTATTCGACAGATGCCATAGGATTCTGCGATAATTTTATCATCGACTCCACAATATAAACAATAGTCACTTAATTTTTAAGTGAAATTTTTATTTTCGGACAGTCCATCTTAATCATTTACGAGTAGATTGTTCATTACACACACATATATAATATTCGAATATATTTCGAGGGAGGGATAAGGATTTCATAACAGATCTAGTATGCTAGAACATGTAATGAATCAAATATTCTCATATAAACCATAGAAAGTATCAATACATCGAATGTATCTGAACAAAGCTCATAAACAGTACATCATAGAGCACTAAACCAACAAAATATGCATAGATCAAGCTCGAGGGTTACCTTTTTCAGGGCCTCTTTTTCCTGTGTGGTTGGTATTTGAGCTATTTTGGGTATTTTCATTGAGGGTAGTTGTGCCCTTGGTTCAACTGGTTGTTTTTGGGCCATGGTCTAAATTGGACATGCCAACGACATTCTTGACGTGAATCGTAAACAACACGCGCCTTTGAAGAGGAATAATAATCTCAATATACCCTCCAACCAATCCGTCGCTCCCAATCTAGATATGTCTCGGGGTCTACCTTTCCTAAGAAAAGAGGAAGTTTAAGCTTAAGCTCATTTTGTCCTGGGGGTTGGGCTCGGTAAGGTTCATCTAAGTCGGGGTCATCGTATCTACGGTTTTTTACTTCTCCGGCCAACATGTTTTTATCATTAAACCTATGTATGATTTATGTATTTTTTTTTTATATAGATTATTTGTTTAGTCGAATCACATACGGTTTTGCGCACCAGACTCATAAGGAAACTCCTCAATCTGTAGAAGTCTCAAAACATCAAATGAGGAAGGAGTTGATGCTTTGCTATCAAATATTCCTCAATATTTTGTTGACAGATTTCTTGCAGAATTTTTGCACGTTACTGATTACATCCACATGTATATATTCTCCAGTCCATCTTGTACTCACTCGAAACATAACGAAGAAAGTCCTTTTCTTATTTGTTTTAGACTTTCGATTCTATATGTAAAACACAAAATTGTTATTTGTATCAAAGCCTTGAGATCATTGCCTCTACTCTAGATTCTTTCTCTTGTTTTCGTGTTCTAGTTAGCATTTTCTGGGCCTTCCCTATCAGTTTTTCAGATTGTTTCGAACATGGAAACTCAAACCAAACTGATCCTTATTGGTCTCCATGGAGAAAACTACTTTTATTGATCAAAAGCAGCAAATGTTGTTCTTGGGAGCAAAGGTTTATGGTTGCACATAACCCAATCGTAGTGGAAACGTTGCAGAACCAGTCGCGGCCCCTGATAGCACGACTAAGAGAAACAAATGGAGTCAAAATGATTAAATTGGCTTTGACATTTTTTCAACCCTAAATGACCAGATTCTCAAATCTTTCATAGCTCCGGAAACGACAAAAACTTTGTGGGACTCTCTGCACAAGGTTTATGTTAATCTCTCTAATCTCAGTAGAGTTTTTGAGATAAAAAGAGGATACCTAACTTGCAGCAAAAAGCAAAGTCATTCAAAATAATTAAAAATTTATTGATTACATTTATATATTTAGTTGAAATAAAAGAAAAAAATTATTTAAATGGATAATTGGTATATTTGAATTATTTTGATATATTTGTATTTTTTTCAAATTACAATAATTTATATTACCATTTTAATATTATTTATTAACAAATTTTAAATATTATATATTTTTATTAAAATGATAAAATTTTCTATATTGATATGAAGTTTATTATTATCGGGTTTATCAAAATTTAAGAAACTATATATAATCTATTACATCTTAGTAATTTTATCAATTTAGTAAAATTCCACGTAAGACCAAAATAATTAGTGCACGTCATGAAAATATTATGATTTGAGGTTCAAACTATTGGCCGATTTAATAAGAATTTCGACTATCGCGACAAACGGATATATCATATGCATAATAAAATACACGTAAAAATAAATAATAAAAGAGATATGAATACGTAAGAGTATCAGCATATGTATGTACATATATATATATATATGTATGTGTGGGGGATCATAAAAGAGAACCTTATCCACTTTGTTCCCCTAACAAGCATATCTAAGCCAATCATAATTATTAGTTTACTACAATTTTCTTTGTTGTAACTTTAATTTATTCCCCAAATGGGCGTATATGCAATTGGGTTAATTTGACCAATAGATGATGAATAGCAAAGTTCAAACACGAACAGCCAAATTTAAAAGATAGCAGCGACGCCATGAAAAGGTATGTCTACGAGTGATTATTATTATCTAAGCCAATCACAATTATTATAATTCTCAATTAATTGATATAAAAAAATCTTAACAAGTTGATCCATCATTTGAGAATTATAATGATACATTTTGAAAATTTGAGAACTATAATGACACATTTGAAAATTTAATAATAAATTTATCAAAAAAAATTTAATAAGTAGTTTTCGATTATTTTACAAATTTAAAAATTTAATGGTATTTACCCTTTATTATTATTATTATTATTATTATTATTATTATTATTATTATTATTATTATTATTATGATTCAAGTGACAAAAGTCTTCCTTTGTTTTCTTTTTAAAGTTTTTTTCCGAATTTTTCTTTTATTAATATTTATAAATTCATTAAAGAATAAAACGAATAGTCCTTAAAAATTATCCATTAAATTATTAAATGATCGTCAACAGTGACGGACCGAAAATAATTTTTAATTGGTGGCATAAACTATAATTGGGATTACAAACGTCCACTAATGTGTTTTTTTATTATGCAACTGCAATAAATTTTACGATTCATAGTTTTGAAATCATCGTTCCTTTTGATGAAAGCATTTATTAATAAAATATCAACAACCGAACAGGCAACATAAAAATACAGAGATTATATTTCTCCACCACTAATCATGAGTGCAATCCTTTCGGTGATCTTTCGATAATAATATTAATAATGTTGAATACATGTTTACGATGCAAACTTTACAACAAATTATTATTATTATTATCATCACACATTATCTATAAATTTGAAAAAAAAAGAATTTTAATAACATTTTTATAAACATAAAACATTTAGGTTTTACCAAAAAAAAAAAAGATAAAACATTTAGCAGTCAACTTGGTTAGTTGCATTTATTCCTTACAAATTTTTAATTCTCTAGGTATCCAATCAATTTCCTACCGATTAAATCTATTTACATCAATTTAGTTGTTTTGTCAATGGTCATTTTTATTTTATCATAATAATGATTTGTTTTATTGTGAAAAATATATATTATGTTTTGTTACTACGTATAGTCAGTGTTTTAATGTATCCAAATAAAAGTATATTATTTAGATAATTACGAAAATAATCGGTTTTTATAATAAATTAAAAAAATCATTAACATAACTCTTTTTTTTTGTCATCAATGGTAAAGATAATGACTTTTATCATATGCCACTCAGAAAGCCTTAGACACTTGGCAGGTTCCCTGTGGACCCTTTGAGCCGACGGAAAGAAAAATAAAAAGGTTTACCAGAAGATAAATATAAATATGGTTGGCTTAGATTCTCTGATATTAATTTCAGAGAGAGGATAATGCCAATAACAAGAACAAATGAATATGTTTTTCTAATACATATACATAGTTTTTGACAAAAGAATATTATTTGATTAATAAAATTATGATCGGCTAAAGTTTTATGGCATATATTTTTAACCTTTGACGTTAAAGAGAGGACAATGCTTACAACTAGAACACAAAAAAGTATACTTATATAAATCCTTTGGCCCATGCATATTTAAAGTTTAAATTATTAATACTGCTTGTAAATTAAATTCTCTCAAATGTGCTTTTAGCAGTGGTTAGGTGTAAGGTCCCATCAATAATTTCTTTGGTGTTAAACAAATATAACCGTGGTGGCCTTTGGTTATATATTATATTCAGAAAACTCATCATTTAGAAAAGGGTACAATATAATACTTTTATATTGGGAATCTATCAATATTATGTGTGCGTGTGTATATATATATATCATGTAGTACTCAAACTTTCCTGTGTGCTGGGAAACATGATCAGATTAATAAATATTTTCAAGTCGTAACATGTATTTCCACGTGTCCGATTTAGTTTTAAAATCCCTAAAAAAAAAAAAAAAAAAAAAAAAAAAAAAAAAAAAAAAAAAAAAAAAAACTTAGGGTCGTCACCAATATTTCCACGTGTCCGATTGGTTCCAGTCTCTGGATTCGCTAAAATAAAGCATTTATATTAATATTTGATCATGCGATGATAATATATGATATGTTGCATTAAAATCCTTAAATAAGTACCGAAGTAATGTAAACAAATGATTATAACACATATATACACGCAATTAATCCATATTTTCGATGGTTTATGTGATTTTAAATTAGAATTTTTTTCTATTAATTATAAATAATTTACATTTGTTATTTTTTATAATTCAAATTTAAATATAAATGAAATATATAATTCAGTAATTGTGTTTTTAAGATTGCTTTCATTTTAAAAGTATACATAAAATCATAGATTTCAATCCAAGTTTGGGTGGCTTAAAACATGTTCTCATCCTTGGTTCAAATCCAAGTGTGGAGGGGGACATTCACCTAGACTTCCCCGATTTTTTGGGAGATGTAGTCGGGTCAAACATTCGGTGAACTTCCGGATTATCAAAAAAAAAATTATAGATTTCAATTTTCAATAGGATTTTATCTTTATATCATTTATTTAAATCTTAATTAGTTAGTATTATGATATGTAATTTATATTTTATTAACGAGCCAAATATGTTAGGGATTTACCCCAACCCCTCACCGAAATCTTTCCGAAACACTTTTTCGTGCAAGATCTGGGAAGAAAAGACGACACAGCGAGATACGAATTCGAACATCGGGTTAAAGCTCGAGTCTGCATCTTGGAAAGAGGAAGAAGTATTTGTCGCTAGGGTTACACAGAGAACACATTGACCGAAAAATTGATCTCGACATACGGAGGAACGTAGAATTGCACCACCGAAAGAGAGAGAAGAACCAAAGAAATTGAAAAACACAATCTGTCGAAAAGAAACTCTAAACCGGCCCGTCAAAGACTAAAATATCCCTCCATCTTAAAAAAATCGATAATTATTTTAAATTTAATCTGTCATAACTGACATGAATATAAGAGTATCATCATTTAAATTAAACATAATTTCCCTCATTTATAAATCTCTCTGGATCACATCAATCTATTGTAAATTCACAATCTTACACAAAATTTATAAAGTTCAATAATTTAGAGCTCGCATAAATAAAATGTAATCAACCAGTTTTCATTTAAAATTGGCATGGAATATGGCGTGGTAGACGCATAAACATGCAAACATAAAACACACATGCATAAATGAAAGATACGTACATATTCCAGTGTATGGAACAAAATATGATTAGACATATCTTTATTCATGTGAATCCATCTCTCTAGTTTGCATGGTATATGACATGATACACCCAATACATGCATACAAAAATCACGCACGTATATAATATGATTATACACATACACACACGTTGTATGTACATGTCTCATAAGCGACCCCAAACGAATTGGCCCTTCGCTTAATCCAAAAGCCAAACAAAAGCATTTTCCAAGAAACTAACAACTTTTGCTTGCACATTTTCCTGCCACGTCAGCATATCGACCCATATCTTAAATTCTCCACCCACAATAATTGTACTGCATCCATATCCATATCTATATCATATATACACACATTTGTATATATATATAGTGGCCTTTGCATGTTGGACTTTGTAAAGACGAGAGAAATCGAGACGCGGCAAATAGAAGAGGAGAGAAAAAAAAACCTAAAAGCGTAAAAAAAAAAACTTTTTTTTCCTGTTCTTGAAAGCAAAATCAGTATGGTAACTCAAAGATTGGAGATCTGCATCGAGCTGATGAAGATGGCCGTCGATTTAATCGCCGCCGTGGCTGAAGCCGTCGATGGAGCCTTTTTCCGGCAGCATCCGTCGTCTTCCTCCGCCGTGAGCGGTGGCCGGAATAACTACTCCGCGGTCCCCGTCCCTCTAGTTGGATTCCTCCCATAAATTTTCTCCCTCTTTTTCTTTTTTCTTATCTATCCCTTTTGTTCTTCGCCTTGATTGCCACGTGGCGTTTTGGAGACAAGGCATAGAAGATCTCCCTTGTAAAAAAAAAAGAAAAAGAAAAGACAACCAAGTGCTATGGAGTTGCTCGAGAATAAACGCATGGTTCGTTAATTAGTCTTAATTATGATTGTTGCTTTTTATATTGTAATAATATTACAAAGTGATTGAATTGGTTTCTTCTAAAATCATTGGCAGATTTTTTTTTTTTGTTTTGTTCCATCGAATTCTGTTTGGATATTTTTGCTGTTGTAGGAAAAGATGAATAAGGACCTAAGCATAAATAGGGATCGGTATTTTTGGGTTTATGATGATTTATTTTCTGATTTTAATGTTTCGGTTTGGAAAAATATATTATCAGATATTATTCTATTTATGTTCAATTAATTAGGTTTAAAAATTACAAGATTGGATTTTATTGGATTCTCGTTGATTTTTTTAGTGAAAATTACATCATGATTAGTTCTAGTAAAGATTAATTGGTTCCTTTGAATTAGACGAAATATAACTCTATAAATAGGCAATCGTGTTAAATTTTTGTGATACTATTGCAAAGAGTTCCATTTATTCCTAATTAATTAAATAAGTCCAAACCATGAACATAACAATTGAATTAAAATTAATTCGGAAGAAGAGACAATTTGGATGTCCCCAGGAAGATTCATATTTGGACCTCTTGATGTTGAATTTATCTCTAATTGGGTTAGATTTATATCAACCGAAATAATACCCGAGTTGGACGATTTGGTATTTGGATTTATCGGGTTTGAAATGAAACCAAATTATATATGGCCTCGAATCATTATATTAAAATGTTTTCTCGTTTTTCAAGTAAAATTTTGTTACGGGGGATATAATTTCTATAATTTTCCATATTTGATCTTGACATTGGAGTTTGGTTCATTCATTAAATAACAAAAATAAAAATGTTGCCGAAAAAACAATCTTCACACCAAATTGGTCAGTGACAAACGCATAGGTTGTGAAAGCATAAAATACGTCTTGTTTTTCAATAGAATTAGTTATGCATTTTTGTTTTTTATAATAAAACGTAACAAAATATTTATAATTATTTTTAAAAAAGGGACAGTCCATATATAGGAATGAATCAAATAAAAAAACTTTGACAAACCGAAGCAAAATGAAGAAATATCAATCAACAGTGTTTACCGGAAACACAACTCTCAATGTTTTTTGTTTGAGGAACAAGCAAACTAAGCACCTAGGCTCCTAGCACTTGGAATTTGAAGAAAATGATGCGGATGAAGGACCTCGCTAGACAATATTCCAAAGTCCAGCTAGGTAATAGGTTGAACACATTATTTTGGTATGATAATTGGTTGTCGGTGGCCCGTTGATTTCGTTTATTGGACCTTCAGGGCCTCGGTTGTTGAGAATCTCTAAGGGGCTTCGGTGGTTGATGCAACATCTGTTGGGATTCCTATAATCTCTACAGTGAATCTAATTTCTAAGAGATCGGTTCTAGGGTTTGCGCAGCGGATGTAAAGCAAAAATTTTCTATAAAACCCTAAAACCAAGCATGCATGATTTCGTAGAAACGTTAGAACACTTACCTCAATCGATCCGGGGTCTGTATCAATTGATGTGTTCGTTCGGTCACAAAGGCAGGAAGATTACCTTGCCCTCTACACATATTCATATGGCGGAAAGGATTCCAATAGATTGAAATTTGTCTGCTAGGACTGAAGAATATGTTCTTCTTTGCGCAAGAGTTTTCGGGATCTCCCTCTTCGTTTTTGGATCTCAAAAATCTCTCAAAAGGTCTGAGAATTCGTCCAAAAACAATTAGGAGGCTTTTTCCAGATAAAAGGTATTTATAAGGTTCTATCAATTTTTCTAAAAAATGTTCAATTGTTACCCAATTATCTCCACCACCTACACCTAATAACGAATTTGAAAAACGTTTTACACCAAAGGCTTGAGAAAGAGAAAACAAGTACACCAAAATGCATTCAAAGATGTTTGAATTATTTCCATTTGCTTCTAGATTTACCAACTCCAACAATATGTGTGTGTATATATATATACATAAACAGAAAAAATAAACACCACCACAGGTAAGACTGATGCTAAAAAAAAGAACAGGAAGCATTGTACACTTCCAACCAGTATCAGGTCCACATGATAAAGATGTACAAACATAGATACCTTTGATTGATCAGGGTTCTAAGTCTTGATGCTCTCAGAGTAGGAAATACGAGTTTGTCACGGAAAAGAGGGTTTGCTTCAATGAGCTTTTTCAGCTTCGACAGCATTATGCCGCGGGCAGTTTTTGTGTCGCCATACTTAGAAAGCTGTTCATTCTCCCTGTTTTCAGGCGAATCCAAGAGAAGGATTACAAAAATCACATATCCATCTTTTCTGGGGTCCAAAATACACTTGTATCTCACAAACAAGATAATGTTGTTAATTTGTTACCTGAAGTTATTAAGAGTCAAAACCATGCTTCTTATGAATCGTAGAAAAGCAAGAACGCTTACCTTAATCGATCGGGGGCCTGTATCAATTGAAGAACTCGTTCGATCACGAAAGGGAGGAAGATTACCTCGCCCTCTACACGTATCCATACCTCGGGATGGATTCCAACCTTTGGAACTTGTCTGCTAGGACTCGAATCTTCTATTCGATGATGTGCTTTGAGAAAAACGAGACTTAGATCACTTCTTAGACGCTCTGGACTCTCCAAAAAGGTCTCTAAAAGTTCTCTTGGTCGGCCACCCCTTATTAGGGTTATTAATCTCCTTTCTATAAAATGATTAACCCTAATTCTGGATTTTAAAATTAATTATGAAACCTAGACCGAACGGACTGCTAAGTAGTCCGTTCGGTCTAGACACTTGGTCCGTTCGGACCAGCACAAAACACAGTCCGTTCGTTCGGACTGGTCAGTCCGTTCGTTCGGACTGGTCAGTCCGTTCGGTCCAACAATTTGGTTCGTTCGGATCGGATCCTCTAGTCCGTTCGATCCAACAATTTGGTCTGTTCGGACTAGATGCTCTGGTCCGTTCGGTCCACTCCTGGACCGAACGGTCCGGACCTCGTGTCCAGGTTTCTCGACGTTTTCTCATGCATTTGTCCTTCCCTGCGTGTGTGACCTTGTAGGCTCATTCGATATAGCAGTATATGCCGAAATCTCCATTTGGGTATACAGGTCATAGGCGGTCTCTAGCAAGACACTATGACTACCTATCTCGAATAGAGTTTGTTCGTGATCATACGAACGCCAGTGATGATTCCGGCTGATGATCCTTTTTGTATCGCGATATCATATGTCGAAAATAAGGCATGGATAAACCACCTTATCTGATTCGACTGCTTTCTCGTTCATTGAGTTCGACTGTCTGAAATAGACGACGCTCGTCTATAGTGCGGCCACACATTTCTACAGTCTCGCTCACATGAGGGGCCCAACGATATCTCTCTTTTACGAGAGGTACAAATCCCATCTTGACTGTCTACAACCCAGGACATGATATACGCCTTTATAGTCCTCCTGTTACACAGGACGTTTGAGGTAATCAAGGCACGCCACTCCTCATGTTGGATTCCGTAGACATCTCAGGTCATAGGATCCAATCATGGAACCGTCACATGAGATTCAAGTCATGACTATTGTCCATGTGACAATCTCATGCGGGTCAATTCAGCATTCTGTTCTCCAACGAATACCTATGATTGTGATCGTATCCAATACCTATGATCATCTATATGATCATCAATCACACATCATACTAGTCTTAGTATATCATTATTCCCACAATGATACATGACTAGGGAGTTTAGTATTGTTCATAACAATACATGGATTTCATAACATATTAAAGCATGCACAATATGTAATGAATCAAACACTCATCCATAAACTATAAAAAGTGTCAATACATCAAACGTATCTAAGTAAAGCTCACATAACAGTACATCATAGAGCACTAAACCAACAATCTCTCACTTGCTCTAATCATGGACTGCTAAACATCTAACGCCCATATCCCTAACATGACCTTCATGCTTCGACGAAGAGAGAGGCTTCGTCAACGGATCGGCAATGTTGTCATCTGTCGACACTCTGCAAATGTGTACGTCTCCTCTGTCTATGATCTCCCTGATAAGGTGAAATCGTCTGAGTATGTGTTTGGATCGTTGATGGGATCTGAGTTCTTTCGCTTGTGTGATCGCTCCATTGTTGTCACAATACAGAGCAATGGGGCTATCAGCACTAGGAATGACACCCAAGTTTCCAACAAACTTCCTAATCCAAACAGCTTTCTTTGATGCGTCCGACGCTGCAATATACTTAGTTTGTAGTAGAATCTACAATGGTCGCTTGCTTAGAACTCTTCCAGCTCCGTTCAAGCAGAAAACATAGCCAGACTGCGATCTGTAGTCATCCGGGTCTGACTGGAAACTAGCATCGGTGTAACCCTTTACAGCGAGCTCATCTTCCGACCCACCGTATATCAATAACACATCCTTAGTCCTTCTCAAGTACTTCAGGATGTTCTTGACGACGATCCAGTGTGACTCACCTGGATCTGACTGGTATCTACTCGTAATGCTCAACGCGTAGGATACATCCGGTCGAGTACAGAGCATGACATACATGATCGATCCAATTGCCGAAGCATATGGGATCCGATCCATGCGTTCTCGCTCATCAGGTGTCGTAGGACACTGACTCTTGCAGAGAACTGTACCACTGCTCATCGGTAAGGTTCCTTTCTTGGAATCTTGCATCTTGAACCGTTTCAAGACCTTATCGATGTAAGTACTCTGACACAATCCTAGAAGACGCCTCGATCTATCTCTATCGACGTAGGTACTCTGACTCAATCCTAGAAGTCGCCTCGATCTATCTCTATAGATCTTTATGCCTAAAATGTAGGCCGCTTCTCCTAGGTCCTTCATAGAAAACTGCGTTCCTAGCCAAGACTTCACGTCTTCCAAGGTAAGAACGTCATTCCCTATAAGGAGAATGTCATCCACGTACAGCACTAGAAATACTACTGTGCTCCCACTAGCCTTCTTGTAAACACATGGCTCGTCTTCGTTCTGTGAGAAACCAAACTTTTTGATTGTCTCATCAAAGCGAAGATTCCAGCTCCTTGAAGCTTGCTTCAGTCCATAAATGGATCTCTGAAGCTTGCACACCATCCTCGGGTTCCTCGGATCGACAAAACCTTCGGGTTGTAGCTCCTTGAAACCTGCTTCAGACCATAAATGGACCTCTGAAGCTTGCACACCATCCTCAGGTTCCTTGGATCGACAAAACCTTCGGGTTGTGTCATGTACACATCCTCGGTCAAGTTCCCGTTAAGGAATGCGGTCTTGACATCCATTTGCCATATCTCATAGTCATAATATGCGGCTATGGCAAGCAGGATCCTGATGGATTTCAGCATATCTACGGGCGAAAATGTCTCATCATAGTCAATACCATGAATCTGACGGAATCCTTTCGCCACAAGTCGTGCCTTATACGTGTGCACGTTGCCATCCATGTCGGTCTTCTTCTTGAAGATCCACTTGCATCCGATGGGTTTTATCCCTTCAGATGCATCAACCAGAGTCCATACTTGTGGTTGTCTGACATGGATTGCATCTCGGACTTCATAGCCTCGCGCCATTTCTCGGAATCCGGACTCGCCATAGCCTCTGGGTATGTGGTAGGCTCATCATGTTCCAATAACATGAACTCTTCATTCCCAGTCACGAGAAAACCGTATCTCACAGGCTCTTGGCGAATCCTGTCTGATCTCCGAGGTTCACTCGTTGAAGGTTGAGTCACAACCGGCAGTGAAACAGGTTGAATGTCTTCAACTTATGAATCGTAGAAAAGCAAGAACGCTTACCTCAATTGATCCGGGGCCTATATTAATTGAAGAACTCGTTCGATCACGAAAGGGAGGAAGATTACCTCGCCCTCTACACGTATCTACACCTCGGGATGGATTCCAACCTTTGGAACTTGTCTGCTAGGACTCGAATCTTCTATTCGATGATGTGCTTTGAGAAAAATGAGACTTAGATCACTTCTTAGACGCTCTGGACTCTCCAAAAAGGTCTCTAATAGTTCTCTTCGTCGGCCACCCCTTATTAGGGTTATTAATCTCCTTTTTATAAAGTGATTAACCCTAATTCCGGATTTTAAAATTAATTCTGAAACCTAGACCGAACGGACTGCTAAGTAGTCCGTTCGGTCTAGACACTTGGTCTGTTCGGACCAACACAAAACACAGTCCGTTCGTTCGGACTTGTCAGTCCGTTCGGTCCAACAATTTGGTCCGTTCGAACTGGATCCTCTAGTCCGTTCGGTCCAACAATTTGGTTCTTTCGGACTAGATGCTCTGATCCGTTCGGTCCACTCCTGGACCGAATGGTCCGGACCTCGTGTCCAGGTTTCTCGATGTTTTCTCGTGCATTTGTCCTTCCCTGCGTGTCTGACCCTGTAGGCTTATTCGATATAGTAGTATATCCCGAAATCTCCATTTGGGTATACAAGTCATAGTGTTGGGTTTTCCTGGGATCTCATGAGAGAATCCTATTCCTAAGAGATCGGTTCTAGGGTTTGCGCAGCGGATGTAAAACAAAAATTTGATAAAACCCTAAAACCTATCGTGCATGATCTTGAAGAAACGTTAGAACGCTTACCTCAATCGATCCGGGGCCTGTATCAATTGATCTGTTCGTCCAATCACTGTAGGCAGGAAGAATACCTTGCCCTCTACACATATCCACACGGCGGAAAGGATTCCAACGGTTGGAACTTGTCTGCTAGGACTGAAGAACACGTTCTTTTTTGCGCAAAGGATTCAGGGATCTTTCTCTTAGCTTTTTCACTCTCCAAACCTCTCCCTAGGGTCTGAAAATCGTGCCAAAAGAGTTGGGTGGCGTTCCCCTAAGTTTTCCCACATTAAAACCCTAATTAGAGCGAGTTTAGTAAATCCCGACGTCTGGACCGATCGGTCTGGAACAATTTTCGGACCTCACACGTTACCTCTGGACCGACCGGTCTACGTCTAGACCGATCGGTCTGGGTTAGCTGGACCGATCAGTCCAGACCTTCTGGACCGGTCGGTCTGGCCTCCGCTCCAAAAGCCAGTGATGATTCCGACTGATGATCCTTTTGTATCGCGATATGATATGTCGAACATAAGGCATGGACAAGCCACCTTATCTGATTCGACTGCTTTCTCGTTCACTGAGTTTGACTGTCTGAAATAGACGACGTTCGTCTATAGTGCGGCCACACATTTCTACAGTCTTGCTCACACGAGGGGCCCAGCGATATCTCTCTCTTTTATGAGAGGTACAAATCCCGTCTTGACTATCTACAATCCAGTACATGATTCGTTTCGTACCTGATACACGCCTTTATAGTCCTCCTGTTACGCAGGACGTTTGACGTATTCAAAGCACGCAACTCCTCATGTTGGATTCTGTAGATATCTCAGGTCTTAGGATCCAATCATGGAATCGTCGTATGAGATTCAAGTCATGACGCTAGTCCATGTGACAATCTCATGCGGGTCAGTCCAGTATTCCGTTCTGCAACGAATACCTATGATTGTGATCGTATCCAATACCTATGATCATCTGTGTGATCATCAATCACACATCATACTAGTCTTATTATGTCGTTATTCCCATAACGACACAAGACTAGGGAGTTTAGTATCATTCCTAATGATACATGGATTTCATAACAGATCTAGCATGCAATAACATGTAATGAATAAAATACTCTCATAAAACCACATAGAAAGTATCAATACATCGAATGTATCTGAACAAAGCTCATAATCAGTACATCATAGAGCACTAAACCAACAATCTCCCACTTGCTCTAATCATGAACTGCTAAACATCTAATGTCCATATCCCTAACATGACCCTCATGTTTCGACGAAGGGAGAGGCTTCGTCAATGGATCGGCAATGTTGTCATCTGTCGACACTCTGCAAATGTGTACGTCTCCTCTGTCTATAATTTCCCTGATAAGGTGAAATCGTCTGAGTATGTGTTTGGATCGTTGATGGGATCTGGGTTCTTTCGCTTGTGCGATCGTTCCATTGTTGTCACAATGCAGAGCAATGGGGATGTCAGCACTAGGAATGACACCCAAGTCTCCAACAAACTTCCTGATCCAAACAGCTTCCTTTGCTGCGTCCGACGCTGCAATATACTCAGCTTCTGTAGTAGAATCTGCAACGGTCGCCTGCTTGGAACTCTTCCAGCTAACAGCGCATCCGTTCAAGCAGAAAACATAGCCAGACTGCGATCTGTAGTCATCCGGGTCTGACTGGAAACTAGCATCGGTGTAACCTCTTACAGCGAGCTCGTCTTCCGACCCACCGTATACCAAGAACACATCCTTAGTCCTTCTTAAGTACTTCAGGATGTTCTTGACGGCGATCCAGTGCGACTCACCTGGATCTGACTGATATCTACTCGTAATGCTCAATGCGTAGGATACATCCGGTCGAGTACAAAGCATAGCATACATGATGGATCCAATTGCCGAAGCATATGGAATCCGGTCCATGCGTTCTCGCTCATCAGGTGTCGTAGGACACTGACTCTTGCAGAGAACTGTGCCACTGCTCATCAGTAAGGTTCCTTTCTTGGAATCTTGCATCTTGAACCGTTTCAAGACCTTATCGATGTAAGTACTCTGACACAATCCTAGAAGACGCCTCGATCTATCTCTATAGATCTTGATGCCTAAAATATAGGCCGCTTCTCCTAGGTCCTTCATAGAAAACTGCGTTCCTAGCCAAGACTTAACGTCTTGCAAGGTAGGAACGTCATTCCCTATAAGGAGAATGTCATCCACGTACAGCACTGGAAATACAACTGTGCTCCCACTAGCCTTCTTGTAAACACATGGCTCGTCTTCGTTCTATGAGAAACCAAATTTTTTGATTGTCTCGTCGAAACGAAGGTTCCAGCTCCTCGAAGTCTGCTTCAGTCCATAAATGGACCTCTAAGCTTGCACACCATCCTCGGGTTCCTAGGATCGACAAAACCTTCGGGTTTTGTCATGTACACATCCTCGGTCAAGTTCCCGTTAAGGAACGCAGTCTTGACATCCACCTGCCATATCTCATAGTCGTAATATGCGGCTATGGCAAGTAGTAGGATCCTGATGGACTTCAGCATAACTACAGGCGAAAACGTCTCATCATAGTCAATACCATGAATTTGACGGAATCCTTTCGCCACAAGTCGTGCCTTATACGTGTGCACGTTGCCATCCATGTCTGTCTTCTTCTTGAAGATCCACTTGCATCCGATGGGTTTTATCCCTTCAGATGCATCAACCAGAGTCCATACTTGGTTGTCTGACATGGATTGCATCTCGGACTTCATAGCCTCACGCCATTTCTCGGAATCCGGACTCGCCATAGCCTCTGGGTATGTGGTAGGCTCGTCATGTTCTAATAACATGAGTTCCTCATTCCCAGTCACAAGAAATCCATATCTCGCTGGCTCTTGGCGAATCCTGCCTGATCTCCGAGGTTCACTCGTCAAAGGTTGAGTCACAAGCGGCAGTGAAACAGGTTGAACTTCTTCAACTTGTTCACTTGGCTCAACGTCTACTTGCTGCTCTCGACCGATCGGTCTGGCCTCCGCTCCACCGGGAATTTCTTGTCTCTTCTCACGCATTCGTCCTTTCCTGTGTGTGTGACCCTGTAGGCACATCCGATATAGCAGTATAACACGAAATCTCTTATTTCGGCTACACAAGTCATAGGCGGTCTCTAGCAAGACACTATAACTACCTATCTCGAATAGAGTTTGTTCGTGATCCTACGAACATCAGTGATGATTCCGTTTGATGATCCTTTTATATCACGATATCATATGTCGAATATAAGGCATGGACAAGCCACCTTATCTGATTCGACTGCTTTCTCGTTCACTGAGTTTGACTGTCTGAAATAGACGACGTTCGTCTATAGTGCGGCCACACATTTCTACAGTCTCGCTCACACGAGGGGCCCAGCGATATCTCTCTCTTTTACGAGAGGTACAAATCCCGTCTTGACTATCTACAATCCAGCACATGATTCGTTTCGTACCTGATACACGCCTTTATAGTTCTCCTGTTACGCAGAACGTTTGACGTATTCAAAGCACGCAACTCCTCATGTTGGATCCCGTAGATATCTCAGGTCTCCCATAATGACACAAGACTAGGGAGTTAAGTATCATTCATAATGATACATGGATTTCATAACACATCTAGTATGCAAGAACATGTAATGAATCAAATACTCTCATAAAACCATAGAAAGTATCAATACATCAAATGTATCTAAATAAAGCTCATAAACAGTACATCATAGAGCACTAAACCAACACATAGGCGGTCTCTAGCAAAACACTATGACTACCTATCTCGAATAGAGTTTGTTCGTGATCATACGAACGCCAGTTATGATTCCGGCTGATGATCCTTTTTGTATCGCGATATCATATGTCGAACATAAGGCATGGATAAACCACCTTATCTGATTCGACTGCTTTCTCGTTCACTGAGTTCGACTGTCTACAACCCAAGACATGATTCGTGTCGTACCTGATATACGCCTTTATAGTCCTCATGTTACGCAGGACGTTTGACGTAATCAAGGCACGCCAATTCTCATGTTGGATTCCGTAGACATCTCAGGTCATAGGATCCAATCATGGAACCGTCACATGAGATTCAAGTCATGACTATTGTCCATGTGACAATCTCATGCGGGTCAATCCAACATTCCGTTCTCCAATGAATACCTATGATTGTGATCGTATCCAATACCTATGATCATCTATATGATCATCAATCACACATCATACTAGTCTTAGTATATCATTATTCCCACAATGATATATGACTAGGGAGTTTAGTATTGTTCATAACAATACATGGATTTCATAACATATTAAAGCATGCACAATACGTAGTGAATCAAACACTCATCCATAAACTATAGAAAGTGTCAATACATCAAATGTATCTAAGTAAAGCTCGCATAACAGTACATCATAGAGCACTAAACCAACACTACGATTCATAGAAGCATGGTTCTAGGGTTTATTAAATTTTTGTTTTTCAGCCGCTGCGCAAACCCTAGAATCGATCTTTTAGGAATAAGATTCGCTCTAGAGATCCTAGGAAACCCCAACAGTGGTATCAGAGCCTGGTTGCTCTGTTTTGATTTCGTAGAACCCAATCACGCACGTTTTAGGATTGGAATTATTTGAATCCATGTTTGCTTTGATTTCTACGCATGTTTGATGATTGAATCTAGTGTAGATTGCATGTTTCATGTTGCATAGAGTTCAAGAGTTCGAATTTTGGGTGTACAGAAGAATTCGGATTAGTTTCGGGTCTGATCGGGGCTGAGAACGCCGGGAAACGTGATCTGATCACGTAGACGAACCCTAGACCGTCCGTTCTGGGTAAGCCAGACCGGACGGTCCAGGGGTGGCAGACTGCACAGATCAGAACGAAAGGTCTGCACTGGACCGTCCGTTCCGTCTGCTGCAGACCGTTCGTTCCGGATGGTCTCAGTGTGGAACGTCCATTCCGACCTCTGTGTCAGACCGATCGTTCTGCGAAAGCCTGGAACGTCCGTTCTACATCCAGAACGGACGTTCCGAGGTCCAGATTCTGAAAAATTTCGTTTTCTAAGTCCGATTATGCAATCGTTGCTTAATCTGATTGACTGTGACTCAAATAGACATGATTCAATCTTATGGATGGTCCATAGTGAATGAATGCATGTAACTTAATCAAGATATTAGATATGCCTGATTGAGTGGGAGCTTCGGGATAGGGATTACATAATAGAATGGATGGTCTATTCGGATTATGTGATTCATCTGATCGAGAATCAATGGTTGATCCTTGATTAGAATAGTTCAATCGTTGCACTAAAACCGGTTAGATCTAGGAGCTCTACGAGTAAAGCACTTGTCAAGGCATCGATCGTACGTGTCATGGGCCATGCCAAAGCTGGGTGTGCCGTATTATCTTGGTGAGGCAAGATGGAGAAATGGTGGTTCTCATAGCTTGAAAGTAGATGCTTGATCTAAGTGTGGTTTCAAAAATCCCTTATTTATGTAATGCTAAGTGTGTACCTCCCATTACTAGAGCGCCTGTCAAGGCATCGATCGTCCGTAACACGGGTCATGCCAAAGCTGAGCGTGCCAGATTATCTTTGTGAGGCAGGGTGGAAAATCGTGGTTCCCACAGCTTGAACATGGTTTAACTTAGGTTAAGTTGTCAAGTTTGACTTGAGACTTAATGGTATAGATGAGACGAGTATGCAATGATATTCGATATCATAGTCTCATAAAGGATCTAAGAGTCACATTGGATGTGATCGACATTAGATGTCTACCTAAATAGCGTAAGGCTGAGGTAACAACTCATTCTTATGTGCAAATACGGATCTTAGTCCCATATAGAAATTTATTGTAGGGTTATTTTTCTTTATGGGAATATAGCTTGTATATGCATCATGTTGTCATTGATTGATGATGGACTAGCTGGTAGTAGATCATTGATGTGTTGTCGTTGATTGATGATGGACTAGCTGGTAGTAGATCATTGATAGAATCTGCAATTTTTTTTTGTTCGTTCTGTTTTGTCTCTTTTTGTAGGACATGGCGTCAACCGGTAGCGTACAGAGTTTAACAATGCGATCTATCTTTGAGACGGATAAGTTGACCGGGACAAACTTCTTAGACTGGTATCGGAACTTGAGAATTATTCTCAAGCACGATAAGAAGTCGTACGTCTTGGAAGGGACTCTACCACCAGAGCCTGCAGCCAATGCCACGAGAGCCGTCAGGGATGCTTGGTTGAAGCATCAGACTGATGATAATGAGATCTCCTGTC
>NW_010961071.1:249508-250308 GCF_000463585.1 Tarenaya hassleriana
AGATAGATTTTATTTACCTAGTGACTCGGGAAAGAGCGTGTTTGATATGATCAACCAGATCAAGACCATGTTTTAGGAGCTAGCGCGTACTGAAAAGTACAAGACGCTAAAAGCTCTAGTGAAGACGGAGATGCCGAGAGGCAGCTCTGTCAACATCCACGTCCTCAACATGCAAGCTCACGTTGAGGAACTTGAGCGTATGGGAGTTAAGCTCGATGGTGACTTGGTCGCGGACCTGATCCTGATGTCATTACCCGAGGACTATAACCAGTTCGTGATGCAGTACCATATGCATGGGATGTCTAAGTGCTTAGCCGAACTGCATGGGATGCTGAAATCGGCCGAGCAGGATATCGTGGTGCCCAAGACTGTGCTTGCTGTGGAGAAAAACTCCAGCAAGAAGCGGCGAGGCAAAACCAAAAAGAAGGCGGCGAAAAAGGCAAAAGTTGCCTCTGCGCCTAAGCCTAAGCCCGATAAGGGTGACTGTCATTACTGCAGAGTGTCTGGACACTAGAAGCGTAATTGTCACCTTTATTTGGAGGATCTGAAGGACAAGAAACTTGGTGAAGCTTCTGCGTCAGGTATTCATGTTATAGAAGCTAACATCTGTACTACATCTTCGTGGGTATTGGATACCGGAAGTGCCTCACACATTTGTGGAAATGGAGCAAGCGGATCTACACGTGTGATTGATGAGCATGAAGATGATCATAAAAAGGGAGAAGATGATCATAGGTATCCACAGTTCAATCAAGCTGAAACCATCTGAGTCTAAACATGATATCGATATGATGTTCCTG
>NW_010961071.1:250349-252952 GCF_000463585.1 Tarenaya hassleriana
AAAGTCAGATCATAAGTCCCGACGGTCAATGCAGCAACTTTTGCTCCATTCCCGACGCGGAGATCTACTTCTCCCTTCGCCAATTGTCTACTTCTTCGCAGTCCCTGCACATTTGCACAAATGTGCGAGGCACATCCAGTATCCAATACCCATGATGTAGAAGTACACAAGTTAGCCTCTATAATGAAGATACCAGAAGTTGAAGCTTCTGCAAGCTTCTTCTTCCTCTGATCTTCCAGGAGAGTGTACAATTTCTGTACCAATGCCCAACATCATGACAGAAATAACACTCTTCCTTCTTGGGTTTAGGCTTAGGCTTAGTGACAACACTTGTCACTTTCCTCTTGCCCTTACCTTTGGAACGCTTCCTTTTGCTGGAACTCTTTCCAACAACCACCATATCATTCTTCCCTTGGCTCCCAGCTTTCTCTTGGAATGACATATTCAACTGATCAACCATCAATGAATTGTCCATGTCATCTAATTGCTCACGCAATTCCGAAGACATCTTTCCAAGCATCAAGCTGGACACGTCCAGATCATCATCCTCATGCTTCCAATAAGCATCAATGATCGATCTAGAAGCCGTGGTCAGAGGCTTATCCTTCATTAGGATAGATCGCATGGTGAGATTAACCAGATTCCTGCAACAGATATATACTCTAGAAAAGGACAGACAAACTGACAGAAAATATGCAAGTCGCTTAGTACACTTACTAACATAGATAATAGATGCAATATGACAGGCTCCCACTAAGAAAAACACCCTCAATGAGTTTCTAAGTGAGTTAGGATCCATATTTCACATGCTTTTGAGTCAGCTAGGGCATGACGCTCAAAAAACATGCTATTTAGGTAGACAACACTTTGTCAATCACATGCTATTTAGTGAGTATGGGATAGTGATACGCTATCACTGCATGTTCCTCATCCCATCCTTACCATCAGGTCCAAGTCCGACTTGATAACCCAATTCAAGCTCAACCATATTCAAGCTATGAGAATCACGATTTCTTAGGTAGACAACACATTGTCAATCACATCCTATGTGATTCCTAGATGTGTATGGGATAGTGATACGCTATCACTGCATGTTCCTCATCCCATCCTTACCATTAGGTCCAAGTCCGACTTGATAACCCAATTCAAGCTCAACCATATTTGAGCTATGAGAATCATGATTTCTCCATACTGCCTCACCAAGATAATCAGGCACGCTCAGCTAGGGCATGACCCGTAACCATGACGATCGAGGCCTTGACAGTTGCTCTACTAATGGACGGTAATAGCTTGAGATTGCAGGAGGCATATGTGACTTGAACACTATGATACCTTGACTGAATTTAAGTCAGTTCAGTCAAGTTGTTCCGATCAACTCGGTTGAACTACCATTAGTTCAATTGAATCGTCTGTGTACATAATCCTTTGGCCAAACAACACTTGCTTGCTTTAAATTATGTACCGAAACACTCTCATTGGTTAAACATTCATAATGTTCATCCAATGTGCATCAAAATCTCGGCTCAGACACTTGAAACGATGCAATAATTGCATCTAACAAAGTCTGATCAACTGACTCTGTCCGAGTCAACACTTGACTCGGTCTGAGTCAGAAGCCAAAATCATCTACAGATCAATCTGAACCAAAACTTGACAACTGGACAATTTTGTGTACTGACTTTGTCCGAGTCAAAACTGGCTCGGTCCGAGTCAGAAGTCTGTAAGGCCGAGTCTGTTCATTTTCGTTCGTTCTGACTCGGTCGAGTCAACACTTGACTCTGTCCGAGTCAAAACTCTGACCCCCAAACTCATCCATGCATCATTCAACAATCAAAATCATCAAACAAGCATAGATCTCATGTTTACATGCATTCTAACCATTAAAACCATGAAAAACATGCAAAGATCTATGGTCTACATGCATTCTAACAATTAAAATCATGTAAACTTGCAAAGATCTATTGTTTACATGCACTTTAGCAATTAAAAGCATGCAAACAAGCAACAGGCACGGCGATATACAGAGAACCAGGCTCTGATACACTGTTGGGTTCCTAGCATGCGATCTCATCGATCTAGGGTTTGGTTTCTAGGTTTCATGCAGCGGAAAAAAAAGATCTAAACCTTGCCAAACGTCACACAAAAACCAATTGTGCAATAACCCGAAAGAACGTGTATATCACCGTGGGAATCGAATACTTACTTCTTTCGTGAAGAAACAGAAGTAGGATTCGATCCAGAGCCTGTTTAATCATCTAGGACTGAAATTACAGTCCCTCTACACGTATCCACACCGACGAGAAGGATTCCAAACGCTTTTGGAACCGATCTGCTAGGATCTGTGAAGTATATCGTGGGATCTAATCCAGGGAGCTAAAACTATTAAAGAAACGATTCCTTCTGAGTTTTTGCTCTGCCGAGTCAAAATATCAGCCAAGCCCAAAACACTTTCTGGGCTTCGACTCGCATGGAACTAACTCGGTCCGAGTCAAATACTGTCTCGGTCCGAGTCAGAAGGCTGAAACCATCCCGACACTCTGATTTGATCCGAAAACTGTTTGTTCGACCAAATCCAAGTCTTCCTTTTCGATACTTCACATATA
>NW_010961071.1:252985-256248 GCF_000463585.1 Tarenaya hassleriana
CAGCCTCGAGAACCATTCCCGATCTACAAGTCATGGTTAGCCTCTAGCAAGACGCCATGACTACCCACGTTGAATTGAGTTAGAGGTAATCTAAACAAGGCAGTAACAACTCGAGTTCTGATCCTTTGTCTCACGATATCATATGTTGAACAAGGGCATGGTTTGAGTCACCCTTCAAGTTCAACTACTTTCTCGTCTTGGCAAATCGACTAATAAAATAGATGCAACTTCATCTATAGCGTGGCCACGCGTTTTCATAGTCTGATTTCCACGAGGGGGCCCAGCGATATCTCTCCTGTTAAGGAGGTGACAAGTCCCATATTGCATGTCTACTGTCTCCATATGATTCATGAACGTTTCTGATCAATGCCGTTATAATCATCCGGTTAAAGACGACGTTTGACGCAGTCAAGACACGCCACTCCTCATATCAGATACTCCAGACATCTCAGGTCTGAGGATCCAAGAACGAACCGATGTATGAGATTCAAGTCATGACTTTGTCCATGTGACAATCTCATGCGGGTCATCCAGTCACTCGTTCACAACGAGTATCCATGATTGTGTTATGCATCTAATGCATCAATCACACCTCATGCTAGTCTTAATTCATCATTGTTCCCACAATGATAACTGACCAGGGAGTTTAGAATCATTCTCTAATGATTTAAGGATACCGAAATATAACAAACATGCCAATCATATAACGGGAAGAGTAATGCATTCATGAAACAATGAATCAATACAAAGTCAAAGTGTCATATCACGGATCATCCTAGAGCATCACAACAAACATGAAACACTAATCTATAAATCATAGAAAGCGTCAATACATCAAATGCATCCAAGTAAAGCTCGCAAACAGTACATCATAGAGCACTAAACCAACAATCTTCCACTTGCTCTAATCATGGATTGCTAAACATCTAATGCCCATATCCCTAACATGACCCTCATGCTTCGACAAAGGGAGAGGCTTCGTCAACGGATCGGCAATGTTGTCATCTGTCGACACTCTGCAAATGTGCACGTCTCCTCTGTCTATGATCTCCCTGATAAGGTGAAATCGTCTGAGTATGTGTTTGGATCGTTGATGGGATCTGGGTTCTTTCGCTTGTGCGATCGCTTCATTGTTGTCACAATACAGAGAAATAGGGCTATCAGCACTAGGAATGACACCCAAGTCACCAACAAACTTTCTGATCCAAACAGCTTCCTTTGCTGCGTCCGACGCTGCAATATACTCAGCTTCCGTAGTAGAATCTGCAACGGTCGCCTGCTTGGAACTCTTCCAGCTAACAGCGCCTCCGTTCAAACAGAAAACTTAGCCAGACTGCAATATGTAGTCATCCGGATGCTCAACGCATAGGATACTTCCGATCGAGTACAAAGCATGGTATACATGATGGTTCCAATTGCCGAAGCATATGGAATCCGATCCATGCATCTGTAGTCATTCGGGTCTGACTGGATACTTGCATCGGTGTAACCCTTTACAGCGAGCTCGTCTTCCGACCCACCGTACACCAAGAATACATCCTTAGTCCTTCTCAAGTACTTAAGGATGTTCTTGACGGCGATCCAGTGCGACTCACCTGGATCCGACTGGTATCTACTCGTAATGTTCAATGCGTAGGATACATCCGGTCGAGTACAAAGCATGGCATACATGATCGATCCAATTGCCGAAGCATATGGAATCCGATCCATGCGTTCTCGCTCATCAGGTGTCATAGGACACTGACTCTTGCAGAGAACTGTGCCACTGCTCATTGGTAAGGTTCCTTTCTTGGAATCTTGCATCTTGAACCGTTTCAAGACCTTATCGATGTAAGTACTCTGACACAATCCTAGAAGACGCCTCGATCTATCTCTATAGATCTTTATGCCTAGAATATAGGCCGCTTCTCCTAGGTCCTTCATAGAAAACTGCGTTCCTAGCCAAGACTTAACGTCTTGCAGGGTAGGAACGTCATACCTTATAAGGAGAATTTCATCCACGTACATCACTAGAAATACAACTGTGCTCCCACTAGCCTTCTTGTAAACACATGGCTCGTCTTCTTTC
This sequence comes from Tarenaya hassleriana, assembly GCF_000463585.1. Classification (NCBI taxonomy): domain Eukaryota; kingdom Viridiplantae; phylum Streptophyta; class Magnoliopsida; order Brassicales; family Cleomaceae; genus Tarenaya; species Tarenaya hassleriana. The sequence goes on from NW_010961071.1 coordinate 255,054, forward strand.
TGTGAGAAACCAAACCTTTTGATTGTCTCATCAAAGCGAAGGTTCCAGCTTCTCGAAGCCTGCTTCAGTCCATAAATGGACCTCTGAAGCTTGCACACAATCCTCGGGTTCCTTGGATCGACAAAACCTTCGGGTTGTGTCATGTACACATCCTCGGTCAAGTTCCCGTTAAGGAACGCGGTCTTGACATCCATCTGCCATATCTCATAGTAATAATATGCGGCTATGGCAAGTAGGATCCTGATGGACTTCAGCATAACTACGGGCGAAAAGGTCTCATCATAGTCAATACCATGAATCTGACGGAATCCTTTCGCCAAAAGTCGTGCCTTATACGTGTGCACGTTGCCATCCATGTCGGTCTTCTTCTTGAAGATCCACTTGCATCCGATGGGTTTTATCCCTTCAGATGCATCAACCAGAGACCATACTTGGTTGTCTGACATGGATTGCATCTCGGACTTCATAGACTCGCGCCATTTCTCGGAATCCAGACTCGCCATAGCCTCTGGGTTTGTGGTAGGCTCATCATGTTCCAATAACATGAGCTCCTCATTCCCAGTCACGAGAAATCCGTATCTCACAGGCTCTTGGCGAATCCTGCCTGATCTCCGAGGTTCACTTGTTGAAGGTTGAGTCACAACCAGCACTGAAACAGGTTGAACTTCTTCAAATTGTTCACTCGGCTCAGCGTCTACTTGCTGCTCTCGAACTTCCTCAAGTTCGATTCTACTCCCACTGACTCTTTTGGAGACGAACTCTCGCTCCATAAAAGTCGCATTCCTAGTAATGAACACCTTGTTCTATGCCGAAATGTAGAAGTAGTAGCCCTTAGTTTCCTTAGGGTAGCCTACAAATAAACACTTATCAGATTTGGAGGATAACTTATCAGTCATCTGACGCTTCACGTAAGAGTCGCAACCCCAAATTCTGACAAACAACAACGCGAGACACTTCCCAGTCCATATCTCATATGGCGTTGTTTCAGCCGACTTCGTTGGACTCCTGTTTAGCAGGTACATAGCGGTCTCTAAAGCATAGCCCCAAAAGGACTTCGGAAGATCTGTCTGACTCATCATCGACCGAACCATGTCTAACAGTGTTCGGTTCCTCCGTTCAGACACGCCATTCCACTGTGGCGTTCCAGGAGGAGTTAATTGTGATACAATACCACAATCAACCAGATAGTCAGTGA
>NW_010961071.1:256296-256590 GCF_000463585.1 Tarenaya hassleriana
CTTCGTTTCTGAAAGCCTTGAACATTTCAAGTGTTTCAGACTTATGTCTCCTCAAATAGACATAACCGTATCGACTGAAATCATCAGTGAACGTAATGAAATACAGATAACCTCCTCTAGCTGGACAGTTCATTGGCCGCATAATCCACTATGAATCAGATCCAATAACTCTGTCGCTCTCTGTCCTTTCCCCTTGAAAGGATTCTTTGTCATCTTGCCCATCAAACAAGACTCGCAAGATTCAAGAGACTCAAAGTCAAAAGAATCCAGAAGACCTTCAGAATGAAGCTTCTG
>NW_010961071.1:265884-269169 GCF_000463585.1 Tarenaya hassleriana
ACAAACGACAACGCGGGACGCTTCCCCATCCATATCTCATATGGCGTCGTTTCAGTCGACTTCGTTGGACTCCTGTTCAGGAGGTACGCAGCGTCTCTAAAGCATAGCCCCAAAAGGACTTCGGAAGATCTGCCAGAGGAAGGTCTGGTTTAAGTCGTTCGGCTTAAACCGTTTGGTACTCACGCTATGGATGGATGATGTCGAGTTCGAAGGCTGATCATTCAAGACGTATAAACCATTAACTAGATCATCAAACTCGAGTTCTCAATCACAAATTGAAAACCATCCAAATCCAGACATGAAATAGAAATAATGTTTTTGCTAATCGCAGGCACATAGTAACAATTACTAAGTTCTAAAACAAGTCCAGAGGGCAGATGCAAATCATAAACGCCAACACAATGTAGCAACTCTTGCTCCATTTCCGACGCGTAGATCCGCTTCTCCCTTAGCTAGCATCCTACTTCTTCTTAGTCCCTGCACATTTCCACAAATGTGTGAGGCACTTCCGGTATCCAATACCCACGAAGATGTAGTACAGATGTTAGCTTCTATAACATGATTACCTGAGGCAGAAGCTTCACCAAGCTTCTTGTCATTCAGATCCTCCAAATAAAGGTGACAATTACGCTTCCAGTGTCCAGACACTCCGCAGTAATGACAGTCACCCTTATCGGGCTTAGGCTTAGACGTAGAGGCAACTTTTGCCTTCTTCGCCGCCTTTTTCTTGGCTTTACCCCGCCGCTTCTTGCTGGAGCTTTTCTCAACAGCAAACACAGTCTTGGGCACCACAATATCCTGCTCGGCCGATTTCAGCATCCCATGCAGTTCGGCTAAGCTCTTAGTCATCCCGTGCATATGGTACTGCATAACGAACTGGTTATAGTCCTCGGGCAATGACATTAGGATCAAGTCTGCAACCAAGTCACCATCGAGCTTCACCCCCATACACTAAAGTTCTTCAACACGAGCTCTCATGTTGAGGACGTGGGTGTTGACAGAGCTACCTCTCGGCATCTCCATCTTCACCAGAGCTTTCAGCGTCTTGTACTTTTCAGTACGCGCTAGCCCCTCAAACTGCCTCTGCAGATTCGGGGCCATGCTTCCCAACATGAGACAGGAGATCTCATTGTCGTCAGTCTGATGCTTCAACAAAGCATCCCTAACGGCTCTCGTGGCTTTGGCCGCAAGCTCTGGTGGTAGAGCCCCTTCCAGGACGTACGACTTCTTATCGTACTTGAGAATTATTCTCAAGTTACGATACCAGTCTAAGAAATTCGTCCCGGTCAACTTATCCTTCTCAAGGATAGATCGCATCGTCAAACTCGGTACGCTACCGGTTGACGCCATATCCTACAAAAAGAGACAAAACAGAATGAATAAAACAAAAATGCAGATTCTATCAATGATCTACTCCCAGCTAGTCCATCACCAATCAATGACAATATGATGCATATACAAGCTATATTCCCATAAAGAAAAATAACCCTACAATAATTTTCTATATGGGACTAAGATCCGTATTTCACATAAGAATGAGTTGTTACACTCAGCCTTACGCTATTTAGATAGACATCTAATGTCAATCACATCCAATGTGACTCTTAGATCTTTTATGAGACTATGATATCGAATATCATTGCATACTCGTTTCATCTGTACCATTAATCTCAAGTCAAACTTGACAATTTAACCTAAGGTAAACCATATTCAAGCTGCGGGAACCACGATTTCCCACGCTGCCTCACAAAGATAATCCGGCACGCTCAGGTTTGGCATGACCCGTGTTACAGACGATCGATGCCTTGACATGCGCTCTAGTAATGGAAGGTACACGCTTAGCATTACATAAATAAGGGTTTTTCGAAACCACACTTAGATCAAGCATCTACTTTCTCCATCTTGCCTCACCAAGATAATACGGCACACCCAGTTTTGGCATGGCCCATGACACGTACGATCGAGGCCTAGACAAGTGCTTTACTCGTAGAGCTCCTAGACCTAACCGGTTTCTGTGCAACGATTGTACATAATCCGAATAGACTATCCATTCGATTATATAATCCCAATCCCTAAGCTCCCACTCAATCAAGCATATCTAATATCTTGATTAAGTTATATGCATTCATTCACTATGGATTATCCAAATGAACGAATCATGCTTTTCTGAATCACAGTTGACCGGTTTAAGCAACGATTGCTCAAATCAGATCCCGAAACAAAAAACCAAATTTTGGTGAAGCCTCGGGACCCAGACCGATCGGTCTACACGGCTCGGTCTCCAGGTCAAGTTCGGTCCAGACCTTTCGGTCCGGAATGGTCCAGACCGATCGGTGTACGCATGCAGACCGTTCAGTGCGGACGTGTCGGTCCAACCGACTTGCGAAACCCTAGACCGATCGGTCCAGAGGACCAGACCGATCGGTCCAGGCGCCTTGACATGCGCTCTAGTAATGGAAGGTACACGCTTAGCATTACATAAATAAGGGTTTTTCGAAACCACACTTAGATCAAGCATCTACTTTCTCCATCTTGCCTCACCAAGATAATACGGCACACCCAGTTTTGGCATGGCCCATGACACGTACGATCGAGGCCTAGACAAGTGCTTTACTCGTAGAGCTCCTAGACCTAACCGGTTTCTGTGCAACGATTGTACATAATCCGAATAGACTATCCATTCGATTATATAATCCCAATCCCTAAGCTCCCACTCAATCAAGCATATCTAATATCTTGATTAAGTTATATGCATTCATTCACTATGGATTATCCAAATGAACGAATCATGCTTTTCTGAATCACAGTTGACCGGTTTAAGCAACGATTGCTCAAATCAGATCCCGAAACAAAAAACCAAATTTTGGTGAAGCCTCGGGACCCAGACCGATCGGTCTACACGGCTCGGTCTCCAGGTCAAGTTCGGTCCAGACCTTTCGGTCCGGAATGGTCCAGACCGATCGGTGTACGCATGCAGACCGTTCAGTGCGGACGTGTCGGTCCAACCGACTTGCGAAACCCTAGACCGATCGGTCCAGAGGACCATACCGATCTGTTGGTTTAGTGCTCTATGATGTACTGTTTATGAGCTTTCTTTAGATACATTCGATGTATTGATACTTTCTATGGTTTTATGAGAGTATTTGATTCATTACATGTTCTTGCATACTAGATCTGTTATGAAATCCATGTATCATTATGAATGATACTAAACTCCCTAGTCTTGTGTCGTTATGGGAATAACGACATAATAAGACTAGTATGATGTGTGATTGATGATCATAG
>NW_010961071.1:269536-270411 GCF_000463585.1 Tarenaya hassleriana
AGTCGAATCAGATAAGGTGGCTTGTCCATGCCTTATGTTCGACATATGATATCATGATACAAAAGGATCATCAACCGGAATCATCTCTGGCGTTCGTAAAGATCACGAACAAACTCTATTTGAGATAGGTAGTCATAGTGTCTTGCTAGAGACCGCCTATGACTTGTATATCCGAAATAGGGATTTCGGGTTATACTGCTATGTCGAATGAGCCTACAGGGTCACACACGCAGGGAAGGACGAAACCGCACGAGGAAACGACGAAAAACCGAGACAGAAGGGTCTGGAACGGACGGACCGGAAGTCCAGAACGGACGGTCCACCAAGTCCAGACCCGACGGTCCAGAGTGCGCGGTCTGTCTGTTCCAGAAGGTCTGGAACGGACGGTCCACTAACGCAGACCGTCCGTTCTGCTTCTACAACGGACGGTCCACGTGCATTTCTGGACCGTCCGTTCTAGGCTCTGGTATTTTCGTAATTGAACCGAAATTAGGGTAAAATCACTTTATAAGAAGGAGATTAAAACCCTAATCACGAAGGAGACTTTGGGCAGCCGACCTTTGCAGTTCTTGGAGAGTTTTTGGTGAGATCCAAAAAGCTCAACAAGTTCTAAGTCTCGTTTTTTCGAAGTGCAAAAACCGAATAGAGATTTGAGTCCTAGCAGACAAGTTCCAATCGTTGGAATCCATCCCGAGGTGTGGATACGTGTAGAGGGCGAGGTAATCTTCTTGCCTAAGTGATCGGACGAATTCTTCAGTTGATACAGGCCCCGGATCGATTCAGGTAAGCGTTCTAACGTTTCTACGATTCATTAGAAGCATGGTTCTAAGGTTTATTAAAATTTTGTTTTATATCCGCTGCGCAAACCCTAGAAT
>NW_010961071.1:270669-270871 GCF_000463585.1 Tarenaya hassleriana
GGGTGTACAGAAGAATTCGGATCAGTTTCGGGTCTGATCGGGGACGAGAACGCGGGGAAACGTGATCTGATCACGGAGGCCTACCCTAGACCGTCTGTTCTGGGTAAGCCAGACCGGACGGTCCAAAGGTGACGAACTGAGTGGCTCAGAACGGAAGGTCTGTCCTGGACCGTCCGTTCTGTCCATACAGAACGTCCGTTCT
>NW_010961071.1:277394-281653 GCF_000463585.1 Tarenaya hassleriana
GACACACCGACGGTAAGAACTCGGACAAACCGAGTGTTGGCTTGCGGACACACCGACAAGACCGAGCTTGGACACACCAAAGCTAAGGCTCTCGACACTTTAGAGTGGAGAAGAAGGAGAGAAAACTCTGCAACTTTGATTCAATAAACTTGGCTGCCATTACAATGAAGAAGAGAAGTGTTTAAGTAGAAGAAAATGTCAACAACATAATTAAAGCAACAAACACATGCAAGACATGAGCCATAAATGAGGTAGGTGGGCTGAATATGGCTGTTGGGAGGGGTCTTGCATCTCAAGAAGCTTCCTTTTGTTAGTGACTTGGATCACAAGAAGCTTCGTAATCGACCACGAACAAGTTACGTGCGGCTCGGGTTTCTTCGGTGGAAAAGAACATTGCGTCCTCTTCGCTTGGCAGCGTCAATGCACGATTGAAGTGGGCATTGAGCTTCCCTTGGAGTGCTCGTGTCCTTGCTCGGGTGATCGGAGGTTCGACATGCACTTGGGCTGTCGAAGAATGGGACTTTGGCTCGACATGTGGAGCGGTTTCGGTTCGGCCGAATGGACAGCATGTGGAAGTGGATGTGTGACCTCCGGCCCGCATGAGTACTTCTTCTCGATCTCGTCTAAGCTCTCCTCTATAGCATGTTCCGTGTCCTCATTCCGAGCAACTTCCATGTGTTCCTTGCGTTCCAAACATTGCTTAAACTCCAAGCTATCCCGTTGAGCTCCTAGCTCCGTGCTCCCGCTCCAAGCTATCATTAGCTCCATGCGCTCCTTTACCTCCAAGATATAGTTTGATGTATCACTCATGATTCCGAGATCCTCATCATTCCCTCCCTCTTCTGGAGGTTTCGTCCTCGAAACTGTTTTTCCTACATCAAACGGTGCCAAGTCAGCATTAGTGAAAATATAAGTTATGTCATACTTACCTTGGTCTTGGCGTGCTTCGAATATTCCTAACACTTTCTTTCGAGCCTTTCCCCGTTCGAAGTGTTTCTGCTTTGTGAGGCCATGGTTGTTGTATTGAACCTTTTCCCGTCTGAAAGGTTTATTCCTATTTATATCCATGAGTCTGTGGGTAGGACTAGGCATTTCATGCGGCCTTTGCGATGGGAGGACACTCGAGTTTTCTATCATTTTCTCCATGCAAACGTTCTCCTCCCGAGGTTGGAACACCTGGAAATCAAAGACATAATCTAGGGCATCAAATGTATTAGTGCAGCAAGGGTTCTTCCAGAGATGTTTGTAAAAATATTTCCGTTGAAAAACCCCTTTTTCGGATTCAAATCGGGTTATGACTTCATTAAGACTAGAATCATAAACAAGAATATAAAGAGGGACGAAATTACCGGGGTCTCCTCTTAGCGAATAACCTATGAGACTTGTATGGTTATTTGTAGCATCAGGTACCATGTAGTCATCATAACCATTGATCTTGATCATACATTCTTGGGCGCTTGTTCCGAGATGTGGAGATTCGGTTATTGGAAGTACTATATAGTCCTTGCAGATTTTCTCCAATATCATCTTGGACTTTTCAAGTACTTTTTCATTCGACATCTCATCCACGTTCTCTTCGGCATCTTGGATAGTCTCGTCCATATCATTCTCCACTTCTTGAATTTCTTCGCCACGTATGATCTCGTTCTTCTCAACCACTACTATGAATGTGTGTTTTGCCTCTTCTACCATAATCATCTCTCGATGTTCCAGATATTCACTATCGTGATGTCCTTGTTTCCTGCGCTCCTGACACGTGGTTGTACAAGTAAAATCAATACACGAAAGAGTGGATTCGTTACCTTGTAGGATAGTTTTTGCTTCCTCGTGTTTGTCTTTATTATCCTTCATCTTGTGCTTGTTTTGGTTTTTGATGACGCTTTCTTTTGTTGGTGTTGCAGCAAGTACATTCACCAATTCCAAAGGCTTCTTGTTGATTTGTCGCTCTACTTGAATCGCCGCATGCACAAGATGTCCCAAGTCACGGTACACTTGTTGTTTTACCTTTCTAGCGATTCGTTTTTGTAAGCCTCCTAGGAAATGCATCATGAGTTCTTCTTCATCGTCGTCGATTCTTAAGTACGCAACGAGCTGCTCAAATTCTCTGTAGTAGTCCTCAACCGTTGTGTCTCCCTGCATGATGTTATCGAATCTATAGTGTAATTCACGGAGATAATGTCGGGGTACATACCTTTTCCGCATGAGGATTTTCATCTCTTTCCAAGTGAAAACCGGATCATAATGTGCTCGTCGGTATTCGATCTCCTTTTGTTCCCACCACATGAGAGCATTCTTCGCAAGATGGGCAGCCGCGTATTGGACTTTTCTTTGGTTCGACCAGGAGTAACACTCAAAGATGTCATTCATTTGCCGCTCCCACTCGAGATAAACTTCTGGGTTTTCTTCTCCCGTAAACAAAGACGACTTAGATTTCCGACCAGCCCTTAGTTTATGATACGGACGGTGGTTTGAGGCACTCACAAATTCTACGGGTCGGGTCTCTTTCTCAAGTCGTGTGAGGTGATCTTGAATCTGTTGTAACATTTGAAGCATTGTTCCTTTCGGAGACTCGTTGTTAACCCTTTCGCTAGACATGATCATTAAGAAGTTATACAATCTCCGAAATGGCAGGCAAACAAGTTTTAGACAAGATGTCAGACAACTCTAAACGTGCAGATTCGAAGAGCGAGCAATAGATATTGACGTGCAACAAACGGTGTGCGATCAACAACGTGCAACCGACGAAAGCAATGAACGTGCTGTCAGTCACGTTTCAAACAACGTGCAATCAAAGATGATTTAAACACGGAATGAAACAGGCTCCTCGAAGTTATCACAGTAGATAATTCATGCAATATTCAACAAGTGACGATTCAAGCAACAATGCTAACGATTATCGACAATAACGTGTTGCGACCACAAACAAGAACACGATCAGATCTTCGTACGTGCTAACACAACCACGAGTGAGTGTTACTACAGTAGGTAAAGCTATCAAAACGTGCTCTCAAACCTAATCCACAAATGGATTTAATCAATCAACAACAAGCGAGTAAATAACGTATAGCAATGTGTGATATATCAACCCAACGTGCTAACAATTTACCACCAGCGAACAACACGTTTCAATACACATCATACAGGAGAGATTTACACAATAATGAACAGAAAACACGCAAGACAAACGTGCAATCGAAGCGAACAAATGGACGAGTGATAACAATCAACGGTTCTTCGTAATCACGCGTTTAAAACAGATTTTTCGGTTGCAGATTTCGAATGATATGTCAATCAACGTGAGCAAGGATAACACGATTCTAGACACACATAAACGTGCAAATGATTCACAATGTTCTTCACACAAGCTGTTCGATATACCAAGCAAAGGAAGTGATCACACAAATCTGATTTTGGAAGATGAACGGTGAACAATGACACATCCAAATCGTTAATCACGAAACAATGGATAAAGCTCGATCAAGGAGAGATATCACCGTGAATTAGCTGCGCTTAAGGCTCATGAATCTCGCTCGAAACTCTCGTTTACAACCTGCGAATTCGAAGCAATACAACTCAGATTTTTGGAACTTATGTGTTTTTGTTTTTTTTTGGAACAGTTTTCGGTTTTGTTATGAAACGAAATTGAAATGACAATAAAACGAAATTATAAAAGGATAGATCTCACCCGGGGAACGTCCTATGGCTCGAGCAAGCTCTGATACCAAAATGATGTACGCACGGAGGAGGATGGAAGCAAGTCTGATCGCAATCACCGGCTCGCGTCTAGCGGCACTCGAATTCACGACAAACGGGGATAATCGAAGGGGATTTACGGGAAACTCTCTCAATCACCGGCTCACTCAAGTGGCACTCGAATTCAAGAGAGAATCAGATAATGGATGGCGGAAACGAAGGGGAAGATGGCGAGTATGGCTTCGGACAAACCGAAGGATGAGCCGGACACACCGAGCTCGGGAGTTTCGGACAAACCGAAAGATTGTTTGGAGATAAACTCAACAAAAACGAAATTCATTCAACAAGACTACCAAATTGTGATGTTTACATCTGAATTTAAAGAGAGAACAAAGGCTCCAACAGCTAGTGCATTAAATGCACAAAACACATGCAAGACTACTCATAAATGTGCCTAGAAATTGAAAAATGTAGTTGTTGCAATATGTCATGAAACTCAGCTCGACTTGGCATTATTTTTGGACCAAAATCTTGATAATGTGACGTCCTTGAGCTTCACTAAAGTG
>NW_010961071.1:282499-283641 GCF_000463585.1 Tarenaya hassleriana
CGTTTTCGCCTGCGAACTCAGAATTCGAAACTCTTGCACACTATGCAATAATTAACAGAAAATCTACTCTAGATCCACAAATAAATCATGCATAGCATCAAAGCAAACACGGATTCAAACAATTCAAATCCTATAACGTGCGTGATCGAGTTCTAACAAAAATCTTGCAGAGCAACCAACCTCTGATACTACTGTTGGGATTCCTGGGATCTCAAGAGCGAATCTAATTCCTAAGAGATCAGTTCTAGGGTTTGCGCAGCGGATGTAAAACAAAAATTTTGATGAAACCCTAAAACCTATCATGCATGATCTTGTAGAAACGTTAGAACGCTTACCTCAATCGATCCGGGGCCTGTATCAATTGATGTGTTTGTCCGATCACTGTAGGCAGGAAGAATACCTTGCCCTCTACATGTATCCACACGGCGGAAAGGATTCCAACAGTTGGAACTCGTCTGACTGAAGAACGCGTTCTTCTTTGCGCAAGGTTTCAAAGATCTTTCTCTTAGGTTTTTCACTCTCAAAACCTCTCAATAGGGTCTGGAAATCGTGCCAAGAGAATTAGGAGGCATCCCCCAAGTTTTTTCCACTTAAAACCCTAATTAGAACGAGTTTAGGAAAACACGACGTTTGGACCGATCGGTCCATGTCTTGACCGATCGGTCTGGAACAATTTTCGAACCGAGTGACTTTCACACGTTACCTCCGGACCGACCGGTCCACGTGTCTGGACCGATCGGTCTGGGTTGGCTGGACCGATCGGTCTGGACCTTCTACACCGGTCGGTCTGGCCTCCGCTCCAACGGGATTTTCTCGTCTCTTCACGCGCATTCATCCTTTTCTCTGTGTGTGACCCTGTAGGCTCATCCGATATAGCAGTATAACTCGAAATCTTTTATTTCGGTTACGCAAGTCATAGGCGGTCTCTAGCAAGACACTATAACTATCTATCTCGAATAGAGTTTGTTCGTGATCCTACGAACGCTAGTGATGATTCCGTTTGATGATCCTTTTGTATCACGATATCATATGTCGAATATAAGGCATGGACAAGCCACCTTATATGATTCGACTGCTTTCTCGTTCATTGAGTTCGACTGTTTGAAATAGACGACGTTCGTCTATAGTGCGGCCACACATTT
>NW_010961071.1:283736-285272 GCF_000463585.1 Tarenaya hassleriana
TTATAGTCCTCCTGTTACGCAGGACGTTTGCCGTATTCAAAGCACGCAACTCCTCATGTTGGATTCCGTAGATATCTCAGGTCTTAGGATCCAATCATGGAATCGCCATATGAGATTCAAGTCATGACGCTAGTCCATGTGACAATCTCATGTGGGTCATCTATATTGTGATCGTATCCAATACCTATGATCATCTATATTGTTCATAACAATACATGGATTTCATAACATATTTAAGTATGCAAAACATGTAATGAATGAAACACTAATCTATAAATCATAGAAAGCATCAATACATCAAATGCATCCAAGTAAAGCTCGCAAACAGTACATCATAGGGCACTAAACCAACAGTCTCCACGATCAAATCTTCCTTCTTCTTCTTGAAATCCCGTGAACTTCTATTCTTCTCTTCACCAAAAGCTCTCCAAAAGTCTGTATCTAAGGCACTAAACCAACAGTCTCCACGATCAAATCTTCCTTCTTCTTCTTGAAATCCCGTGAACTTCTATTCTTCTCTTCACCAAAAGCTCTCCAAAAGTCTGTATCTAAGTGTTCTCTAAGGCTCTCCTCTGTACTAGGATTATCCCGTAAAACCTAGACAAGCTCTTATCAAAATATAGAGAAAAATAGGAGTTATCAAATCCCCCCAGACTTAAACCTTTGCTCGTCCTCGAGTAAAGAACGAAGGAATAAAATCTGCAGAACAGGGAATGACGAACATCAAATAGCAAAACATCCATCCAATACTAGTTTCCCGAGAATCGTACCCATACCGGTCTACTCTGATCTTCCTACCAAAGACTAATCTACCTAGCCATGAGATTTTTATTGCCACCTAGAACCCATTAGAATCTCTAAAACTCACCAAACATATTTCCGAACCCATCCTTACCTCAACTTAGTCTCTTTGATCTTAGTTCTACTTCCTACCTGGATTTTTACCTTTCTGTAGAATTTCTCTGTTGAACGCTAGCATCTCGGATTTCTAGGACGTTGAAGTTGAAGGACATCGTTTTTCTCTTCTCTTTTTTTTTCTTTTCTCTCTTTTTTTTTCTTTTCTCTTTTTTATTTTCTTCTGTATTTTTTTTCTTTTTATACGATGTCCGACCCACAACTTAGACCCGAACCATCTATCGATGCTTTATTTTCCCAAGGCATTTGTTGAACTAGATTTCATCGATCTACAAGACTCGGAAAAGGTTCTACAAGAAACATATAACCTGGATATAGTCGTTTCGACTCCGTAGGTTCCAAACAACAATCTCATCACCAATCAATGACAATATGATGCATATACAAGCTATATTCCCATAAAGAAAAATAACCCTACAATAATTTTCTATATGGGACTAAGATCCGTATTTCACATAAGAATGAGTTGTTACACTCAGCCTTACGCTATTTAGGTAGACATCTAATCTCAATCACATCCAATGTGACTCTTAGATCTTTTATGAGATTATGATATCGAATATCATTGCATACTCGTCTCATGTGTACCATTAAGTCTCAAGTCAAACCTGACAACTTAAC
>NW_010961071.1:286659-288415 GCF_000463585.1 Tarenaya hassleriana
CTTTGCTGTGTTGTGTTGCGCCGTGATTGTCCTTGATTCCAACTAGGTTGTACATCCATAAAAAGCCGAACATCACCTGCTCGATTGCACGCACGAATCTGCTCAACCATCCTTGTGCATTTGCTTGCGATTCAATTTGATTAGTTCCTTGAACTATTACCGTGCGAAGTAGGAGTTCTATTGTATGCTCATTATCCCGTCATTCTATTTCAGTTTGATCCATCCCAACATCTAGGTAGTTTGAGAACATAGCTGCCATAGTAAGCACGAACCTATTGAATCTGTCCACATTGCACGTTGAATGTTTCTTGCGTTGAGTGAAATCCGACCATTCTCTTAAAACATCATCTCGTGCATCATCTTGTTTTCGGTTGACATAACTCGCTGTTTGATTTATTTGAGTGGCAAGCACGACATTTGTTGAGTGATTCGCACGTTAGTATAGGGTCTTTTGTTCGTTGCGTGAAGTATTTGCATTGTGCGAGACTTGAGCGAACAATGAGTAACCCCGAGCCCTCTGGAGAAGGTTCTAACTGAGAACCAAGCAACGACGATATTTTTAGATCCTTACAGATGATTATGGACCGCTTGTCTAGGCTAGAGGCCGAGCGGGCCCCCGAACCGCATATGCAAGAACCAATAGGTCCAAAACCACCCCCACCCTATCGATCTACCAAGCGATGTAGAAAGCGATATCCGACCAAGACATAGGCCGAGAGAGAGTGGTAGATAACCCTCCCGATAGAGGAGAGCCCCGTAGGCACCAACACCACAGACCCCGAGAGATAATGTCCGACGAGGATTCGGATCCCGATTACATCCTGATCACAGGGTTTTTCCACCGGTTTTCTAACGTCGTGCATTACAATTCCTCATACATTTTAGGTATTATAGGACGTTAGTCGGCCATGGGTAGGCTCTTTTGCTTGTTTTTTCCTTGCAGGTTTCGGGAAGACCCGAGGAGCTCAGAGAATTCAGGCGGGTCGCCCGTTTTATGGGCGACCGCCTGAAAATGGATAAAAACGCAGAATTGGAAGTATCAGAGAAGAATGAGCGACCACCTGAAATTATGAGCGATAGCCCGTTTGCTGAGCGACCGCCTGAAATTATGAGCGACCGCCTGAAATTCAGAAAATGAGCGACCCTGAAGAGAAAATGAGCGACCCTGAACAAAAAATGAGCGACCGCCTGATATCAAATGCGGCCCAAAAAGGAAAAGCCCGAACTTTGAGGTGAAAACCTAATTTTGCACTTTCATTAAAAGAGAAGTTTGAGGAGAGAGAAGGGGAGCTGCACAGTTGGAGAGAAAAATTAACTTGGAGAAGAGGAAAGGGAGATTTTGGAGATCTAGGAGGCTTGGAGAAGAAGAAGGCCACCATTGAAGACCATCTTGAGCTTTTCTTTTCCTTGTCTATGTTTCTTCATTTTGCTTTCTGTTTTGAAACCCTAGATATGGAGTAGTGACTTTGTTGTGGGTGAGGGATCCCCACTTTTGTATGGATACCTATGCTTAACCTATGATGTTTATGAGTTTTCTTCCATGGGTTTGATGTTTTGTGCTTAATGCTATCAACTTTGGCGAAATCTTAGTTGGTGTGATGTTAGAACACATTGATCATAGGGATATGGGGATGATGTTTGGAACCAAATGTCAAATGAGTGAGTTATTCACATTGGGAGATGGCTTAACTTGCTTAGGGTTCATGACGGGGTACGTTAATGCATCTAGAGATCATTTGGATCATTGGAAAATGGG
>NW_010961071.1:288609-288838 GCF_000463585.1 Tarenaya hassleriana
GATACCCATCACAAATCACATTTTTATTTGACCATCAATCTAGCTTAGGGATAGACTAATACAACCTAGTCCTTGTGTTCGACCCCGTTACTACAACTACCGTATACTTACGGATAGTGGTACGAATCGGATACTAAATATAAGACTCGGTGCGTGCGCATCAAGTTTTTGGCGCCGTTGCCGGGGACTAGGCGTTTTCGTGTTAGTCTAGATTTTTGCTAGATCACAT
>NW_010961071.1:288870-292148 GCF_000463585.1 Tarenaya hassleriana
GGGCCAACGAGATATGGATTTCTCGTGACTGGGAATGAGGAACTCATGTTATTAGAACATGACGAGCCTACCACATACCAAGAGGCGAGCCTACCACATACCAAGAGGCTATGGCAAATCCCGAAACCCCGAAATAGAAAGAACACTGCGATTCGCTCGGAGACAGCAAAGACAGTGGGGAATGGCCGAAGAAATGCTGAGAGAGAACAACGCACGAAGAGAACAGCCCGATATGGCCGAAGAATTGTTGAGAGGGGTAAATCCCAAAGGGGTCCAGCCCAAGCACCCCCTAGAACGCTTCGAACATACACACAACCGAAGCACACTCAGTTACTGTCATGCATCAGCCGGAGACCTCTAGAAGATTTTGAACTCCTACCGCAATGTATTCAAATGCTCAACAATATGAGTTTCCGTGGAAGACCAAACGAGGATCCGAATGCCCACCTTACGAACTTCAAGATGAACTGTAAGGCAATCAAGAAGGGACTGGGGATTACTCTTGAAGACGTATTCCTTGAAACTTTCCCCTACTCGCTTACGGAGAGAGCTAGAGATTGGCTCTACACTATTGAGCCAAACTCTATCTCAACATGGGATGAGATGGAAGAGCAGTTCCTTATGCAATACTATTCTCTACCAAGACTCAACATGTGAGGAATCAGATTAATGCTTTTGTGCAAGAGGATGGAAAAAATCTCCATGATGCATGGGAACGCTTCAAGGAATATCAAAGAATGTGCCCCACTACAAAAAAACCTGCATATAGCGACGGAATTTGCGACAGAAATTTCCGTCGCACAGAAAATTGCGACGAAATATGACGATTTTACGACAGAACGTGGAAAAAAATTATCCGTCGCAAACAGTCGCAAAATCCGTCGCAATTTGCTACGGTTTGCGACGAATAATTCTGTCACAACAAAGAAATATATGATTTGCGACAGAAAATAAAAATTGCGACGAATTGCGACAGAATATTCCGTCGCAATGTATTTGGTTTCGGTTTTCGACGAAATTTTTTGAATTTTGGCGCGTAAATAAATTTCATTTTGTGACGGATTGCGACGGAAAATGTCGTCGCAAAACGCAATATAAAACCACGAGTCGTCTTCTTCGTCAGATTCAAAGATTTTCGGAAAAAAATAAAAATCGCTAAATTTTTTCTAAATCTCTCCAAAGATCGTCAAATTTCTCCCATAAGGTAATATATATGTATTTATGTATATATATATGTGTGTGTTTGATGTGTTACGTCAAACGTCCTGCGTAACAGGAGGACTATAAAGGCGTGTATCAGGTACGAAACGAATCATGTGCTGGATTGTAGATAGTCAAGACGGGATTTGTACCTCTCGTAAAAGAGAGAGATATCGCTGGGCCCCTTGTGTGAGCGAGACTGTAGAAATGTGTGGCCGCACTATAGATGAACGTCGTCTATTTCAGACAGTCGAACTCAGTGAATGAGAAAGCAGTTGAATCAGATAAGGTGGCTTGTCCATGCCTTATGTTCGATATATGATATCATGATACAAGAGGATCATCAACCGGAATCATCTATGGCGTTCGTAAGATCACGAACAAACTCTATTCGAGATAGGTAGTCATAGTGTCTTGCTAAAGACCGCCTATGACTAGTATATCCGGAATAGAGATTTCGGACTATACTGCTATATCGAATTAGCCTACAGGGTCACACACGCAGAGAAGGACGAAACGTGTGAGAAAACGACGGAAAAACCAAGTTGGAAGGGTCTGGAACGGACGGTCCGCCGTGCCAGACCCGACGGTCCAGAACGGACTGTCTGTTCCAGAAGGTCTGGAACGACGGTCCACTAATGCCAGACCGTCCGTTCTACGTGCTGAAACGGACGGTCCGCGTGTATTTCTGGACCGTCCGTTCCGGGCTTCAGTTTTTCCGAAATTAAACCGAAATTAAACCGAATTAGGGTTAAAATCACCTTATAAGAAGGAGATTAAAAACCCTAACTCGTGGGAGATGAAGTGAGCCAACTTTTGGCAGAAAAAAGAGAGTTTTTGGAGATCCAAAAAACGAGTTCTAAGTCTCGAGATTTCTCGGTGCACATATCGAATAGAGATTCGAGTCCTAGCAGACAAGTTCCAACCGTTGGAATCCATCCCGTGGTGTGGATACGTGTAGAGGGCGAGGTATTCTTCCTGCCTTTCGTGATCAGATGTGTTCTTCGATTGATACAGGCCCCGGATCGATTGAGGTAAGCGTTCTAACGTTTCTACGATTCATTAGAAGCATGGTTCTAGGGTTTATTAAATTTTTGTTTTATATCCGCTGCGCAAACCCTAGAATCGATCTCTTAGGAATAGGATTCGCTCTAGAGATCCCAGGAATCCCAACAGTGGTATCAGAGCCTGGTTGTGCCATATTATCTTGGTGAGGCAAGATGGAGAAATGGTGGTTCTCATAGCTTGAAAGTAGATGCTTGATCTAGGTGCGGTTTCGAAAATCCCTTATTTATGTAATGCTAAGTGTGTACCTCCTATTACTAGAGCGCCTGTCAAGGCATCGATCGTCCGTAACACGGGTCATGCCAAAGCTGAGCGTGCCGGATTATCTTTGTGAGACAGGGTAGGAAATCGTGGTTCCTACAGCTTGAATATGGTTTATCTTGGATTAAGTTGTCAAGTTTTGACTTGAAACTTAATGGTACATATGAGACAAGTATGCAATGATATTTGATATCATAAGTCTTATAAAGGATCTAAGAATCACATTGGATGTGATTGACATTAGATGTCTACCTAAATAGCATAAGGCTGAGTGTAAAAACTTGTTCTTATGTGAAATACGGATCTTAGTCCCATATAGAAAATTATTGTAGGGTTAATTTTCTTTATGGGAATATAGCTCATCTTTGCATCTGTGTTGTCATTGTTTGATGATGGACTAGCTGGTAGTAGATCATAGGTATGTAGACACTGATTGATGATGGACTAGCTGGTAGTAGATCATAGGTATGTAGACACTGATTGATGATGGACTAGCTGGTAGTAGATCATAGGTATGTAGACACTGATTGATGATGGACTAGCTGGTAGTAGATCATTGATAGAATCTGCATGTAGATGTGTTTTCGTTCTGTTTTGTCTTTTTCTGTAGGACATAGCGTTAACCGGTATTGTACCGAAGTTGACGATGCGATCTATCCTTATGAAGGATAAGACTCTAACCATGGCTTCTAGATCGATCATTGATGCTTATTGGAAGCATGTGGATGATGATCTGGACAAGTCTAGCTTGA
>NW_010961071.1:293473-294741 GCF_000463585.1 Tarenaya hassleriana
TGTGGGAAACCAAACTTTTTGATTGTCTCATCAAAGCGGAGGTTCCAGCTCCTCGAAGCCTGCTTCAGTCCATAGATGGACCTCTGAAGCTTGCACACCATCCTCGGGTTCCTCGGATCTACAAAACCTTCGGGTTGTGTCATGTACACATCCTCGGTCAAGTTCCCGTTAAGGAACGCGGTCTTGACATCCATTTGCCATATCTCATAGTCGTAATATGCGGCTATGGCAAGTAGGATCCTGATGGACTTCAGCATAACTACGGGCGAAAAGGTCTCATCATAGTCAATACCATGAATTTGACGGAATCCTTTCGCCACAAGTCGTGCCTTATACGTGTGCACGTTGCCATCCATGTCGGTCTTCTTCTTGAAGATCCACTTGCATTCGATGGGTTTTATCCCTTCAGATGCATCAACCAGAGTCTATACTTGGTTGTCTGACATGGATTGCATCTTGGACTTCATAGCCTCGCGCCATTTCTCGGAGTCGGGACTCGTCATAGCCTCTGGGTATGTGGTAGGCTCGTCATGTTCTAATAACATGAGTTCCTCATTCCCAGTCACGAGAAATCCATATCTCGTTGGCTCTTGGCGAATCCTGCCTGATCTCCGAGGTTCACTCGTCAAAGGTTGAGTCACAACCGGCAGTGAAACAGGTTGAACTTCTTCAACTTGTTCAATGTTAAGGAACGCGGTCTTGACATCCATTTGCCATATCTCATAGTCGTAATATGTGGCTATGGCAAGTAGGATCCTGATGGACTTCAGCATAACTACGGGCGAAAAGGTCTCATCATAGTCAATACCATGAATTTGACGGAATCCTTTCGCCACAAGTCGTGCCTTATACGTGTGCACGTTGCCATCCATGTCGGTCTTCTTCTTGAAGATCCACTTGCATCCGATGGGTTTTATCCCTTCAGATGCATCAACCAGAGTCCATACTTGGTTGTCTGACATGGATTGCATCTCGGACTTCATAGCCTCGCCCCATTTCTCGGAATCGGGACTCGCCATAGCCTCTGGGTATGTGGTAGGCTCGTCATGTTCTAATAACATGAGTTCATCATTCCCAGTCACGAGAAATCCATATCGTGTTGGCCCTTGGCGAATCCTGCCTGATCTCCGAGGTTCACTCGTCAAAGGTTGAGTCACAACCGGCAGTGAAACAGGTTGAACATCTTCAACTTGTTCACTCGGCTCAACGTCTACTTGCTGCTCTCGAACCTCCTCAAGTTCGATCCTACTCCCACTAACTCTTTTGGA
>NW_010961071.1:294973-295734 GCF_000463585.1 Tarenaya hassleriana
TATATCGATAAGGTCTTGAAACGGTTCAAGATGCAAGATTCCAAGAAAGAAACCTTACCGATGAGCAGTGGCACAGTTCTTTGCAAGAGTCAATGTCCTATGACACCTGATGAGTGAGAATGCATGGATCGGATTCCATATGCTTCGGCAATTGGATCCATCATGTATGCCATGCTTTGTACTCGAACGGATGTATCCTACGCGTTGAGCATTACGAGTAGATACCAGTCAGATCCAGGTGAGTTGCACTGGATCGCCGTCAAGAACATCCTGAAGTACTTGAGAAGGACTAAGGATGTATTCTTGGTATACGGTGGGTCGGAAGACGAGCTCGCTGTAAGAGGTTACACCGATGCTAGTTTCCAGTCAGACCCGGATGACTACAGATAGCAGTCTGGCTATGTTTTCTGCTTGAACGGAGGCGCTGTTAGCTGGAAGAGTTCCAAGCAGGCGACCGTTGCAGATTCTACTACAGAAGCTGAGTATATTGCAGCGTCGGACGCAGCAAAGGAAGCTGTTTGGATCAAGAATTTTGTTGGCGACTTGGGTGTCATTCCGAGTGCTGATAGTCCCATTGCTCTATATTGTGACAACAATGGAGCGATCGCACAAGCGAAAGAACCCAGATCCCATCAACGATCCAAACACATACTCAGACGATTTCACCTTATCAGGGAGATTATAGACAGAGGAGACGTGCACATTTGCAGAGTGTCGACAGATGACAACATTGCCGATCCGTGGACGAAGCCTCTCCCTTC
>NW_010961071.1:296465-297724 GCF_000463585.1 Tarenaya hassleriana
AATGTGTGGCCGCACTATAGACGAGCGTCGTCTATTTCAGACAGTCGAACTCAGTGAACGAGAAAGCAGTCGAATCAGATAAGGTGGTTTGTCCACGCCTTATGTTCGACATATGATATCGTGATACAAGAGGATCATCAACCGGAATCATGTATGGCGTTCGTAAGATCACGAACAAACTCTATTCGAGATAGGTAGTCATAGTGTCTTGCTAGAGACCGCCTATGACTAGTATATCCGGAATAGAGATTTCGGACTATACTGCTATATCGAATGAGCCTATAGGGTCACACACGCAGGGAAGGACGAAACGTGCGAGAAAACGATGGAAAAACCAAGATGGAAGGGTCTGGAACGGACGGACCAGAAGTCCGGAACGGACGGTCCGCCGTGCCAGGCCCGACGATCCAGAACGGACTGTCTGTTCCAGAAGGTCTGGAATGGACGGTCCACTAATGCCAGACCGTCCGTTCTACGTGCTAGAACGGACGGTCCACGTGTATTTCTGGACCGTCCGTTCCGGGCTTCAGTTTTTCCGAAATTAAACCGAAATTAAACCGAATTAGGGTTAAAATCACCTTATAAGAAGGAGATTAAAAACCCTAACTCGTGGGAGATGAAGTGAGCCGACTTTTGGCAGAAAAGAGAGAGTTTTTGGAGATCCAAAAACGAGTTCTAAGTCTCGAGATTTCTCGGTGCACATATCGAATAGAGATTCGAGTCCTAGCAGACAAGTTCCAACCGTTGGAATCCATCCCGTGGTGTGGATACGTGTAGAGGGCGAGGTATTCTTCCTGCCTTTCGTGATCAGACGTGTTCTTCGATTGATACAGGCCCCGGATCGATTGAGGTAAGCGTTCTAACGTTTCTACGATTCATTAGAAGCATGGTTCTAGGGTTTATTAAATTTTTGTTTTATATCCGCTGCGCAAACCCTAGAATCGATCTCTTAGGAATAGGATTCGCTCTAGAGATCCCAGGAAACCCAACAGCAGTGGCAGAAACCGATAGGGTGCCCAGGCTTACGTCTCGTCATGCTCAGCGCGAAGAGGGCGATCGACACTAGCACGGCCGGAGGACCTTACTGGCGCTATATTGATATTGAAGAAAGGGAGAGGACAGTTCGTCTACCTATGGACCCCCTTCCTCCCTTCACCATACAGGGTCTACGATTCCAGATAGACGGAGAGGAGGCACCAGCCGTGCCCGTACCACCACCCCGTCGACGTCGCAGAGAGAGAGCTTCATCTCAGTCTCCT
>NW_010961071.1:297860-306186 GCF_000463585.1 Tarenaya hassleriana
GGAGAAGCTCAGTGAAAGGTGATGTGGGAGAGAACGCAGCTCTTAAGGCGGTGCTAGCCGACCTTGCTGAGATAAAGGTCCAGCTCGCCAATGCCAAACAAGTAGCTGCTGTGGAGGATCAAAATTTAGCGCAAGTTCAACCGGGTATGTATGTGATTGATCAAGAAGCGGAAGAAGCCAACTATGTCGGTCCAAACCAATACACTCATCCATCCAACCTATACAACCCGGGATTGAGGAATCATCCCAATTTCTCCTACAAGAACGCGTCAAATGCGCTAAATCCTCAACCCGCCTTCCAACGGAACAACCAAGGACCTCCGGGCTTCCAACCGAAATACCAACAACAAGGTCAAGGGAATCAAGGTTATCAAGAGAATTCCAACTATAGACCACAGCAAGCGCAACCCGACGAGCAAGACCCGGACATCAAGGATATGCTTATGCAAATCCTCCAAGGTCAAAAATCGCAAGGAGTGTCCATTGGGAGCATTGAGAATGAGCAAGTTGCATTCAAGAAACAATTGGAAGGAGTGCAAGCTCACTTAAAGATTTTGGATAACCAAGTGGCGCAACTTGCATCATCCTCATCAACGAGGCAGCAAGGCATGCTTCCCGGTAAGAACGAGATGAATCCTCGGGAATATATTAATGCGGTGGAGCTAAGGAGTGGAGAACAGCTCCCGAAGATTACCCTTCCGATGGTTGAGAAGGCATCAACTCCAAGGCTAACGAGGGAGGAAAAAGGCAAGGCTGTAGAGGAAGATACTCCCAAAGTCCAAGAACAGGAGAAAGAACCGGTTTACATTCCTCCTCCGCCTAAGGTACCCCCGATGCCCTTTCCCTCTCGTTTAAAGAAATTCAATAAGGACAACCAATTTGGGAAGTTTGCGGAAATGCTGAATAAGATGGAGATTACAATGCCTTTCCATGAGGCAATTCTCCAAATGCCCTCATATGCGAAGTTCCTCAAGGATATTTTAACGAAGAAGCGGGTAGTTGAAAAGGAGACTGTGGCATTGAGCACCGAGATTAGTGCAGCCATAACCAAGCATGGCGGGTCGCCTTTTGAATTCAGTAGATAGAAGAAATTATTAGTAACCTCCGAAGATGTCTGATCCGGGAAGTTTCTCTATTCCGTGCAAGCTGGGAAGTATTGAGATTGATAGGGCGTTATGTGATCTTGGAGCTAGCGTGAGTTTGATGCCATTGTCCATTTACAAGAAGTTGAACATAGGCGACATGAAACCCATGAGGATGGCCTTACAGTTAGCGGATCGATCCATCAAGTACCCAGTAGGGATATTAGAGGATGTCCCACTCAAGATTGGCAAATTCTATGTCCCGGTGGATTTCGT
Organism: Tarenaya hassleriana; assembly: GCF_000463585.1. Taxonomy (NCBI): domain Eukaryota; kingdom Viridiplantae; phylum Streptophyta; class Magnoliopsida; order Brassicales; family Cleomaceae; genus Tarenaya; species Tarenaya hassleriana. The sequence goes on from NW_010961071.1 coordinate 299,219, forward strand.
GGTGCTTGATATGGATGACGACTCCAAAGTCCCGATCATTTTAGGTCGGCCATTTCTGAATACAGTGGATGCCATAGTGCATGTTCGGGCTGGTAGATTAACGATGAAGATCGGAGATGAAACAGTTGAATTCACACTTGATCAGAATTTGAAGCAACCCTCGACCAATGATACGGTGTGCTATGCGGATATATTCGAAGCAATGACGAAAGAAGTGATGGAAGAATTCCGTGAAGTTGACCCCCTAGAGATATCACTTATGGCTACGGGAGAAAGTTTATATAGCAATTGGGAAGAAATCGAGGAGATCAGACGGGCATTGGACGATCGGGAAGAAGAAAAGGAGATTTCTGCAGTATTTCAGGCGTTCCGCCCAGATTTCTGGGCGGCCCGTCCGATTACATCAGAAGAAGAAATCCAGGGAAAAACGGGCGACCGCTTGACTTTTCAGGCGGCCCGCCCGTTTTCTCCGAGAAAATTTGATGCAAAAACTGAAGAAACGGGCGACCGCTTGCAAAAGCGAGCGGTCTGCCCGAAATTTCTGAGCAAAATTGAAGAGGAACCTAAGGAAACGGGCGACCGCTCGCACAAGCAGGCGGCCCGCCCGAAAACTCTGAGCAAATTCGGCCCTCTCCCAACAGCAACGGGCGACCCGCCCGAAAAGTGGGCGGCCCGCCCATCTGTGCCTGAAATGTTAAATTCACACCCCGAGGCCATCTTGTCAATCGCTCAAGCCTCCCTTGACGCACCTCAAGCCCTAGGAAAGGATATACATGACGATTGGGACCCCGAATGTGCTCCACAAGCGGAGAAACAAATGTTGGAGCTCTATCAATTGGAGGAAATTCGCTTGGACGCATACGAGGACGCACGAATCTACAAGGAGCGGGCCAAGAAGTGGCATGATCGCCACATCCTCAACCGAAACTTCCAACAAGGTGACCTCGTACTTTTATTTAATTCCCGACTAAAACTTTTTCCAGGAAAGTTGAAATCAAGATGGTCGTGACCGTTCATCATAAAGCATGTCACCTCACATGGAGCGGTGGAACTCGACAACGGAAAGGGCGAGTCATTCATGGTCAACACCCAGAGGATTAAACCGTACAATCCAGGAAGTATCGGGCTGAAAGGAGGTACCTCTGTACTCTCCCTCTCCTTGATCGATTGAGCATCATGACGGTCTAGCTACGACCCTAAACTAGCAACCTCAGGTAACTCCGAGATGTACATTCTTTATTCTCCAATCCTTTGTTTTTCCATCTTAGTTTACCTTTTGGGATGCCCTTATCTTGCTTCCAAACCATCTCTCCAAGGATAACTTTAAAATGAAGCTTAACTTGCAAAGTGAAAATTTGCTCAGAGAAAATGGGCGGCCTGCTCGTTTTTTCGGGCGGTCGCTCATTTGTGGAACATAAGTTTCGAAATTTGCTCAGAGAAAATGGGCGGCCCACTCGTTTTTTCGGGCGGTCGCTCATTTGTGGAACATAAGTTTCGAAATTTGCTCAGAGAAAATGGGCGGCCCACTCGTTTTTTCGGGCGGTCGCTCATTTGTGGAACATAAGTTTCGAAATTTGCTCAGAGAAAATGGGCGGCCCGCTCGTTTTTCGGGCGGTCGCTCATTTGTGGAACATGAGTTTCGAAATTTGCTCAGAGAAAATGGGCGGCCCGCTCGTTTTTTCGAGCGGTCGCTCATTTTCGTCTGAAAAAAAAAAAACCTCTCCTACACCCTCACTCTCTGCATTCATTTTAGCTAAACATTGCATGGCATTGAAGTTTCTCTCACATCGTATATAGGTCTCATTGGATTACAACAAAGAAAAGAGGAAATCGAAGTGGACGATCACTCCGTCGGAAGAGGTAACTCACTTATTCTTTCCATTCGATTCACTTTCCACTTACTCTTTCTATACTCCTCACTAGTCGAGAATTAACACCGCGGACGGTGTTCAGTTCAAGTCTGGGGGGGTGATACTAACGCGTCTCGTATCCATGAGCCTTATATCATTTGCATCATACACGTAGAGTCTTGCATTCTACTTTCATCGAAAAAAAAAACAAACTTGCATTCTGTGTATAAATTGCATTTCTTGCATTGATCGGCGTTAATAGACTGCATAAGTGCATATAGGCCTAGGAACGCATGCATACACTTGCATAAGGTTTTTCTTCTCAAAGATTTGGTCGGATGACGATGTGGGGGACATAGGGTGAGGATTGGCTTGGAAAGGTTTTAGGAGCTAAGTTTAGACTTATCTAAAGAGTTGAATGGACTGTCGAGTGAGGTAGAAATAACTAATCCAATCCTAGAGTGAATGAATGTCAAGTGGGATGATTTCGTCTCCTAAAGTCTAGGTGGAGTAGAGGTTACGAACCAAGCGCGAAACGTCTCCCTAAAAACCACCCTTTGACCTCTAAGTTAGGAAACCTATAGGAAGCAACAAGCCCTAGAAGATATGATGCATCCCGACACTCCTCTGTCATCATCTCGTTAATGAAAATCATTCGGGGACATGAGTGCTGTCAATAGATTACTTCAAATCTATGTATACATGATGAAAATTGATTCGTAACGTCTGTACCTCATAAGTTTCGCGATTCTGCAATTTCTGTTTTTTCACAGTTTTCGTTTGTTCATATCTCCCTCGTTTCTCAACCAAATTGAGTACCGTTTGTTTCTAAATCTTCATTGAAATGTCCTCTTTCAAAAGCAATCAACCAATCATCGAGATAACACAATCACATCGACGAAAATGAGCTTACACAGACGCAACTCAAGCCACTCACCTTTGCTCAGATTCGGATCTGAGTTTTGGCCGGATTTATTGCCGTTTTCCGGCGACTCCGATGACGACGACCCTCCTAGACCATCTGGGGCTGGCCCCCATTGCTCCCACGAGCTTCTTTCTCCTTCCCCTTCTCTCTTTCTCCTCCTTTCTCCCTCTTTTCTCACTTTCCTCTATATTTCCTCTGCTGCAGAAATGGTTGTGTCCCCTACTTTGCTAGGGTTTTTCGCCACGAAGAAGACGTCTAATGGGCTGAAACAAAGGCCCAAGTCCAAGCCTGCAACATCCTAAGGGTCGTGGGAGGTCGAATCGCGTCGAGAGGGGTCGGGACAGGTTGGTAGATCGCACTCAAAAAGGCTACCGCGCGAGCATGTGCTGGCAAAATTACACTGCCGGTCCGCCTGACCAAGCATTTGGTCCGCCGGACCGGATGACCAAAACCAAATTTTTGGTCCGTCGATGTCCGTTTCGGTCCGAAGGTGTTCTGGTCCGGCTGACCACATTTGGTCAGCTCCGGACCAGGCCCAATTTCTTCCTCTTGGCCCGTTCCTTTGGTCCGACGTGGTATTTTCTCTCGGACTGACTTCTGATCCGACGGACTGACTTCTGGTCAGCCCCGGACCCATCTCCCATTTTCTTCTTTCGCTCCGCCTCTTCTTTCCTCCGTTCCGTCTGACGGCTGAGTAGGTTGGTCCGACCCTGGCCAGATTTTGGTCAGGCGGACCAACTTCACTTTCCAAAATTTTCTATCTTTTTCCGATCCGTTCCAACTCGTCTTGGTCCGACGATCCGACCCTGGTCCGACTGCCCAGTTTCTGGTCAGGCCCGAACTGAAGATAATTTTCAACATTCTCCGCCGCTTATTTTTCGATCCTCTAACTAGACCGGACGGTCCGGTTTCCTTGGGACCGTCCGTTCTACAAGGTCCAGAACGGGCGGTCCAGCTAACTAGACCGTCCGTTCTCCGTTATATTCTAGACCGGATGTTCCGGGTTCTACTGGATCAGTCGTTCCAGTTTGTTTATACATGTTCGTTCTGCTGTGTCCCAGAACGGACGGTCTACGTCCGTAGACCGGACGGTCTGGGACCCAGTTCTTCGTCTTCTTCACGAGTTCAGTCCAATTTTTCGCCATTTTTGCCCAAATTCTGATCCGATTTAAGATCTAATTGTTACCCACTCAATATTTAACATCCCTAGGTGCTTAACTCTTGCAGAATCACTAGTCTACACCATAAATCATGAGAAATAGAATCTCACAAACACAATCCAAACCACTCACCTCGGATTCAAGTGCTGTGCGTTTTTGTCCGAGCTCGTGTGTGTTCTTCAGGCCGTCTTTGGTTGTGAAACTTTCCAAGAACCTCCTTGGGATGTCCTACTTTGATTTCCCGAACTTGCTCCGCCTCAAATCTCCCTGAATCTCTCTATTTTTCTCTGTTTTCGAAGAACAGGTTCTGGGTTGCAGAATGGTGATCTTCACCTGTTGGAGCCGGTTAAATCGACCTCTAACGCCGCCATAGGAGCTAGGGATAGGGTAGGAGGGCCAGAGGGTGTCGTCCACTGCGTCTGGGTGGAGTTCGTTCACGCGTGGGGTCGGTGTGTCGCGAGAAAATCGCGGCCGACAATGGAAGAAAGTCAGAATTTTCGGCGACTTTTTCCCAAACCCTCAGACCGTCCGTTCTGATGTTGGACCGTCCGTTCTGCTTCGCGAACGTGCAGTCCGTCCGTTCTAGCCCCTGGACCGTCCGTTCCGCTTGGCGAACGGGCAGTCCGTCCGTTCTACCTCCTGGACCGTCCGTTCCGCTTCGCGAACGGCAGTCCGTCCGTTCCACCTTCTGGTCCGTCCGTTCCACCTCATGGTCCGTCCGTTCTGTACTGTTTTTTTTTTCGTCGTTTTCGACGCGTTCGAGTCCCGTTGATCCCTTGGTTCGAATCTTATGCCAATCACCTTATATTTTAGACTTGTCTTACCCTATTTTATTCCCGGAGTTAATTTAAATAAATTATTCGGGAATCGGGGTATTACATAGGGTAAGGGAAATAGTGGAATTATAGGTTAATTAACTTTTGGAGATCTCATTTGGGATGTGTTTAGGAGACATGCTCGGCAAGTAGGACCTATTCCATTTTAGACCGCAGGAAGCAATGGAAATTCCATTGATAGGCTTTCGCTTAAATGTTAGAAAAGATAGAGTATACCAAACTCGATTTCATTCGCAGCGACTTTAACCCGAACAACCAATCCACTCTCAACCCCCATTCGTATTCCAACTATATCTTATCACCCATTCGATAGTTTTATAATTGCACATTTACTCGAGGACGAGCAAACCTCAAGTCTGGGGGGATTTGATCACACGGTTTTTCCACCGGTTTTCTAACGTCGTGCACTACAATTCCTCATACATTTTAGGTATTATAGGACGTTAGTAGGCCATGGGTAGGCTCTTTTGCTTATTTTTCCCTTGCAGGACGATTCCATGAGAATTTTCACGGGCGTGGCACGAAAGAGCACGGTTTCGGGAAGACCCGGGGAGCTCAGAGAATTCAGACGGGTCACCCGTTTTATGGGCGACCGCCTGAAAATGGAGAAAAACGCAGAATTGGAAGTGTCAGAGAAGAATGAGCGACCGCCTGAAATTATGAGCGACCGCCCGTTTTCTAAGCGACCGCCCGTTTTCTGAGCGACCGCCTGAAATTATGAGCGACCGTCTGGAATTCAGAAAATGAGCGACCCTGAAGAGAAAATGAGCGACCCTGAACAAAAAATGAGCGACCGCCTGATATCAAATGCGGCCCAAAAAGGAAAAGCCCGAACTTTGAGGTGAAAACCTAATTTTGCACTTTCATTAAAAGAGAAGTTTGAGGAGAGAGAAGGGGGGCTGCACACTTGGAGAGAAAAATCAACTTCGAGAAGAGGAAAGGGAGATTTTGGAGATCTAGGAGGCTTGGAGAAGAAGAAGGCCACCATTGAAGACCATCTTGAGCTTTTCTTCTCCTTCTCTATGTTTCTTCATTTTGCTTTCTGTTTTGAAACCCTAGATATGGAGTAGTGACTTTGTTGTGGGTGAGGGATCCCCACTTTTGTATGGATACCTATGCTTAACCTATGATGTTTATGAGTTTTCTTCCATGGGTTTGATGTTTTGTGCTTAATGCTATCAACTTTGGCGGAATCTTAGTTGGTGTGATGTTAGAACACATTGATCATAGGGATATGGGGATGATGTTTGGAACCAAACATCAAATGAGTGAGTTATTCACATTGGAAGATGGCTTAACTTGCTTAGGGTTCATGATAGGGTACATTAATGCATCTAGAGATCATTTAGATCATTGGGAGATGGGTAAATCGATTCTCTAGGTAGTGAGTTTAAGCTCAGGAGAGACAAACTCTAGATGAAGTGCTTGAAACCCCCATTTGGAAGATAAACCCGTAGATATTGTAGTATCATCAACTGTCCATGCAAGTCTTGAGGGATCCCGAACCCACAACGCCTAGAATCATTGTTTGCAACCCCGTTAATTTTATTTGCGAAATTTCATTCCGATACCCATCACAAATCACATTTTTATTTGACCATCAATCTAGCTTAGGGATAGACTACTACAACCTAGTCCTCGTGTTCGGCCCCGTTACTACAACTACCGTATACTTGCGGATAGTGGTACGAATCGGGTACTAAATATAAGACTCGGTGCGTGCGCATCACATCCCTAGGAGGAACCCACCTCGTAGAGCTAGACCCGAACGATGGGCCAACCAAGTAGAGGATGATAACTATAGACCAAACCGGGGTCAAGGGGGAGACCTTAAGCTTAAACCACCATTGTTCATAGGTCGTATAGATCCGGAAGCGTATCTCGATTGGGAACGTCGCATGGATAACATATTCGAATGTTATTCGTATTCGGACCATAGGCAAGTTCAATACGCGGCAGCTCAATTAGCTGAAAACGCCTTAGCTTGGTGGGACCGAGAACTGACCGAAAGACGCCGCACTCAAATAGAGCCAATCGGCACTTGGCGCGAAATGAAAGCGTTAATGCGGAAACGCTATATTCCACCTCATTTCCATCGCGAACTCCAGCGAAAATATCGAAGGATTTCGCAAGGTGCTAGCACCGTAGAAGAGTATTTCGAGGAATTTGAGCACCTTAGGAGTAGATTAGTGATGGA